>NW_015090945.1:480546-683926 GCF_001431845.1 Calidris pugnax
CACTTTGGGATCAAAAAAGGATCCCTGTAGAGTCTTTTCATGAAGCTACCACAGCCTGCTCTGTCCATGCTTTGGTAACTCTCTCTTTGGGGAGGCATGCAACGAAAGCCAGTTTTTTCATGTGGGATAAATAAGTGTATTTACATTGAAGTGTATTTGATTTGCACTGGTTGGGACCTGGACAACAGCCCTGCATTTGAAGTTGTTTGGTTAAGTGTACAGTATCCATTCCATGTGAATGTAGTGGCATTATGAGTTAATGAATACCCGTCCTCCACAGACCATTCCTGGGACAGGTCTTCTAGTGTTTTTGAGCAACGATGGAAAACGAATCAGAGCAGTGATTTTCTCTCAGTACTTAAGCACCTAAAATATTCCTGAATCATATTTGCTGAATTTTCAAGTCATCTTGTTGCTACTTGTTATAAATATTCATACAGGGTTTCTTCTAAAATGTAGGGAAAGACAGGAGTCAGAACACAGGACGCAAACCTGAAGCCTGAAGAAATTTTTGTCTGGGTGACAAGGTGAACTCCTGAGGTTGAGTGAGACTTACCCAGTCTCTGAGGCTCAGGTTCATTCCTCACCAAGAACCTTTTATGCCTGCTGCTTGTGGGAAATTGTATTGTGTTCCCCTAAGCTCCTGCCTAAAAACTGGCATTTCACTAGACTGGTAAAAAAAAACTTCAAGGATTATCTAAGCTTTTCTGTTCCAGCCTCTAAAAGGCAAGTTAGATAAAAGTCCAACAGGAGCCAAGTTCTTAACAAAACAGCTGTTAAAGGGAGATCTTGCTTCTCCAGGGCAGTAACGAGCATCAGTGCAGAACTCTGGAGGACATTTGTTACCCGATGTTCATCAGTGTCTTCACTCATCTTTTGTTGGGTGCCTCCTGATGCCACTGCAAGGGTTAGATATCTCAGGTGTGGCACAGGCCAGAGCTATCCCAAGGACAGCCAGGTGGGTCACAGTTTTGGGTGTCTCTGGCCACTTGCACAATGTCCTATTGGAAAGGGTTGTTGGCTGCTTTGGGACACTCCATCTTGCCTTGATTTAATATACTGGTAGAGAAGGTATTTTTGGTGAACTCCTGAGATGGTCCCACTTATTCAGTCAATCAGGTTTCTGTGACAGACAACGATGGCATCAAGTTTTGTTCACAAACTCACGTTCACACAGTTTCTTTTCCAAGCACGGTGATCTCCTTTGGGATTGCTCAGTGAGGGCTCCTCAGGTGGTCTGTCTGTTTGGCTTTACTGAAGTATCTACCATTGTGTTTGGTTTTGGGAGAGGTTTTTCTGGAGAAAAGTAGATATTGCTAAATGAAAGTAATTAAGGTAGCTCTTTCGCAGACTGCAAGAGATCATCCAAAAGTGTTACTGACTTGTTCTGAGAAGAACTGGGAGCTCATTTCCATTTCTAGTGTTTTCACAAAGCTTTAGTATTTTCACAAGGCCTTTGTATTTTCATATATTGTCTTTTAAAATTTTTGATAGAAATTATTTTGTGGAGTTAAACTCCGTTTGAAATAACTGTTCCAAAAGTACCTTGGTCTGTGGTCTGTGTATGTATGCCTGCAAATACATTGTGTGAGATTATAGCACAGAAAAATTTGGCCAGTGGCCCTGAATTCTGTTGAAACACTGACGTTGACTTCACTGCACTTGAGGCCATTCCTGCCAGCATTTAGAACAAAAAGGCAAAAAACCATCTAATATGAAAAGAGTACATAGTTATGAGGCCAGTCCTGTTTGACTGAACCTTACAGCCTTTTTTAGAGTTGAAGCAGGAGGGACAAAGGACTTAGATATAATTTAGAGTTGAGGCTGTAAGTCTGGGATGTGTCCTCTGCATCTGTTTTCCCCTGTGTCCTGGCAGAACAGGCAACAACTCTTCATACTGAGCACAGGTGGCTTCTCGTGCCTTTCCTTTGGCCCATGACCAGCATGTGGCCAGCATTTTTATTTCATCCTATTATTCAGGATTTCCTACATCATTTTGCAGTCTGTTACCCGACTGCAGGTGTGTGTGTTGCAATTTGCTGTGTTTGGTGGTGTTTAGCTGAGGTCAGGAGGGTGGCACGAGGTCCACAAGAGAGCTGGTTCCTCAGGAAATAAGCCATGAGGTTGGAGATCCTCATGGATCACCTTGATGAGCAACTTGTGTGTTGGGAAGAAAAATAATGCTTCTCCAGACAGGATTATTAATCTAGGATAGTGTTCTCTTTAATAAATGATACATGAAGGCTTGAAGCTGAAGACACATGTACTGTGTGGTTTCATGCTAGAGCGAAGTTTGTTATAAAAGACATTATAATCTGAGAAAAGTCCCAGTTATTTTTGGCAAGAAAAAAAGTAAGAAATCCCAACACTTCTACTGTTTATTCTGTCAAAGGTCAATAAATGACGTGGGAAACAAAGCTGAACAGAGCTGACCAATTATTTTAGAAGGTATACAGGTTAAGTCCTATGAACTGAAGGCTGAGTAATAGAGTTTCTCTGGGTCTTTAAAAAAAGTGGATTTTTCAAAATAGTAGAACAAAGGGGGAAAAAACCTTTTAAAGTTGATTTATAAGGCCACTTATAAATATTGTATTTTTTAAGTATTTTTGCTAGCCAACTATGACCCTCGTGTCACTCCTTATTCATGCTTCGGTGAACCTGATACTAGTTTATTGCAATCCGAATTTTACGTTGATATACCCTGCTGCCCAATGGTGAGGTTGGTGTGCAAGGATTTCCTTCTAAACTACATATGGAAAATTAACCTAAAATGCTGCTGTAGTAACAGTGAAATGGTGAATAATTCCTCTTTTCAGTACTTTCTTCAGTCTGTTGAATTCAGGAAGAATCAACGCAGTTTGTTACATACTTGTATGTGTAGTTTTGGATGAAATAAGTATGTTGAAGAGAGAGTATTTTATCTAGAGTAGCTAACAGAGATGAGAGATCTTGGACTGAAGGATAATCTGCTTGATGAGTGTGTTATAGAGAGAACAGAGCTCTTCAGGAAGCATTCTTAGTCCTTGTTAGCACCAGCGGGGATGGAATGGCGGGACAAGTCTTATTACAATATTGTGTGACTGATGTTAGTAATGCTTGTGTGCAGCATAAGCTCCTCTGAAATACTTCTCTTTACTGAAAGCAAAGGGATTCCCTTTGAAGGGAGCTGGTGTGATTGACTCACAGGTGTCTTTATCTCTCAGGCTGATTTCTGCCAGTATTTGAAGATAATTTTTTAGTTTAGGAGGATATGAAGTTGAAAGCATAAGCCTAATCTTGGAAATATCTGCTATTGCACTGAATCCCTGGTAACGTGTCTGATATGTATCAGCAATACTGTGTTCACATTAATATAACTTCAGCAGCATTTATAACTCCAGCATCATCTTTTTCCTCCCTGACTTGATTTATAACCCAAACCCAGCCCTTACCTAAGCCCGGGTTGCTGAGGGGGAGGCTGTGTGTGACGAAGAAGTGGTTCACAGATTGCTAGCAGGGTTTTACCACTGCCAGTCTTTGATGGAGGAGTTGTCCCCCCTCCAGGGCTTCCCGGGGGAGGTAGGGTGCAGCTGCAAAGGGCACGCTGTGCAGGCACAGATGTCTTCTGCTTGGGAAGTCAAGCTGAAAGCCAGCCTGCAAGCTGCTGGAGAGCCCGCGTCGGGCACTGCAGGCAGGAGGCACAACTGCAGATCTGCTCGATGCTTCTTCCACCCTCCCTTTTCACCAGGGAAGATGGGAAGAAAACTTTCAAAAGCTCTGAACCCTTCCCCATACTCCAGTTATGCGAAAAGGAGCGTTATCCCTGGGGAACTGGGCTGAACTCAGGAGTGGTCTTTCCAGGAGGAGCAATCCCCACGGCAGATTGGTTTGCCCACGACCATGCACTTGGTAGCCACTCCTCGGTCTGCGGGTTCAGGTTGGATATTAGGAAACATTTCTTTACTGAAAGGGTTATCCAGCATTGGAATGGGCTGCCCAGGGAGGTGGTGGAGTCACCATCCCTGGAGGTATTTAAGAAACGTGTCGACATGGTTCTTCAGGGCATGCTCTAGTGCCCAAGATTACTGGTTTGTGGTGGGGTACTGTGTGGGTGGGTGATGGTTTTTGGTTTGGTGGTTGTTGTTGTGTGTTTAGGTGGTGGGTGGTGGTTTGTGCTTTTTGTGTGGGTTTTTTTTGTTTTTGTTTGGGTTTTTTTGTTGTTTTTTTTTTTTGTTTTTGTTTGTGGTTTTTTTGGGGGGTTTTTTTGTTGGTTGGACGCAATGATCTCTGAGGTCCCTTCCAACCACTACGATTCTGTGATTCTGTGATTCTGTGACATTGGGTGGAAGAAGCAGTTCTCTCCCACCCTTCCTCACCTGCTCTTGCGGAGATAAATAACAGTTATGGGCACAGAAGTGACACTGAACCTGCACAGAGATACATGAGGAAAACTCAAAAGAAGAATGGAGGTTTTTAACTGGACTTCCCCTTTTCATTCCCTGTGTCTGTATAAATACAGTTTTCTTTTCTCTGTTATACACGTATGAAGGAGTCAATTAGAAAGGAGTCAAGCAAAAACCCACAGGGCTCTCTTCCTGTTTTCTTAAGGTCTATGTAGAAGAATCTCACAATACTTTTACTATTTTTGCTAAAATGCTTATTTTTTCATGTTACATAACTGTTAGAATTCCCTGTGTCTGTATAAATACAGTTTTCTTTTCTCTGTTATACACGTATGAAGGAGTCAATTAGAAAGGAGTCAAGCAAAAACCCACAGGGCTCTCTTCCTGTTTTCTTAAGGTCTATGTAGAAGAATCTCACAATACTTTTACTATTTTTGCTAAAATGCTTATTTTTTCATGTTACATAACTGTTAGAATCCCAGAATCATAGAATTACCTGCGTTGGAAGGGACCTTTCAGATCATTGAGTCCAACCATCAACTCAACATTGACAAAACGCCTACAAGTATCTCAAGGGAGGGTTGAAGGAGGAGGGAGCCAGACTCTTTTCAGTTGTTCAGGGGCAACGGGCACAAGTTGGAACATAAGAGGTTCCACTCAAATATGAGGAGAAACTTCTTCACGGTGAGGGTAACAGAGCCCTGGAACAGGCTGCCCAGGGAGGGTGTGGAGTCCCCTTCTTTGGAGATTTTCAAGACCCGCCTGGATGCTCCTGAGTAACATGCTCTGACAAGCTCTAGGCAATCCTGCTTCAGCAGGGGAGTTGGACTAGATGATCTCTATGGTCCCTTCCAACTCTAAAAAATTCAGTGAAATTCAGTGAAAAACCGTCCCTAAACCCTATCTCTCAGCACTATGTCTGCCCATCTTTTTTTAAAACTTCTCTAAAATGAAACCTCCTCTTCCAGAGGGATGTTCATCTGAGTCTCCTGAGGTGTTTATAGCAGAAAGGTGAACATCCATTGACTCCGCCGTGCACTGCCATAACTTTGATCTAGTGTGTAAGAAAAATAGAAGATACGTTTTTCAGTGGATGAAAAACCCTGATAAATTTATACAATGATGTCAAATATATTGGCATTCATTGTTTGGTGAGTTGCCACAGATAAGGTAGATTTCCCAGGCTTAAGGGTGCTATTTTGAAACACAGTTGCTGTTAAAGGAGATTTACAGTACTCTAAAAAACATGGGAGTGAGATAATAGATCAAAATGAAGACATAAAACACAGAGCCAGGTTGTGTCGGAATAGGAAAAAACCAGTCTTTTCTGCCGCTTCCACCCAAAAATCTGTAGTCACAATTGTGCCACTGAGTGCCATTTCTTTTGCACAATAATATGAATCTCCATCATTCCACTGATGTTGGAATAACATGCAATTTAGATAACTATGTTTGCATCCTGTGTAAAGTAACCTAATATTTGAGCTGAAGTTATTTCATATGATAAAGGTTCAAGAAAAATGGTGTAGGCAGTCTAAGTCACCAGATACTCTACCCTAAGGTTAGAATAGACCAGCAGAAAAGAAGAACAAGGACAAAGTAGGAAGTGAAAAATAATCACCAAATATCTAAATGTATTATCATAGAATCATAGAATGGTTTGGGTTGGAAGGGATCTTCAAGATCATTGAGTTCCAACCCCCTGCCCTGGGCAGGGACACCTCCCACCAGACCAGGTTGCTCAAAGACCCATCCAGCCTGGTCTGAAGTTCTAGTGCATATTAGGGTCTTGTCACCTAAAAACCATGGCAATATTACTCAATTCTTCTTAAAAACCCTTAGCTTGATATCTCATGTAACTTGTTCGAAAGACAAGGTAGTGGCTTTTTGGTCAAAAGAGGAGGTAGTGGCCGTATGATTTCATATGAAGGTTCTTCAGTTTGCCTGGAAGAATCATAGAATCATAGAATGGTTTGGGTTGGAAGGGATCTTCAAGATCATTGAGTTCCAACCCCCTGCCCTGGGCAGGGACACCTCCCACCAGACCAGGTTGCTCCAAGCCCCATCCAGCCTGGCCTTGAACCCCTCCAGGGATGGGGCAGCCACAGCTTCTCTGGGCAACCTGTTTCAGTGCCTAAAATGTCTTAACTCCTAGCACAGACCTTCAGCGTAGTGACAGCCATCTACTGAAAGGGGAGGTCTGACGACTAAACTACTTGTGAGTGAGATTATTCCTTCTGTGAAAGCAAAGCAGTGTTTTCTCCAACTGTGTAGGACAGAATTTTAAACGAAGCAGGGGACAGCTGTTCCCTCATGTTTGCTGGCAGCTCATGCGTATGTGTTAGGCATATGCACATAAAAGTTACCCTGTAAAGTGAGGTCACATCAGCGTGTCACCACACCAGCCCAAAAATCAAGGTACCCGAGAGAAGGGTACATATGTTTTTGCTTGAGAAAAAAATCAATATGATATTGCCAGCCTTTTTGTTGCATAAATCTCTCCTACTAATGATACAGTGTCATAAGCCCACCTCTGGGGTGAAAACACAGCTATTAAAGAAAACATGAGCATTTTATAGTATTTGGGGAGTAAATTTAATGAGCCTTGCTTACAAATTAAGTGCAGACAAGTAGATATATGTTCTCATCTGTCCTTAATGTTGTTGTTTCAATACTGAATTCCTTGCAGTATTGAGTGATTTGAAATTTACAGTCACTTGACAGAGCAGAGGAACCCCGTTGTACCAACGTGGGCTTGAGGTGCACTGCAGCTACTTTAAGGTCACCCAGAAAGTCCATGACAAAGCAGGAAGCCAGATCCAAATCTTTTGTGTCCCACACAGCCCCCTGCATCTGCACCAGCGTTTCATTCTGTGGAAGAAATATGTCTCCTTAGATATTCTAGACCTAAAGCAGGCAGAGTTTATCCTCTCTTACCGTTACTAATTAAATAATGTTCTCATTTAATAACACTGGCAGAGATTTTCAAGCTTACAAGCCTAAGGGACTGAGATTTCTTGTTTCTATTCCTTTTAATGGGAAATAAGCTATTTTAGCCAACATATTGTGGGTGTATCTGTGTAATGGTGTACATGTCAGTTGATCCTAGAGTCTTTTGACATGTTTAGTTCAGTGCTATTCTTTAATAGAAAATGTATAGATTATATTATACTTAAGGAATTTAACTGTTACTTATCATAGTAACCATTTGCCTTTGATCAGATTTCTACAGTGTAGCTTGAAAAGTGAATTAATATTTAATTTAAAGTCAATAAAGCAGGCTTTGTGGGTGGGAAAACAAAAAGTAATGCTAAGAGCAGAGATAAAAGAGTAAGAAAGTCTTCAGATGCATCCAAATTTTGCTTTAGGTATTTATCCATAGTCATTGATTCTTCATTTCGCCCTGATCTTTTGGCTTGAAAATTCCTTTTGTTCGGGAAGCAGATGTGAAGAATCTCCTCTGAGATGCCGCAACCTGCCCATTCTTCAAGTATACTTTGGACAAGTTAAATTTATAATCCGTGCAGTCAGCTTTCTCTGCATTCTCAAATGAGTTGCAGGGCAAAATTTCCTAAGCTAATTCCATCTGATTTGCAGTGGGACTGGCGGCTGGATTGCTGCCTCACTCTTTGGTGCTACCCTCATATTAATTCAGCTTGGTAAGAGGCAAGGGTAATTAATTTGGGTGCAGGGATGTGTGCTGACAGCCTCAGTGCTGCTCTGTGTTGTGGAAGGACCAGCATATCATAGAATCAAAGAAGGGTTTGGGTTGGAAGGGACCTCTGGAGATCACCCAGTCCAACCCCCTGCCAGAGCAGGGTCACCCAGAGCAGGTCCCACAGGAACGTGTCCAGGTGGGTTTGAATGTCTCCAGAGAAGGAGACTCCACCACCTCCCTGGGCAGCCTCTGCCAGGGCTCTGCCACCCTCACAGGAAAGAAGTTCCTCCTCATGTTGAGATGGAACTTCTTATATTCAAGTTTGTGCCCATTTCCTCTTGTCCTGTCACTGGGTGCCACTGAGAAAAGTGTGTCCCCATTTTCCTGACACCCACCCTTTCAGTATTTATAGGTGTTGATCAGATCCCCCCTCAGTCTTCCCTTCTCCAGACTAAACAGACCCAAGTCCCTCAGCCTTTCATAGACAATAAGTCTTCCAAGAGTGGAGTTCACTTTCCTTAGTTTTATCTTCACCTTGTTACAATTTCTCACTCCTGTGTTGCTCACAAAAAGGCTGAGCTGGGCACGCTGAAAAACAGAATTGATGCAGTAGGAAAGCTTGGATAAAGTCTTCACCTAGCATTCATTTAGTCATTTCTCTGTATCATCACAAAGAGGTCAACTGAAGACATTGTAGAATTTTTTTTCAAGCAAAAAGTAGGGAAAATACGGCAGGTGAGGAAGCACACAAAATCAGGGTGATCATCCACTAGAGAGAAAGTAACTCTCCTTAATTAAAAAAAGGATGAAGATCAATCAAAAAACAGTGCTGGCAAAGTCCTAATAAAGCCAGAGATGTAAAACTAGAAAGACCAATATTTATTAAGGTGCAATGTAAATTACACAACTCCATAAAAAATAAGGCAAATGGAGTGAAATGCCTAGTTTTATGTGAGGATATTAGCCAAATAAGTGTTTCAGTACCTTAATGGAAAAGAAAGCATCAGCCTGTAATATCAAGTTATAAAGTAAGTCTGAATGGCAGAGAAATTCCTGCCACTGGGGGGAGGATCCTATACATTAGGAGTGAAGAGTTCCTGCTGTCAGGAGGAACCCAGAATCCCAGATATAAACAGAAGGAATGAAATGCTGCAGCTGTACAGCCTGCTGCTCCGTCTGGGTGAGGATGAGGATCGTGAAAAACTGAAGGAGACCAAAGAGGCTGCAAGGGCAAAAACCACACGATAAGGTGTGATATAAATAGCAGATGTTTAGACCCCATAAATGTATGTTTCAAAATATAACCCCAGAAAAACTATTGAAAATGAGCATATTGTTTGGAAATTGGTCCTCGTTTACAAATCAAAATTAAAAAGGACCCACTATGGAAATACTTCATTTCAAAAGAAAAGATTATTAAAGCTGAGGAAATTTGCTGGACTCAACTTTAAAGGAAAAAAAGGTTGAGGCACCATCCCTGGAGGTGTTCAAAAGACGGGTTGACATGGTCCTCAGGAATATGGTTTAGTGATTTTTTATTGCTTATTTCTCATTTATTTTTTTGTCAGAGTTAGATCGATCATTGGACTAGATGATCTTCAAGGTCCCTTCCAATGTAGACAATTTTATGATTCTGTGAAAAAAAAAGGGAAAAAAACCCTGACCTAAACTGGTGTAATTATGTTAGCACTTACTAAAAAAAATTAATCCTACAGGCTGGTATGGTAAAACAGCTAATCAAAGAGTTTTATTGCAAATAAATAAGGTTTCAGAAAGTGGAACTTGTGTCCAAACAAGGAAAACAGAGAGGACAGAACCTTCAAATGCTGCTCTGGAAGTCCCCAGCCATGTATGTACCGAGGAAAATCTCCCTCTGAGCTCTTTTATACTTTTTATACTTTTATACTTTTATACAGATTTGTGATAAATAGGCAGGTGAGCCATTGTTCTGCCTCGGTGTGGGCATTTTTATGTCTGTTATAGAATCATAGAATGGTTCAGGTTGGAAGGGACCTTAAAGACCCTCGAGTTCCAACCCCCCTGCCATGGGCAGGGACACCTCCCACTAGACCAGATTGCTCAAGGCCTGTTCTTAGGGGCAATCTCATCCTCCTTTTCCACATCCCATGCTGCAGTGTGCTGGGAGTTTTCCGAGCGAGAGGACATCGCTGAGCTCGTTTTGGATATTTCAAGGTCGAGTGGTCCCCGAGCTGAGTTTTGTGTTTGTTTGCTTGTTTCTGGTTAATGGTGCTATTTCGGTTGCTTGAGTTTATTTAGTCAATCTGTGCCCTTGTGCTGTTCCTACCCAAACAGTTGATCAAATAAGGTGTAGCTCTGCAACCTGAAGGGGAAGCTGTTACCCTGGGCAGCTCGGAGGTGAAGTTAATCAGCAGAAACGTAGTTCTCAAAAGACACCCAAGGGAAATGTCAAGAAAAATGCACCGCGTCCCCCTCCCACCCCCAAATCACTGCGGCCCCCCTTGTTAGGGGGCCAGTGAGAAAGCACAGCTGGGGCCCCTTTCCAGCAATGCAGAAGACAGTGCCACGCTGCTCCCCGACAGCTGGTTAGCATCGCTGCTGCGTCGTTGGATCTACACAAGATACCCTTGTTTTTCTTTGGGGAAGCCAGGTTTTGATCTTTGGAGCCTGTCGTGTTTTGGGGAAGGGTTTTTTTTAGTGGCTTGGAAACATTTAGCTACTAGGCTTTCCCAGGGTGATAAAATGTGTGCATTGAGAAATAAAGGAGAATGTGGTTGTTTTTTTAATTTTGAATGCTGGTGTGAATCATTGACAAATAGCAAAGAAAAGGGCCCTCATTTATCATAACGCTCCTTGTGGAAAGCAAATACCGAGCGGGCGCGTGTTCGGGAGTGTCTTATGTCTGGTCTGCTTTCTGGCACGGCTGAGGTGGAAGCCTTCCTTGTCATACTCTGCCCTATGGATGCTGATTTCATTAGGGGTTAGCTGAAAAACAAGATTCATTTGGAAGGCAATTACCCCTCCCCTTCCATCCCTGCAGTTTCTCAGACAGAGGGATAAAAGTTGTCAGCCACGGAGAACAAGTTCAAGACTGGAAAGAATTTTACAGTCCAATAATTTCCCCCCTTTCTCCCTGTTCCAGGAGGCACACCCCACATTTTTCAAAATTATTTCATCAATAAAATTTGTGATTTCTGTGCTGGATTTAGAATAGAATAAATCGTGTAAGTAGAAATATGGCAAGGCTTGAAATACCATAAGTGGAGCTTGTATTTTTTGTATCTGGAGCCTTGCATTTCAAATTTTCTTTCTTGCCACTGATTTCATAAAAATTCCATTCCAGGAATCTAGAGATACTGAAATATGGCAGTTGTTAGAGGATGTCATTACAAACTCAGCTTGTGAAGCAAAAGCTGTTTGTGACTAGGAAATATGCTAAAGAAAAATGATCTCTCAATTGTTTGTCTTTTATAATCAAATGTCTAAAATTTTAGTCCCTATGTAGAGATTTTAGAAAGGTTAATAAGGGAATATTTATTACCCAGTAGACTTAAGTATTTTAGTGCAGTGAAATGAAACAGAAGTCAAGGTATCAATCTAAAACATAAAAGAACAGGGTTTTTTTCTGTATCTTACGACATTTAAGAAATGTCACTTGACACAATATGTGGTGGTTTGGTTTCTCTAACAATAGGAAATAAGGTGATCTGCGTGAGGGAAAATGATACGGTGTCTGGCACTTTAGTATAACAACTTGGGCAAACAAAAGGGGGCTCAAAAGAACATTTCAAGTGTCAGCAGGTCATGTGATAGGGAGTAATCCCATTCACCGACATTTTATAAT
The DNA here is from genome assembly GCF_001431845.1 of Calidris pugnax. Taxonomy (NCBI): domain Eukaryota; kingdom Metazoa; phylum Chordata; class Aves; order Charadriiformes; family Scolopacidae; genus Calidris; species Calidris pugnax. Next base: position 492,410 of record NW_015090945.1, read on the forward strand.
CTCACAATGCCGAGAGACATTGTGTAAACCCAGAAAAAACCCTCAATGACATCTTATATATAATTTCAGGAGACAAAAGAGCTACAGAAGGCATGAGTGGTTTCCTACAGCGAGCACAGAAGCAGAGCGGTGGTGTGGTCTCGGTTCCACAGCGTCGCTGCTCGGGTGGGTGACCCCACCAACAGCCTGGGTCCCACCTCACTGCTGGTCCCCAGAGCCCCAGCCAAGGAGAGAAGCCACAGCCCTACCCAGACACAAACCCTCAAACCAATATTTCTGTCTTTTTATATATATGTATGTATATGGTGAGGCTGCATCTGGAGCACTGGGGCCAGTTCTGGGCTCCCTAGTGCAAGAAGGACAGGGAACTGCTGGAGAGGGGACAGCAGAGGGCTACAAAGATGATGAGGAGACCAGAACCTCTCTCTTACGAGGAAAGGCTGAAGGGCTTGGGTCTGTTTAGTCTGGAGAAGAGAAGACGGAGGGGGAATCTGATCAACACCTATAAATACTGACAGGGGGGGTGTCAGGAGGATGGGGCCAGGCTTTTTTCAGTGGTGTCCAAGGACAGGACAAGTGGGAATGGGCACAAACTGGAGCACAGAAAGTTCCATCTCAACATGAGGAGGAACTTCTTTGCTGTGAGGGTGGCAGAGCCCTGGAAGAGGCTGCCCAGAGAGGGGGGGGAGTCTCCTTCTCTGGAGACTTTCCAAACCCACCTGGCCACGTTCCTGTGGGACCTGCTCTGAGTGACCCTGCTCTGGCAGGGGGTTGGACTGGATGATCTCCAGAGGTCCCTTCCAACTCCTATCATTCTGTGATATGTTTGTGCTTGTATGTATGTATATCTATATATTCAGATATAATCCTTGTCAGCAGTTTCCAGCACTTATGGAGAGGAAGAGAAAACATAAGCAGCTCTTTCAGAAATTATTTTGATATAAATCCCAAGGTGTCCCACTTTGTAATATTTTTCCTTAAGTGCTTGGTAGCTGAACTCCTGTTACCCCAGCTTTTTCAGTTCCTGCTGAAATAGCAGTCTGTGGCAGGAGTGTTTCTTCCAAGGTTTCTTTTTTCACCTGTGAAAAAGTGTAAAGAATGGAAGAGGAAAAGGTGAACCATCTAAACTCACCCTGAACTGTTTTACATTAATTGAATTTTACTTAGGCTTCTAAATGATTTAAGTACCAAGCTTTAATTATGAGGTATTTCATGTATTTTAGAAAATGTTGGCTCAGTTGAATTACATTGCTAAATACAAACTCAGCAGCAGCCTGGGACTGAACTCAGCACTTCTTTATGTCAGTAGGAGTCCTGTTTCCTGGAGCTGAACTGGTTCTCCAGACCCAGTCCCGCTGCAGGAGAGCTGAGGATTCATCCCTTCTGCTTCCAGCACCCAAACCGAGGTGTCTCGAGTCAGGACTCTGGTTGTCACCAGCTCCATCCCATAGCCAGGGAAGACAGGAGCTGAGCTCAACCTTAGGTAATGTGTCCTTCTTCACTGACTGCAGAAGGAACTCAAGGCTTTGAGTAGAACCTCCTTGAGTGGAACCTTGGTTCAGCAGTGTGGACCTCGGGCAGAGCACCTGTATGGCACGGGTGAGGACTTCCCAAGTTGTCTTCTGGTGCTGCATCACCAAATGCAGCTCTCAAAAGCTGAACAGCAGCACAACTGACTTCACCAGAGGTAGGAGAAAGGGAAGACAAAACAGGTTTTGGTGTCCTGGTCCAAATTCACTGTATTAGGTCAAAAGACCTCTCAATTTTCTCATCCTGTCAAGCAGCAAGGTCAGGTGTCTGCAGAGCTTCTCCCGTCCTCTTCTGTTTGGATAGAATCTGCAGCTTTTCCAAAATACTGATAGGAAAAAACTGGGTTTGGCACAAAGCTTTGAGGATTCTTTGCAAACAGTGTCTTCAATTTTTTCTGAAATAAATGGGACTTGAATTTGTCTCAGTCGCTATCCATCATCTAATGGGCTACAGAGCGTGTTCCACAGAAATGTAGCCAGGTATTGGAAGAATGCAAAAGAAATATTTATGCCTTGGTTTTGGTTTTTTTTTTTATATATTTTAAACTGACCTTAGCTTCTGAAGAAAAAGTTTGCAGCTTGTCACACAAAGGCGTGCTCCTTCCCAAGAGCTGCTCCATTGCATTGTACCAACAAAGCTATAAATTTGGTGACATACATACAACATAGCATATCTTAGGAACTATTGGAGCTGTTCTCCTCAAAACCATAATAATTAATATTAAAATCGATGATCACATTGTCTACAGAATAAACAGGGAATACCTTGTTCTTTTCATCACATTATTTTACTTGCTGTTTATACTTTGTGTGCATTATTTGGTCTGAATTAAGGCATGTGCCTAACTGCAAGTCATCCCTTAAAATTCAGCATTTGAGTACAATGGTTGATTTGGTGAAACAGAGGTGAGATACAACATTTTTTTTGTCTCATGATCCACTGTTTATGTAAAATAAGGAAACAGTGACCCAGCTTTTTTCTAAATCGTTGAAATCTCACTTAGGTCAGACTCAGTTCTGTTAATATTATCATATAGATGTGATAGATTTTGTAATTAATCTGCCTTTAAGATACAAATGTTTCAATTTTTAAACAACTAAGTCAAAACATGCTGAATTATTCTAAACAGGAGAATAATGCTGTTAAATGGTCCCTTTTTTTAGGCTCAGAAACAGAAATAGAAAATGTCAAAAAATTTCATCACGCTATAGGGAAAATTAGAACAGATTTAAAGATGTTGTGACAATGTGATAATGTACATGTTAGACCTAAGGGAAAAAAATGTGAAATGGATCTTCAAATATATGAATGTTCTCTGGTAAGACTGGTGACATTACATGTGAAATGCATCTTCAAATACACGAATGTTCTCTGGTAAGACTGGTGACATTACAGTCTAGGTCATTTTTGCAGTGCTTCATTCATATCAGCAGTGTAATACCCAAGCTTTATGTTGTGTGATCAACTTAGGAAATTAATCTACCCTACCCAGGATGGTATTTTTTTAGATCAAAAGCATGGATTGGCAATGGAAATGAAGATAATACTATTTTATTCTCATCAGTGACTACTCAAAAGTTGCACTGCACACTTGCCACGTAAGCAGCACACCTGCACAATGTTGTTGCTGATTACAGCTGTTCTCAAAGCTCCTTGTCACAGTTGATGCAGCACTTTAAACGCTTTGAGAGCACAACCAGGTCCTCCGTCCCCTCAGGTGGTTGACTTTTGATTCAGTGACACAAAATCTGAAATTAAACTGCTATGTTTAATTGGTTTTTTTGGGGGGTCAGTTTTGTTTTGCCCGAGTATCTCGCTAGCAGTTGCCGCGTTGTTGGGAAGGGAGCAGAAGCTTTTTGGAATTGGCCGTCTGAGAGTTTGCTGACAGGAATAATAAGGTAGCTCAGAGCCTGCTGAAATGCTGGTGGGATAGTCAGCAAATCACTCTTGACTGCTTCGAGCTGGAGCCAAGTGTTTCATATTTACATCATATTCATCTGTGGGGAATTAATCTGGTACTCCAGAAGGGTGGAAAACTGCTTAAGAATCTGTTACACTGGGTCCCAAACTGCCAATACTGTGGATGTCACGCTTCCAGGAATAAAAGCATATGTGCTCATTTTTAATTCAGAGTCTCTAAATATGTCTTCTGCTGTGAGAATAATTTGCTACTCTGCATAAACTTTTCTATTGCTGTTTCTGTTTGAGCAACATAGGGGACAGACAGCGTTCTATATTTTTCTCAAGTGAATCACACAGCTATAACTTTGCTTTATTAGCCATGAGATGGTTCAGATCAGATGTATTCTCAGGACTTCACACGTGCTGTATATTGAACTGGCAGTACAGGGCAGATGGAAGAAATGGTTCTACTCCAAATAATAGAAAACCTTGGTCTGCCTCTTATGTTGACATCTAACCTGAGGGAAAAAAAATACTGTGCTAAGGGAAACAGCTGACTGGTAGGCAAAGATCAAAGGCAATTGGTTTGACAGCAGAAGAATCCCAGGATTTGTAACTTTTTCTAATTCTGGACAAAACTTACAAATTACTACATTTTGGAAGTTGTCTAATTCATGGCTGTTCTGACTAGATAAGGATTGGCCACTGAACTTAAACGTGTTGTTCTGACCTTGTGCCAGCTCCATGGTAAAAGACAGGTCCAAGGCTCTGAATCCCTGAATCAGAGAAAAACTCTTCCTTTTGGACCAACATTCCCCTTCTGGCTGAAAACAGTTACGCTGGATTTTGACTTGGACAGAAATGGAGCCAATTCAAATACAAACTGTTAAATGTGAGGAAATGAGAACTTTTTGCCAAGGTTTTGTGCAATAAAAACTAATTAGCCCTGCAGGGCTTGCCTTGTTAATTTTACTGAAAAGCTATTGTAGTGAGCATACATACACAAATTTACTCATGCACAAACATGAATGCACATGGCTGTAGATGTGTACAGAAATGATGCACAATTATTGTCTTGCCTACTTAGATAATAATTTCATGGAAGAGCAAAGGAACTGCTGTATTGGGTCTACTCTCTTTACATTGACTGAAAGATAATGGAGAAATAATATAGAATAAGGAGAAACCAGGGCTTTACTAATCCAAAAATTGGTCTCGTAGTGGAGGCTTGCTGTATTCTGGCTTTTAGATGAATTATTTCTCTTTACATACTCTCTGGGATAACAGTAGTTTTTCCTTTTGTAAGATGTGATCCAGTGTCTCAGGAATTTCTGAAATTTTTCTTACATCCATTAAGCCTTCTATTAAGAATTTAGCACAGCAGTTTGAGCAAATGAAAAGAGCAGATAGTTTTCAATAGGCTCGTGAGTTACACTTAAGGCTGTTCGTGGGATATCTTCATCTTCATGGATTAGTGTCACAACCCAAACGAGCAGGGTTATGATAGATCTGGAACATAAGACATCATGTTTACAGATAGACAACATGTCACATAAGTGAAAAAGTACTTTAATTTTTCAGATTGATGGGAAATAGGCACCTGTTTTTATAATGTGAGCACAGTGTAAGAGCTTGGTTCTGGAAAGACAAGGTGCAGTTGAGAGCAACGAGGTAGGATCCAAACAAAACACCACCGATGCTGGGTTTGGATTAGATATTTACTTCCTGCCTCTGTGAATTTACAGCCTATTGTAGGAAGCAGAGATGGTACTCAATATGCTGCAGTTTGCAAAGCTGCCATGGAAAGACAGATCTGAGGGCTAGAGCTGAAAATTGTCGTTGTCTGACAAATCCCAGAATCTCACAGAATCTCACAGAATCTTCTAGGTTGGAAGGGACCTTAAAGATCATCTTGTCCAACCGTCAACCTAACTGACAAAAATAGACACCCACACAACAAACAAGGAGCATCATCACTAAACCATACCTCCCAGCCCTACATCAACCCGTCTTTTGAACACCTAACACCTTTTGTTTGAGGCAAAACTCCTTCTTATACGCAGGTTAGGTGTTTCCCTTCACATCTAATTGCCATTTTCACTCTCACAGATATCCTATAAGCATCCCGTTTTGGTAGGATGTTGGTGAGGCAGATGGTTCCAAATACATTCAACAGCCCAGGGATGAAGGTAGTTTCAAATTGCTCCCCTGACAAATTCTGCACGTTGAACTTCAACCCAGCACACCTCCACCTAAGCTGAAAGATCTAACAACCAGGCCATTGATCATTTTCTTAGATGAAACATTGAAAGATGTCCTGCAATACACAAAGAAATTAATATTTATGGGCCAGAGGGAGAAGGGAAAGGTGACATAGAGGCTTATGGAAGTGGTTAAGATACTCCTGTGGAAGAGTTCAGTTCAAATCCCCACTCCAATAAATATTTATTAACTTGTACAATTGGGACAACTTGGAAAACAATGGGCATGTTTGCTCCAGAATACCCTGCCTAATAGTTAGGACATTCTTCTAAGCTCATTTGTGACAGAGTAAACTCTAATTCTTGCTGCCTTAGGGTGGGATGGCTTGAAGATGTGTCCTAGAGACAATACCACATGAGAGCAGAGTTCACAGCTCAGTTTCTCTAATGGAACCAAGTTCCTAACTATCTTTGAGTAAACGGCCATAGGCCCTGTTACTTCTTCAGTGCTTCTTCTTGCCTACTTTACGCTATTCCTCTTTCAAATTACTGTGGTTTCTTTCTTGGGCAACTTACTGAAAACTGGTGTCATTTACTGAGAGCTACTTTTGCCTTCTCCCCATACCCTGGGCTGTTTGCAGTACTCTAAAACTCGGAGCTTTGGCGTGCAATGTAAAGTGGAGTGCCGGGGCTTACCACCCCAGCAGGTCTCTTAGCCCATCCGTGACGTCTGATAAGCGCGGTCACATGTCTCTCTCAGCTAATACTATTACAGGACTCCAGTGTGGTTAAACAGCGGGCAGGCAGAGACATTAAACACCCATATGGTACTCTTGCTTACTCGTCCTTCCTCTCCCCTCCACTTCTGCTTTCCAGCACCTGTCCTTTAGGTTCATTAAAAAAAAAAAAAAAAAAAGCGGCCATAGGCCCTGTTACTTCTTCAGTGCTTCTTCTTGCCTACTTTACGCTATTCATCTTTCAAATTACTGTGGTTTCTTTCTTGGGCAAATTACTGAAAACTGGTGTCATTTACTGAGAGCTACTTTTGCCTTCTCCCCATACCCTGGGCTGTTTGCAGTACTCTAAAACTCGGAGCTTTGGCGTGCAATGTAAAGTGGAGTGCCGGGGCTTACCACCCCAGCAGGTCTCTTAGCCCATCCGTGACGTCTGATAAGCACGGTAAAATCCTTGTAAAGATACTTGTCAGTTTGGGATTCTCCAGACACATCTCCTCCCCCCAAAAGCCACAGTGCACAGCACATGGCAATATGAAAAACACTGCAGAAGAATAAAAAAAAAAAAAAAAAAAGAGTAAAATGCCAGGACCTGAATTTCTGAGGCTGTTGCGTTTATTCAGAATAGTCTTCATCCTTTCCCTGTGTATGCAGAGATTATAGGTTTAAACTCCCACACCGTTCCCGGGATAATGACATAAACTGGAAGCATAAATGTGGACTATCTAATTTTAGTCAGGTGGCAGTAAATTTTCCTGCGTAAATGCAGCATGTCATCTTTCTTTGAGGAGAAAACAAAACAACTAAGTATACTGCTCAGATTAACCTCTTTGCTAGTGCAGAACATCAACTGCTACTTAAAGAAGTTTTCATTTTCTTTAGCTTCAGTTTCTCTTCACAAGTATGAATTGGTGGTTACAGATTATACACCCAGAGCAAAGATACGTCCAAGCAAAAGGGTTGAAAAAAATTATTTCTTGTATTTTCCCTCCATCCCATTCAATTCTGATCACATATTCTGAAATAATACTTGGCAGTGGTGGAGTACTGTCTGCTACTGCCTTAATGTATACCTTTATTTCTATTAATTTTTCTTCTCCTGAGAAGGGGCAGCAACAGTGGATGGGGACACAATGTCAGCTCTCAGCAAATCCTGCTGTAGTCACCTTTCCAATTAAAAAAGAAGTGGCTGCCTAAAGCAAGACAAACACGTTTGCATTCATCCCAGCAAATTTCATCCCAGGTATAAGTATGCAAAACTATCAAGGATTATGCCTAAGAGATATGTGTACCTGTGTTGCCTGGGTGCAGATTCTGTACATTCTGTACATGTAATTTTACAAACGTGAGAGTTTAAACAAGAACTATAGAACTAAAAAGTGCCAGCCTGCCATCTGCGTTCATACCTTACACCACCGACAGCAGTGAACTGCTCACAGAATGGAAGGAGAAAGAAGTAAAATCTGGTCCTTTATGGATATCCAAACGAAAAAGTTGTTTAAAACAGATTGTGTAATTATCTTTGAAAAGGGATCCTTTCTTAGTCCAACTGAAGGATTATGATGTATTTCAGAGAGATTTTGGGGTACAGTGAATATCTGACAGATAAGGTGATTTCCTTGCTGAATTAAGCTGAGCAGAGGACTCGGAAGACATGAACACTATAAGTGGCTGTAATCTGCTTTGATGGGTTTAGAAAGTCAACAGACAAAAATAATACAAGAGGTCATTAAACAGCAGTGTGCAAGGTTCGGTGTCATCAAGATGTCTGATGCCATGTGCTGGATGTCCTGAAGTATTCACTGAACCTGGGTCACGAAACCCCAGGCAGGATATTGACAAGAGAGTAAAGCTTGTAAGATCTATGTGGAGAGGCTTAGACACACTATGAGATTATGTTTGTCAGTTGAAAGAGCAATGTCAAAGCCCACACAGGCATAATTAAACATTTTTAAGCAATATTGTGATTTCAGGCTCTCAAAATGTAGTTTTGAATACCGTGTTGGCTTCTTTATCCTACAAAATCGTTTTAAGACAGTTCCAGAATACCTTGAAACTCTGTACTTGAAATTGAGCTGGAAACTTTTTTTGAGAAGAAAGTTTCTGAGGATTTTTATCCTATCACATCTTTCAAATGCGTAGTGTAAACACTAATAGAATATCACCAAGAACATCACATTTTGGTGCTGCTTGTCAAATGAATGATTGCGTTTTCTCCCGTGGATGAGTGTCTGAAGACAAGCAGAGGGTAATTTGGTTCTGAACTTTTCAACTGTGATCTAAGATTTCTAGGAAGACATCTTTAACGTGCATTCTGAGGCAGGCTCTGTGTAGGAAAGGCTGGACAAGTGATGTTCAGAAGGAGACCTCCTGTGAACCAGCACATCCCTGTGGCATAGAACAAATGACCGTCCATTTGAGGGGCTTGGGAGAGGTGCCAGTTCACCAGAAGTTTCTCATTTATACTCTGAGGCTATATATTATATATTTATAAAACAGGACATGTTAAGATCACAAGAAAGTGCAGTTCTTCATGCAAAGAGGACCCGTAGCTTTTTCCTGTATTACAGAAAAGTGTGTATGGGGAAAAGACAAAGGAAAGCTAAGAATTGAAGGCACAGGACTAAAACCAGCTCTGCCACAGACCTGGCCACATCAAGGTCACATCCAGATAGATCATTACAGAATCTCATATTAACTGCACTGGGTTTTATTTTTCTGTAGTTTGGCGGCAACTCATCAACTGGAAATTAAGATATTTTTTCTATTTCTGTAAAAGCCTGTTTTCTGTACAAGTTACTCAGCAGTTATCAGGAGCTCAGAGACTTGCGTGACAAAAGCCACGTAAGTAGATAATAAGCAGATAAACCACTCTGTGTTACAAGGAGAAGGAGCAGGTGACTGAGTTTCTTTCTGTTCCTGACGTTTTGTCTGCTTCCTTGAGATTAGTTGTATGACCGTGTTTCGTCCATTGTAGAGACTTTGTTCATTATTTGTTTTTGTGTATGTTGAAGACTTCCACATACAATCAGGCATAATAGAAAGAACAGTATATAAAAAAAAGAAGCAAACACAGGTACGGTGAAGCTGATCACAAACACGGGCAGAACAGGATAAATAAGAAACTTTATAGGAGGAAGGCAGGAAGGATAGTGAGACTAATACAGTTTTCAAGTAAATTTTAAACTACTAGGTGGATCTTAAATGACATATTTCCTTCTCAAGCTGCATTTATGTACAACACAGTCTGAGGGTCTCCCCTCTTTCACTGTGTATCCATACAGCCTGGTAGCCCTGATAGAAGTTAATGGAAATCTCTGAGTAAGGACTTCAAGGTGTTTTTAGATACATTAAATTACTCTTGGCTCTGTTCCCTTCTTCTTGTTACAAGCTTTAATGAAACTCTAAATTCATAGAGAACTGCTTGCAACAGAGACAAACCTGTGATAGTAACATAATTTGCAGGTCCATTCCTTTTATTTATAGACCTCCTGCTGGAGGTGGACAGTAGAGTTGCTGACCTAAGGAGAGTCATCCCAGACTGGAAAGAAACCTGCCCTTTCTTTCCATTGCTGGAGTGGGGCAAGCCATTGGACGGTGGCACCATGTCCCAGAGGCACACCTCTGGTTGTGTGTGACAATTTAGAGGCTGGTGGCAGGCCCTGTGATTTTTAGAAATGTTCTCCAAGCTTTTCTCAGTTGCTCAGGAAAAGTGTCTTAGGAAACAGGCTGACATGTGATTAAGAAAACATATTTTTTCCAGATTCATCCAGAGCTGCCTTTTGCTTCCTTGTCTCTTGATCAGTTATATTTGCTTTGTGGGCATGAGGATATAAAAAAGAGAAAAGTGTGGTGAATTTAGAATTTCCATGTTATCTGTCGAATTTGGTCACATAGAGAATCGTAGAATTGCCTGGGTTGGAAGGGAGAAGAAAAGTGTGGTGAATTTAGAATCTCCATGTTATCTGTCGAATTTGGTCACACAGAGAATCGTAGTGGGTTGGAAGGGACCTTTAAGATCATCTAGTCCAACCATCAACCTAACTCTGATAAAAAACCATCACTAACCCATGTCTCTAAGCACTATGGCTGCCCAGCTTTTAAATCCCTCCAGGGATGGTGACTCCACCACTTCTCTGGGCAGCCCATTCCAATGTGCAATAACTCTTTCAGTGTAAAAATTTTGCCTAATCTCCAATCTGAACCTCCCCTGGTGCAACTTGAGGCCGTTTCCTCTTGTCCCATGGCCTGTTCCTTGGGAGAAGAGACCGACCCCCCCTGGCTACCCCCTCCTTTCAGGGAGTTGGAGAGAGCGAGAAGGTCTCCCCTCAGCCTCCTTTTCTCCAGGCTGAACACCTCCAGCTCCCTCAGCCTCTCCTCACAAGACTTGTGCTCCAGACCCCTCACCAGCTCTGTTGCCCTTCTCTGGACCCACTCCAGCCCCTCAGTGTCTTTGTGGGGTACATTTTGATAAGACTGTGCAGGTGTTAAATGCTCCAGGAAAATGTTTGCCTGCATATTTCCATCTCTGAGAAGTACACTGCAAATGAGAAATCACTCCCTTTCTGTGACCCTAACTGTATGATCCAAATCCACCACCAGGAAACAGAGGTTTGAGTACCTAAATTTTGCTCTCAACATTCATATATTTCAGGTACAAATTCTGCCTGCAAAGAGATGCCTGTCTTCTCTAAATTAAGCAGTATTTCAGGCTTCCAGAGCACTGCTCACAAGCACCACAGATTTTATGTGCGTTAGTTTTTGTTTACCCGCTGTAAATGACAGATTAGCATTTAAATGCTTTTGTCGCAGTTATATCTGTTTGGGATGTCAAACCAAACAAGCCATTATGTCTCCCTCAAAATAACACTTGCTGTTGTTCGCAATGATTTCCTGCCATTTTCCCCGCTCCACAGGAACGGCTGAGCAGGGAACATTTCACAGTACATATTGAAATGTAAAGTTCTTCTGAAATCTATCATTCATAGCAAATTAAGTCTAGCACACACTCGGAAAGCAGTTGCATTCGCTGAGGAGTCACGAATGCATACTCTGAGTAGCAGGGATTTGTCAGTATAGTTTTTCCCTATTTTTCATCTTTTTTCCTGTTTTCCTCTTTGTCCTATCTCCTGATGCTTTATTTTCCACCCTCTTTCTTTGTGTTGTATTGTCCTGCACCAGCCCAGTTTCTTGTCTTCCCTCCAGCACTACAAGTCCTCCTCTCTTTGTCTTTCTCCAAGAGTTTCCATACCCTGTTTTTTTTTTCTCCCAACCCTATGCTCAGTTGGGTCTGTTCTTTCTGTAACTTCTTTGTCATTTATGTATTGTACCCTGTCTTTGTCTAATTTCTTTTCCTCCTGTCTCTACAGCATCTCTATCACACCAGCAGATACAGCCAGAGATTATCCAGTCTTCCGATTTCAAGGCTTTCCCCTAGTGCAGGGTTTGCTGTTTCAGGGTGACAGGAGTCCTCAGAAAGATCCATATGTGACCTGTCCCTGTCATGAAGGTACATGAACAGCCTGACCTTCCTGGCTATCATTATATGCAGGAGGAAATCACACAAATTTCAAGGAGTACCTTGTACTCAGCACAAGTAATTCTTCAAAATTTTTACTTCGACATGAAGGAAGTTACTGTCTCATTATGCAGCCATTCCTCTGGCAATGTCATACAATTTTAAAACAACTACATGACATTTTTAATCAGTTCACAGCACTTTAGATCTAACCTCCAGCAGGAGTTTTGAGAAATACTTGCTTAAAAAGCAGTATGTGGTGGAGGTGTGCATTTAAAATTGGGAACAGCAGCACTGCGAGGAGGGCTGCAGCACCTCCTCACAAGGATTGGTGTGTGGATGTGGTCCCTGTGAGTGTCTTGGCCCTCTGACTTTATGTGAGTTAACTATAAAAACATCTAAGTAATGCCAAAGTGGAAACTCCTCTAACTGTAGCTTGATTTGGCACCAAGGAAGGAGGGTGCTGTGCATTTCTCGTGGTGTTTAGTTGTCATCAGAAAGAGCTTTCAGAGTCAGAAAAAGACTTGATAAACGCAGAGTAATGCACACTTGATAAATATTAGTATTAGAACATAGAATCATAGAGTGGTTTGGGTTGGAAGGGACCTTTAAGATCATTGAATTTCAACACTCCTGCCGTGGGCAGGGACACCTCCCACTAGACCAGGTAGGTACAAATATCAGATTTTTATTAGGTAGGTTAGAGTTCCAAATAACAACCAAAGCCTTTTTTTAAATGCACTTGTCCTCATTCGTTAGTATGTGCTATTCAGTTGGGCAGTGGGATGCCCCATCCTCTCAACTACAGCTGTAGGATTTGCTGAGCTTCCTCAAACCTTTCCCAAACCCACCCCAAACTTGCCTTTAAAAGCACACTGCTGTAGCAAGGGGAGCCTACGGTGGCCCATCACTGTGTCCTGTCTCATCCCTGCCTCCCCCGGGTGGAGACTGTGCCCGTGGCAGTGTCTTCAGCCACAGAAAGTGCTCTGGCCACCTCTCCCCTGTGCTGGGTCCCCAGCGAGCGAGTGGCTGCGGCAGCACGCCCCAACAAGCCGATGCCAGAGCGTGGGTGGGAAAGGAGGATGCTGCATAAAAGAGTAATGACAACGCCAACCCAGTTGTGGCACAATGCATTAGACACTCTGCTGTGACAGCCCTAAAAGCGCTTCTGATGGCTGCGGCTTCCCCCTGAAGGAGCGGTGGGCACAAACGTCCCCCTGCCACGGGATTTCCCCACTCCCTCTCAATCCTTCATCTCACCGAGTAAAAGTGTATTCTTATTGAAATAACAAATGTGGCCAGCAGGACAAGAGAGGTAATTCTGCGCCTCTGCTCCACTCTGGTGAGACCCCACCTGTTCTTATTGAAATAAGAAATGTGGCCAGCAGACAAGAGAGGTAATTCTGCCCCTCTGCTCCACTCTGGTGAGACCCCACCTTGAGCACTGCGGCCCCCAGCATAAGAAGGACATGGACCTGTGTGTGGCCCCCAGCATAAGAAGGACATGGACCTGCTGGAGCATGTCCAGGGGACGGCCACAAAGATGCTCAGAGGGCTGGAGGAGAGGGCCACGAAGATGCTCGGCGGGCTGGAGAACCTCTGCTGTGAGGACAGTTGGGGTTGTTCTCTTGGAGAAGAGAAGGGTCCAAGGAGACCTCATAGCAGCCTTCCAGTCCCTAAAGGGGCCACAGAAGAGATGGGGAGGGACTCTTGATCAGGGAGGGGAGCTGTAGAACGAGTTGGGGACTGTTTTAAACTGAAAGAGGGGAGATTTAGACTAGATCTTAGGAAGAAATTATTTGCTGTGAGGGTGGTGAGACCCTGAAAGAGGGGGCCCAGAGAATCTGTGGCTGCCCCATCCCTGGAGGGGTTCAAGGCCAGGTTGGAGGGGGCTTGGAGCAACCTGGTCTGGTGGGAGGTGTCCCTGCCCAGGGCAGGGGGTTGGAACTCAATGATCTTTAAGGTCCCTCCCAACCCAAATTGTTCTATGATATTTTTCAGATCAAGACATTTCAAATCCTGCTTGTGGTGATGGAGAGTTAACAAATCCAGCTGATCTATGACTCCCCACATCAGCTACTAACAGCCCACCCAGCAGCTGTGGATGGGCAGTAGTCCCAAGAACAAGCCCAGAAAAGAGTCCTGCTTTTCAGAAATGAAGCAACAAGGTGCTAAGACCCGGCTCTGTGTCTAAATGACACAGCCTTCCAGGCGCACAGTCTCACAGCTTAGTGACAGGCTGGTCACAATAAATGAAGGGAAAAGATATCAGCTGTGATTTCCTTCCCAGGTGCCAAGTGGCTGATGATAAGAGGAGTGTTGCCAGTCCCTGAGTTTGAGAACCTGAGATAAAAGATGCTGGAGAGGTGTAGGATGTCATTAGGGTTGATGCAGGGCTGGAGGCTCTAACTCTGTCCCCACAGACCATCTCTTGGTCACAGAAGTGATTTTACTGAAGTCACTGCACTCTTTAGTGCCTGATCACCAACCTCATGGTGAGCAGTCTCACTGTTGGTGCTTTCCGGGGCTTCCAAGACACCTCCGAGACGAAGTGAAGCACGGAGATTTCCTTCACTGAGGCCTGATGAGCTTTTCTCTGGCTGTTAATTGCCTGCCCTGCCCCTGGTTTCAAGGCACATCATGTTCCCAAATGAGTTTGATTCATTTCTGTTGGTGAAGCCTGTTGGATCGTCACTGCAGTTTCATCAGAAGGTACTCAGCTGTCTCAGTGGTTTGCAAAGAGGGGGCTTGCCCTGTTTCAAAATACTCTAATCTGTTTAAGTGTCATATTATAATCAAAAATATGGAAAAACGTGCTCTGAGCCTGGCAGCCTGTGACCTATGTGCGAATTTTCGGGAAGAAATTTAAGTTGCCTTTTGGCTTTGAAAAAACAGTGATGGGTTCTTGCTCTTAAGCAGATGCATTACTGTCTGCTTCATATGTAAATAAATTCCTGATATGACAGGTCAGAATCTGAAGTAATTAGACTTGAAAATATTGTAAATTAGAAGCTTTGGGGAAAAAAAAAATATTTGCTGAGGAGAAATCTTAGCCAAAATAAGAGAAAAAAATAACATCATTACTTGCGTGTTGCCAGCTCCTGCCCAACCTCACAATCCGTGTATTTTCGTGATGCCTAAAGCCCTGCAGAGCCTTCAAGTGTTGTAATAGAGTGAGAGATGAAGCCTGTCAGGTACACATATTTCATTAGAGATTAGAAAAATCCCAGCAAAATATTCAAAACCTTTTCTCTTGACAGGAAGGCAGTAAAAAAAAAAAAAAAAAGTATCCATAAATATGTGTGTATATAGATATATATATTTAATGTATAAATCCATATATTATACATTTTTAAAATATTTATAAATTCAAAATATATAAATATTTAATATAGAAATACATTTATGTCTTTATTCAGGAAACGGCACATCCAACACGCACACAGATAGAAACACTCATCATTTCTGCTTTGGGAAAATGAAGCAAACCGAGAGCACTTATTTTCAGGGCAAAAATGGAGGTTTCCTGCCGAAGAAACCCAGAATGCTGACACTTCAGCAAGCCCCTGGCCCAAGACACCCATAAATATACCAGAAGCTTCTCTGTTCATCCTGGGGGGTCTTTGGGTGCTCCCCCGAGGGACTCAGCATGGGCAGGGATGCTGCACTGGTGCTACCCCCGGGAGTTTTGCTTAGTTAGGCAGTTTCCTTGGTAAGATCATAGAATCACAAAATCATAGAATGGTTTGGGTTGGAAGGGATCTTCAAGATCATTGAGTTCCAACCCCCTGCCCTGGGCAGGGACACCTCCCACCAGACCAGGTTGCTCCAAGCCCCATCCAGCCTGGCCTTGAACCCCTCCAGGGATGGGGCAGCCACAGCTTCTCGGGGCAACCTCTTCCAGTGTCTCACCACCCTCACAGCAAAGAATTTCTTCTGACCTATAGTCTAAATCTCCCCTCTTTCTGAGGGGAGGCAACTTTTTTGCCTTCTCTTTCTGCCTGCCTTTTGGGAGATGCCTGATGCACAGTCACAGGGGGATGGCCGCAAACCCGAATGGCAATGCTGTCAGTCACCCTACTGGGGCAAGAAAGATGGATTTCAGGCATTGCAGGACCCAGCTGGAAGCACTTCAGTTTGGGCTGAAGCCATCCAGCCCCCTTCTGACAGTTATCTGTTCCTATGGAATTCAGAGACTTCCTAGACAGGGAAGACTAGTAAACGTACGCTGATGTTAGAGCCAAATTAAGTTTGTAAGTTTTGAATATAATTCACACAAAAAAAAGATTTCAGAGTTTACAACCAGCCTATTAAATAATGCAGTAAAAGTGAAAGATGTGGTTTAGGACAGTAATTGCATAATGCCCATAAAAAATTTGCGATTTTCAGCATTTCTAAGTGCCACAGACTTCTCTAGTCATAACTAAAACGTCTCTTCAGTAACTATTTAGCAATTCTCTTGCTAAACTAAAGCTCTGCCGAGTCTTCAGAAATCTTTTCTGTCTCCCTTAGCCTTCTTCCAACCTGCCTTGCAAAAGTGCTCATTTTCTCTTTATATGCCACATGACTGCAATCCAATTTGCAAGGATATTTTCTATTAGGGAAAAATAATCAAATATACATTTTGAAAGGTCTGCAACCCGAGTCAATTTTTTAAACCTAAGCAAACCAAACATATACATGTACTTATAATTCATTTTTCAACTTTTGCTCCATGTATATGTGTCCCCTTTAAGATAACTATATAAAACTGGCCTTTTTGCAGATTCATTCAGTTAAAAGAGGCGATATTTAAAAAAAGGACTGTACTAGGGTATTGTTTCGAAATTTATTTGTAATAAAAGCTTGAATTGCAACATGCAGCTATTCAGCATTTTGTCGTTATTCAAGGGTCACGATATCAGAGTCCAGAGGCACTGAGACGTTAGGACCTTAGATTTATTTGTCCTCCATTTAGATGTATTTTAAGGCAGGCATGGAAGCAATTACTGTTGCAAAAGAAACGAGCTATCACTGGCCAGTATTTAACCAGCCGGTGTCCAGTATTTATAAGCATTGATGAGATCCCCCTCAGTCTTCTCTTCTCCAGACTAAAAAGACCCAAGTCCCTCAGCATTTCCTCGTCAGAGAGATTTTCTAGTCCCTTCATCATCTTGGTAACCCTTTTCAAAAGAAAAGATTGAAAAGCTCTTTCCTGCAGGCTTATACAGGCAGAGCTAAAATAATATGGACAGAAGTCCATAGAACTTCCCAGTCTCCACAGAAAGCATCTCATGAAGCGCAGCATCTTCTAATGTCACCTCATGAGATATTTGAAAAAATGCACAATCCCCTTCCTACAGCAGGAGACTTAAGAATGCAACAGTGCAGGAGTCTCAATGGGTGCAAAGATTTCAGTAATAAAGAGGGAAAAAGCCTAGGGGGAAAGAAAATAATTGATAAAACTTATATGTTACATTTATTTGCACTTACCGTAATGCTGTGCATCTAGCCATATTAAAGCATTCATTAATGAAAGTCATTAGTGACTTAAGTGCTATATTATCATAAGAACTAGATGAAGCATTTGAAAGAAAAAAGGGAAAATGCAAAATATCAGAAAGCTTTCAGACTTTCTTTTTCATGGTTCTTCAGCAAAAGTGTATATACATGGTTGTTCATCTTTTAAATGCAGCTTTTAGATTCAATAGAGAGGAGGAATTCTGTAAATTCTGTTAAAAAAAAAAAAAAAAGAATAATCCAAGTGCCATGAAATTCTGCAGAAGCTGCCAAAAAGTTTGAAAATTGCAGAGTATGGCAGGAGGTTATGAAGAACAGAAAAACAGACTAACCTGCTTCCTGCAGTCTTAAGAAAAGCAACATCAGTCTCCAAAGCGGCTCAATATTCTAGGGGAAATAACAAAATCCTTTCCATATCCATTTATATTTCCATGGTCTCGCTGCCATTTTTCTGAGTGCAAAACTCCTATCTACTGTCTAAAAATCAATGATGGGTTTTGGATGGCCCTTCAATGTCAAGTTCAGCAGCTCTGTAATTTTAACTGGAAAGAAAACTCAGTATTTATGACCATTTTAATTCCTTTTTTTGTTTCGTTTTTTAAAATAAACTCCAACTACAGTCCCAGGAGACAGCAGTTGTGAGAGGAAAAAAGAAAAAGCAAAAAGTAGAGAAGTATGACCCAGGGCTTCTTCGAGCTCTACAGCAACATTTCCCTTGACTCTGGTGGGATTTGAATCAAGTCTGTGGTCTCCTGTGAGCTTATGCTGACATTGTATTTTATCGTCTCTAATAACGAAGAAGTCATATGGCTGAATTTGCAGTGAAGCTCTTGGTGGCTGCTGCATTTCCCCAAATACACACGAATGGCAGTCCTCCAACTATATATAAAGAGCTTAATTTTCTCCTAAAAAACTTTCCAGGATTTTCTTATAATACCTTACTACAGGCAAAAATATTTCAAGTCAGTCCCTTTACCTTCCCTTAGTGTTAAAAGTGGCAGCTGATGTCGTCAAAGAAAGATGTGGCCCCTGGACCAAAGTTACGATAGATGGGTAAATAAAGTCCTGATTTCCACGTAGATTGTTTTAAAATACAAAGCTTTTCAGCTAAACAGAGAGACAGTAGCAGGGCTGGTTACTATGATTATGTTATAGTCATAATTGCTGCAAATGCAAATGACCAGTTAGCTGTATAATTGGCTATTTGATAATTCAGCTAATGCTACTGCATATGAAATTGCAGCCATTATATAAAATTACATATATATTTTTCATAGTTGAGCGTTTAACCCTGTACGTGCTCTCAGCTAGTATTCCTGCATGTGTGACATTTCTCACAAAGTTTTTGACTTAAAAGCATTTAACTTCATGTTTAAATGCTTGGCATTGTTTTCTGAGGTGATGCTGTTGAAAATGTATGTTACGTTGCGTGGTGCCAAGCGGGAGGGGTGGGTTTGCCAGCTTTCAGCTCTACATTACCTGCTAAGTTGGATGGATTCAGACATTTGGCTGGGCTTACACATTTTGCACCTATATATCTTATATCAGGACTAGACTTTAAATACTAGGGAGATATTTTTTGCCAAGCAATATTGTAAGCTGACTTTTCTCAAGAAGCATTTCCTCTCTCCTATTATTCACGGCTGACACGTGGCCTCTACTGATTTTACCTCCACTTTCTGCTTTGGGCCAGAAGCATTCAGAAGCACCACACTGGGTTATCCATTTTCCTCTTTCCTTTCCACTAAATGGTTCTTACTAGGAATTTACAAACATGGAGAAAGATATTTCCATTTACCTTAAATATTGTTGGTATTTATTATTTAATTTGGTAATTAAATATTTAAAAATACATATTTTAATTACCTTAAATAAACCTTATATTTATTGCAAGGGTATTTTACCTGGCATCCCTGTGATAGGGGAGCCTTAGAGGGCCCTGGAATGTACCTTAGAGTAATGCTACAGGAATCCTTAGCTCTGCTCTGGCGGCAGAAAGCGATGAGAATTAGACCCATTTTGTTCAGATTGTGATCTAGTCGAACTGAACTTTTTCTGAACATCGTTTCTCTCTTCAGTGGTTTCCAAGCTTGGAGAAACCACTTCTGATATAAACCACTTAAAGCTTATTATTGTTCTGAAAAGCACTTGCAGCCTTTCGTGAATAAATTTGTATAATATTAGCTCAGAATGATTTGCATGACAAAAAAAATACTTTTACACAGTAAATTGTTTGTAGAAAAGCCACGGTGAAAAGAGCTGATTGGTGCCATTAAATCAAATGGCAGTAACCCGCTCTTCCTTCTCTGTTCTTTGCCAATAATAAGCTCCAGTTTATTGGAATATCTATTAATTAACATGTAAATATTCCCTGACTGCTCCTATTAAGAATATTTTGGGTACAAGACACAGCAAGCCTAAAACTGCTAACATACTGGAGAGCAAATTCCTGAATGCAGTATAAATGCAAACATTTTTCCTTTGAAACTATTACTGTTATGGCCAAAGATAGAGTTGAAGGAGCCACTGCCTCACAGACAGGCAATATGAACATTTAGGAGTTTTAGAATCATAGAATGGTTTGGGTTGGAAGGGACCTTAAAGATTGTACAGTCCAACCTCCCTGCCCTGGGCAGGGACACCTCCCACCAGACCAGGTTGCTCCAAGCCCCATCCAGCCTGGCCTTGAACCCCTCCAGGGATGGGGCAGCCACAGCTTCTCTGGGCAACCTCTTCCAGGGTCTCACCAGCCTCACAGCAAAGAATTTCTTCCTGAGATCTCATCTCAATCTCCCCTCTTTCAGTTTAAAACTGTTCCCCCTCATCCTATGGCTCCCCTCCCTGATCCAGAGTCCCTCCCCATCTCTCCTGGAGCCCCTTGAGGGACTGGAAGGGGCTCTAAGGTATCCTCAGAGCCTTCTCTTCTCCAGCTCTCTCAGTCTGTCTTTATAGCAGAGGTGCTTCAGCCCTTTGAGCATCTTCATGGCCCTCCTCTGGACCCACTCCAGCATGTCCCTGTCCTTCCTGTTCTGAGGACTCCAGAGCTGGACACAGAGCTCCATGTGAGGTCTCCCCAGAGTGGAGCAGAGTGCTGTTATTATATCATACTTTTTGGCTCTGTCTGACTGCCACACGTCTGCAACGGAAGGGCAACTTTGGAGGATGCTGTTATTTCCAATACTGTGCTAAAGTACTATAATGATCAGAAAAAAGTGTATTTTTGATCTCTGACTGCCACAAGTCTGCAATGGAAGGGTAACTTTGGAGGATGCTGTTAACTCCAATACTGTGCTAAAGTACCATAATGATCAGAAAAAAGTGTATTTTTGATCTGTTATACTCCTCTAAGGAAATCGAAAAAGGTTGATTACATTATGGACCTTAGATTTGCACAGGACTAAAATCCAGCATCTTGAATGGCTTTTGCCCATTTTGTGTCTAGTGCCAGGACCAGAGGCATGGACACAAACTGAAACACAGGAGGTTCCCTCTGAACATCAGGAAACACTTTTTCACCATGAGGGTGACCGAGCACTGGCACAGGTTGCCCAGAGAGGTTGTGGGGTCTCCCTCCTTGGAGATATTCAAAAGCCATCTGGACATTGTCCTGGGCAACTGTCTCTAAGTGGCCTTGCTTGAGCAGGAGGGCTGGAGCAGGTGCCCTCCAAAGGTCCCTTCCAACTTCAGCAATTCTGTGATTCTCTGATTTGCAGTCTGGGACAATTCTGGTGCTGCTCCAGCTACTCTGCAACAGGCAATTTCCTGCTAGTTAACAGGGACTGCAGAGTATCCACAATAGGGATTTCCAAATATCTCCGTGGATCTTCTTAGATCTTGGTCTGCTCAGTCAGGACTAAAGGAAACTATTGAGTCTGCTTACTCTGCCACGTAGCAGGAGAAAAGAAGATGGTGGGCTCTTTGATTCCTTTCTGTCTTCTTTCTGATAGCTTATGAGATCAGAAAGTATTTCCCACAAAACAGCGTCATCGACTCCTAGAGCCCATTGAGCTTCTAAACACCATTGAAACTACTGGCTCCAGGAGGCTTTGAATCAGCTCATAGAGCGGGAAGGGCGATTATATCTCTAGGGTTGAGACAGCATTTTCAACACTGAGTGTGCAGGGGAGAGGGGGAGAAGGGGTGGAATCATCACCTGCATTTACAGTTGCTTTTCCCTTTTAATGAAAAATGTCTCTCATTTGATTCTTCCTGCATTTCTCTCGCAGGTATCCTCTTGCAGCTCCCCACTCTCCAGCCAGACAACTAGGTCCCCAGAGTTCAGGCTTTCCCACACACAGCCCACATCTTGAATGACTCTTCCTTTTCTTGTTTGTGGTGTAGGCTTCTTCCAGTTGTCATCATTCCCTTTTGCTGAGTGGGTTTTTATTTTATTTTTCTCCCCCCTTGATGCTGTGAGTACTCTCATAGTCAGAGACAAGCTGGAGTGGCTGGCAATAGCGTAAGAAACTCCTCCAGACATAATGAGACACCAGAAATATGAAAGGCCTGTAATGAAACTTCCCAAACACCAGCCAGATGGGAATTTTGAATTATATCTGACCCAGGAGGTAGTGGGAGATGCTGATTAATATTACTTTCCTTTTTTAATAGGAGATACACGTGCTATGAAGCAAGAGAGGACACTTCAACCCATCTTTCCTACTTTGATCCTTGTGTCATAGGGACAATTTATGGGTCAGTTGGGTTTGGGTCTCCCCTGTTGCAATCCACCAATGATTTTTACTCCCCTGTCCTTTCCATCCAGCTGGGCTGTTGTTCAGGACACGGAGATGATCACGGGTGGCAGAAATAGAGCTATGTGTGGGAACCCCTTGTGGTACAAAGTCTGGTGGTACCACTTGTGTTCCTCCAGCCAGCTGCCTTGCTGCCAGTCGCTTTGCATAAAAACATGCTGTGTTCAAAGCTGAGAGGAGGGAGTTTTCCTGTGGTCTTTCCCTGCACAGAGGCTGGCACTATAGTTAGGGACAAACTACTTTGCATTTTCTGATGTGTGTCTCCGTGCTTGAGTATGCAGACAGTTAAAATAAGTAACATATCCAGCAACTTAGTGAGATATGTGAATTGTATGATATTATTTCAGGACTTTGCGCTTATACTCATTCCTTTGACTGTTAAATATATTCATTTTTCAGTTAATTTTTGTCAGGTTCCAGGCACTGTACTTCATTGTCAGCGAGAGCATCCCTTCATCGTTTTGTGAAGTGCGTAGCAATCGACACTTGGAGCTTCACAAAAAAAAAATCCATTTGTGGAGTAAAATTAAAAATAAAACCTCAGAATCATTTGTCATTTTTCTTTCAGACCCATCTCATGTAGTCTGTCTGTCTTGTTGGTTCTCAGAAGATGGATTTTGTTTTGCCTAAGATCCTCTGAATGCAAAGTGGCAGAATCTTATATCGTTTTCTGTTATTACTCAAATTAATGCTCGCGAAGTAGAAAACCCCACTTTAAAGTAAATGGCATTTTTCAAGCACGATAAGGCTTGAAAAATTTCCATTTTCAGTCCATCTCTTTAAATCGCTTTTTTGTCTGACTGGTGATAAATATGTCTGGCTTGATTTTGTAGAAAAGCAGAGGTGTTCTGAGACGGTGCTGTTTGGGAAGCGGAGAAGTCAGCCCTGCTGCGCAGGAATCTCGGTGTAAACCATTTCAACATCCCACCCTTTCAGGTTCTCTAAGTGGCCTTGCTTGAGCAGGAGGGCTGGAGCAGGTGCCCTCCAAAGGTCCCTTCCAACTTCAGCAATTCTGTGATTCTCTGATTTGCAGTCTGGGACAATTCTGGTGCTGCTCCAGCTACTCTGCAACAGGCAATTTCCTGCTAGTTAACAGGGACTGCAGAGTATCCACAATAGGGATTTCCAAATATCTCCGTGGATCTTCTTAGATCTTGGTCTGCTCAGTCAGGACTAAAGGAAACTATTGAGTCTGCTTACTCTGCCACGTAGCAGGAGAAAAGAAGATGGTGGGCTCTTTGATTCCTTTCTGTCTTCTTTCTGATAGCTTATGAGATCAGAAAGTATTTCCCACAAAACAGCGTCATCGACTCCTAGAGCCCATTGAGCTTCTAAACACCATTGAAACTACTGGCTCCAGGAGGCTTTGAATCAGCTCATAGAGCGGGAAGGGCGATTATATCTCTAGGGTTGAGACAGCATTTTCAACACTGAGTGTGCAGGGGAGAGGGGGAGAAGGGGTGGAATCATCACCTGCATTTACAGTTGCTTTTCCCTTTTAATGAAAAATGTCTCTCATTTGATTCTTCCTGCATTTCTCTCGCAGGTATCCTCTTGCAGCTCCCCACTCTCCAGCCAGACAACTAGGTCCCCAGAGTTCAGGCTTTCCCACACACAGCCCACATCTTGAATGACTCTTCCTTTTCTTGTTTGTGGTGTAGGCTTCTTCCAGTTGTCATCATTCCCTTTTGCTGAGTGGGTTTTTATTTTATTTTTCTCCCCCCTTGATGCTGTGAGTACTCTCATAGTCAGAGACAAGCTGGAGTGGCTGGCAATAGCGTAAGAAACTCCTCCAGACATAATGAGACACCAGAAATATGAAAGGCCTGTAATGAAACTTCCCAAACACCAGCCAGATGGGAATTTTGAATTATATCTGACCCAGGAGGTAGTGGGAGATGCTGATTAATATTACTTTCCTTTTTTAATAGGAGATACACGTGCTATGAAGCAAGAGAGGACACTTCAACCCATCTTTCCTACTTTGATCCTTGTGTCATAGGGACAATTTATGGGTCAGTTGGGTTTGGGTCTCCCCTGTTGCAATCCACCAATGATTTTTACTCCCCTGTCCTTTCCATCCAGCTGGGCTGTTGTTCAGGACACGGAGATGATCACGGGTGGCAGAAATAGAGCTATGTGTGGGAACCCCTTGTGGTACAAAGTCTGGTGGTACCACTTGTGTTCCTCCAGCCAGCTGCCTTGCTGCCAGTCGCTTTGCATAAAAACATGCTGTGTTCAAAGCTGAGAGGAGGGAGTTTTCCTGTGGTCTTTCCCTGCACAGAGGCTGGGCCCTGTTGCAATCTACCAATGATTTTTACTCCCCTGTCCTTCCATCCAGCTGGGCTGTTGTTCAGGATATGGAGATGATCACGGGTGGCAGAAGTAGAGCTACGTGTGGTGTAACCCCTTGTGGTACAAAGTCTGGTGGTACCACTTGTGTTCCTCCAGCCAGCTGCCTTGCTGCCAGTCGCTTTGCATAAAAACATGCTGTGTTCAAAGCTGAGAGGAGGGAGTTTTCCTGTGGTCTTTCCCTGCACAGAGGCTGGCACTATAGTTAGGGACAAACTACTTTGCATTTTCTGATGTGTGTCTCCGTGCTTGAGTATGCAGACAGTTAAAATAAGTAACATATCCAGCAACTTAGTGAGATATGTGAATTGTATGATATTATTTCAGGACTTTGCGCTTATACTCATTCCTTTGACTGTTAAATATATTCATTTTTCAGTTAATTTTTGTCAGGTTCCAGGCACTGTACTTCATTGTCAGCGAGAGCATCCCTTCATCGTTTTGTGAAGTGCGTAGCAATCGACACTTGGAGCTTCACAAAAAAAAAATCCATTTGTGGAGTAAAATTAAAAATAAAACCTCAGAATCATTTGTCATTTTTCTTTCAGACCCATCTCATGTAGTCTGTCTGTCTTGTTGGTTCTCAGAAGATGGATTTTGTTTTGCCTAAGATCCTCTGAATGCAAAGTGGCAGAATCTTATATCGTTTTCTGTTATTACTCAAATTAATGCTCGCGAAGTAGAAAACCCCACTTTAAAGTAAATGGCATTTTTCAAGCACGATAAGGCTTGAAAAATTTCCATTTTCAGTCCATCTATTTAAATCGCTTTTTTGTCTGACTGGTGATAAATATGTCTGGCTTGATTTTGTAGAAAAGCAGAGGTGTTCTGAGACGGTGCTGTTTGGGAAGCGGAGAAGTCAGCCCTGCTGTGCAGGAATCTCGGTGTAAACCATTTCAACATCCCACCCTTTCAGGTTTTTTTTCTGCATCGCCCACGCATTTTGCACAGATGGAGGGATGTGACAGATCATGGAATTAAGAAACCAAAAGCTTTTTTGTTCAATTTTTAATCCACTCCTCCCACACTTCCATAGTTCCTTGATTTACAGTTTAATTCAAAGTGAATGAACTACCAGTCTTTACTAGCAAGCATCTGTTCGTAGCATGTGTTTCCTTCCAGCCACATGCCTGACCCTCTAATATTTCTTTTATTATTCCTTAAACAGGCAGGCCTATGGCAGGCAATGTTTATCACCACACCATCACGTCTTTTGGGCATAAGCAGGCTTTGGCCAACAATGCTCATGTTTCTTTAAGTCACTAATAGCATCATCTTTACTTGAAATAACGTTTACTAACAAGCAGGAGGGACTGCTTACTGGGAGAATGTCTTTTGGTCGTTTTGTGAAATGCCTAGAATAATAAAGACGACCATAATAAATAGGATAAAACAGATAAAAATAGAATTAAAAGACAATATGGTCAGATGTTTATAATTTACTGCATAAGCAGGCTTTGGCCAACAATGCTCATGTTTCTTTAAGTCACTAATAGCATCATCTTTACTTGAAATAACGTTTACTAACAAGCAGGAGGGACTGCTTACTGGGAGAATGTCTTTTGGTCGTTTTGTGAAATGCCTAGAATAATAAAGACGACCATAATAAATAGGATAAAACAGATAAAAATAGAATTAAAAGACAATATGGTCAGATGTTTATAATTGATAGGGAATTATGAGTTAAATGGAGTTCTCACAGTCTGCGTACCTCTCTCTCTACCTGTATCTGACCTGGCTTACACAAGAGGACTTAGAAGCATCTCTAGCTACTTCTCTCACACTAAGTAACTTCAGTCAACTCTGGCAGAAAGTAAGATACTGACTACATAGAAAATTTCCATCATAGATTAAAAAGGGGAGCAAGGGGGATTCAGAGGAAGAATATGTAACAATATTCATGTTGTGCTTTTAACAAGAAAAGGAGAAAAGCAGGATTTCCTGAAAAGTGTTGTCACCTCCACTTAAGGACTTGCAGAAGACTCTTGGGCTTTCAGTTCTACCTTCCCTTCTGTCCTCTACCCCAGTTGTGGAGATTCTCCACCAGCAGGAGCTGGGGCAGGAAGGGCTTGGCCAAGCACCTTTCCTGGTCTCTCAGACTCCTTCCAGCACTTTGGAAAACAAGCATCGGTAGCTGAATTGTTTTATTGCAGGGAAGGACCTTGGTAATTAATTTCTGGACATTGAATTCTGACTAATGTAACTTGATTATGAATGCATTTTTCTGTGTTGACGCATTCATTTTGCAAAACAAACCAGAAGTATCTGCTCGTTTGGATTTTATTTTCTAGTTTATGTTGCTCAATGGTAGGGGCATGAAGATACTGAGATAGGTACTTCCCTTTTGGGGATGCTCCTTACTGACTGAAACACAAAATGCAAATTAATGCCTACTGAGTCTCTGTCTCATACCCCTTTAATTTCCTGAGTTCTTTGCAACTGTTTCTCAGCCCAGTTGCAGTGGTGTAGGCTCAGAATAACAACTTCGAAGTAAAAATATTCCTACTTCTGGTATACACGGATACGCATGAGATTATAAACTAGTAAGGAAGTATTTCTGTTTTGCAGGGTTTAAACCTAAAGGCAAGATCATTCTTCCTTGTAGAACTGACTGTGAATAA
Organism: Calidris pugnax; assembly: GCF_001431845.1. NCBI lineage: Eukaryota > Metazoa > Chordata > Aves > Charadriiformes > Scolopacidae > Calidris > Calidris pugnax. The sequence goes on from NW_015090945.1 coordinate 519,521, forward strand.
ATCCTGGGAGAATTTCAAAGCATAGGCTGTTCTGCTCCGTGAGCCTAAAGGGTTCACTGCTGCCCAAAAGTAAGGACTTCAGTCATGCGAGATCGTGGATCTACTGAATGAGTCATACAAAACTTTATTTCTCTGGGGTTTTTTTTTCTGCTGGAAGTTTTCCTGATGGTCCCTGTTGCTTAACTTTAGGCATCGCTTCAGCTAGTTCCTTGGGAAGGCTGGACTAGAGCTTCCCTTCCTTTACAGTGACACAAACTCTGATCTTTCCCGACATAATTTGGTCCTTTCTCTCAGGAGGGCTAAGCCAAGATATGATGTGGAATTTAAGAAGCACGGGATGGATGCTGACAGGCAGGGCAGGATGGAGCTGCGACGATGAGAGAATAAGGATTTAGAGGTGGCAGCCTGGAAGAGCAGTACTAATGTATGTCTAATCCAAGCAGCCTGCTCCTTTATTAGTATTTCTCTGAATTTCTACAGGACACCTCATATCTCCTTGCCCAACTCGTTGAGGTGAATGTGACAGCACAGCTAAGAGGTATTAGATAAATTATCAGCCAGTAAAGTAGCTTGGTTGCATTTAGTCTGTACAGAAATTAGACACCTATTTTGAGAACAGTTTCCCTGCTGCAGCGTGGAATATTAGCCAGAGAAATGGAGCAAAGTGCCACTTTATCGTGCAGGTAGGTGTAATCCCCTAGTTTTGCACCTGCCATAGCAGAGGGCCATCCCTCTTTCTGTGTCTGTACATCAAGGCTGAGGAGAGGCAGAAGGATTTTGTGCTCACGGGTTATCTCCTGGCAGTGCTAATGCTGTCTCAAGGGTCAGCTGGGCTTTTCAGTTAAGAAATAGCAGCTAATGTCTAAACTTTGAGCCTTTTCAATTTATATGGGCATCGTAGAACTGTGTGCACACCAGGTGTTCGGTGTTAAATAGTGGAAGGCAGAGGGAATGAGATGCCTCATTGTACCGTCCAAGTATAGTATGGTCCTTCTGGGAAAGGAGCTCCTCAAACTCTCAGTGTCTGCCTGACCCCCTGAAGATAAAAGAGAAAGGACTAGCACCTTAGCTTTGACCTCTTCATAGTAAGAGTGAAATATTATGCGTTTCTGCCTTCCACTTAGAGTGATTCCTGCTGTGAATTCACCTTTCCTTCATTTCAGAAAAATCAGATCCTATGATCTCCCACATACTAAGTGAGTTTTCATCTCTTCCTCTTCCCTTTGGGGTTGCCAAGGCTAATGTTGTTCCTTGTCAGGAAGTTTTATCTGGCTCTTACTCTAAATGTTTTCTTTCTTAGCCGCGTGCTATGATTTCTAATGTCACTCCAAGAAAATTCATCTCCAGAGTCATGTATTTATAAAGTGCTACAGGGTTCCCCACTCAGCCTGCTTTTAGCCAGCTACATCTTTAACTCCTCTGGTCTCTCCTGGTGAGTCAGCGCTTTCCACCACTTCTCTTCAGATGTCCTTCCCATGTACTGAGTGTTTCTGACAGCCAGCAAAGCTCAGGGCCACCTTGCTGGGACAGCCACGGTGGGGGTTAGGTCAAGGGGACCACCAGGCCACCTCCCCTTTCTCCTGCTGGGATTCCTCTGCACAGTTTTGCTGCAATTTTGCATTGCAAAATCATGTCTGAGCTGTGGCCGATGGCGTTTGCAGTTCCCTTCACATTCCTGGTTTGCTCTCCTGCATTTTTTAAGGGGCTTTGTACACAGGGAAGACCTGCAGAGAACGCAGAATCCAGGGTAGGGAGGTTGCCGGGGGGCTGCAGCATCACAAGGGCTGGTGGCAGAGCTGCTGTGTAGCCCCCTCGCCCCATCCAGTGCCCAGCACAGCTGCTGTGCCCCAGTTACTCCAGCACAGCATCCCTTGGGAGCTGATTTTCTGGAATAAAAGTGACTTGACTTGAGGGTAAAGAAATCATTTCTATTCCAGAGCGGAGTGACTGCATAAGGGATGTATCCTGGCAGCTTTACCAATGGAATTATTCTGTACAGCTTTACAGGCAACTTCTTACATGTAGAGAAGCCTTACAGTGCATTCCTACTGATATATGCCTCTGCATTTTCCCAGAGTAAATCATAATTCATGTGTCTAATCTTTATAGACCTCTTTGTGTCACTTTATTATCAACACTTGGATACTCGGCTCCTCTCCGTTTTGCATTATGTGCAAATTTCATTACTATAAGTATTTCCTTCCCCTAATGGGGATACTTAGCAATAACCATGTCTTATTCTGATTCCTGCGATCCTCAGTGGACTCATTCTCACTCCTTGATACGTTGTCATTCATCATCACCTTTTGTTTATGTTTTCAGGCAGTTTTCAATCCTCCTGATAATGTTTATATCCAGGGTAATATGTATTAATTAGGAAAGTAAGACTTGTTTTGAGAGACTCCAAAATGCATCACTAAAATTCAAAGAGCATCTGCCTTGCTCCCTTCATTCATTACTTTTATTAATCTACCTGACAAAGTAATAAAGTCTGCACAAGACTTTTTTTTCATAATTGCATACTGCATCTTTCTTAAGGTTCCACCGTCCTCTAAATATTTTCTTTTTCCCTTGTAAAATTACTTCTATTAGTGTACAATCACTTGGTCTAATCTTAAGTAACATAAGGAGTCATTTCTCAGGTAACACTTGCTTCAATCAGTGTAATCCAGTGTAATCCCAGCTGACAGTCACTGTACCTTAAAGGACTGTAGCATTCAGCTTCGGGTGTGGGTACTTTTTGTCTGTGGAATGAGAAGGAGTGTCTGAAATTGGCACCTCTGCCAAACCAATCTGCCTTTACCCTTACATTTCTTAAGGAGCCTGAATTGCTTGTCACCATTAGGGCTGAAATGCTGAGAGGACGCCTGTGAAATTGTCTCAGGGTCAGCCTTCTGGTCTGTTGAGCCTCCACTGATCCCTGATCTTCAGTAAGGAAAAGCTTCAAATGCTCTTTCTGCATTAGCACAGTTAAACTGAAAATCTGGGAGAGGTGGGTTTGAATTCCATTTTCCTAAGGAAGGTTTTTGCATTCATGCAGAAAATTGATATTAACTTGTTTGTGCTTCTTAACTAGCTTGGGAATGGAAGTTACTTAATTTTCAAAAGAAAAAGGTAGAATGAAGCAGAAATCTTGGGACTCTGGTATCTATCTCACAGAATCACAGAATCACAGAATCGTAGTGGTTGGAAGGGACCTCAGAGATCATCGAGTCCAACCACAAAAAAACCACCACCAACAAAAAAAAAACCCAAACAAAAAAACCCAAACAACCACCACCCACCCCCTAAACACACAACAACAACAACCAAACCACTTGTGGATGAGGCAGTAAGTAAAAGAATTGGTTGCCTCATATTCAGTGGCCCACTGAAAAGGTAATTTTTTCAGAAATAGGGTTGAAATGCTCCTTGTGGATGAAGCAATAAGTAAAAGAATTTGTTGCCTCATATTCAGTGGCCCACTGAAAGGGTAATTTTTTCAGAAATAGGGTTGAAATGCCTTTTGGAAGTATCATCATTGATTATACAGAAGCCTAGACGACTAGGTGTATACTCTTCAGAGGACTAGTATTACGTGAAATGGATTACTGTAATTTTTCCCCAGCTCTGTCTCCTTCAGATGCGTGTGCCTCATAGACCTGGAACCCATTAACAAGGAAAAATATGGCCAAACTCAGGTACAGGGTTTGTTTTCTAGATAAAGTAGCCTGATTTGGTGGCACCATTATTCACAGCTTGGTTAAAAGTATTCCGAGATAGTGATGTCTGCAAACTGAAATATCTGAAATATGGGTTATGGATATTTTCTTGTGCAGGTGGTGAATCCAAAGTCGCAGCATTAGGTAGGAGACACACCATGAAAGCATTCACTTTTTTTTTTTTTTAAAGTGATTGCTAGAAATACCAATTTCAGCTTTTTTACAGCCTGGCACCTAACCCTTCCCTCATTTCTGACTGATCTTTCTGTGTGATATACCCTCAGATCTGCCCTCCTTAGTCAAGGAGCGCTTGGCATGAGTTGATACTCAACTACTATAGGAGCCTATAGGATTACACTTCATAGTTACATAAAAATCAAACTGAGAATGATTGCTGGCACTATGGTAGATACCAGAAGATGTAATAGTCATTCACAGTCTTGAACACATTTTCTGTTGGTGTGCAGAAAATTAGGAATGCAAGTAATTTAAGCGATTGTTAATGGCATTTGTGTATCTAATTAATTCTTCAGGGTGCGCTCTACAGAAAATCAATTGAATTGTGTCCCAGCTTGCCATGTCGATCAGGTGTTTGTGTGACACTGTGGGTAACACTGTTTTTTTAAAATACCAGTCTGCCATCATGGCAGACCGTACAGAAACTTGCAGGAGCAATAATTATTGTGCAGAGGAGCTTACTCAGAAGGAGGTGTTTTCTAGCCATAGCCACTATATAACAGAGCACCCAGAATGGAGGAATCTGGCTCCAGGTGTCTGGATTCTCCATAACACCCTCCACGTGTGAGGACAATGTGTTTGGGGGCACAGAAAGAAGCAATTAATTGTATTGTAGTTGATGTTGTACCTTGTTTCATTTTTACAGTCAGTGCTTGAAATAAGCTGCTCAACCTACTCCATTAATGCAAACAGAGAAGCAGAGGCTGAAGAGGTTAGTTTTGTTCTTCAGCTTGTCTCCCAGCCCTCATTTCACTTTCCAAAATACCTAGAGCTTTCTGCAGTATGAAATTATTGGTAGATGTGTGATAAGAAAAGTCTCATGACAAGTGTCATTAACACTTTCTAGGATAAGATGTAGTTTCTATCCACTCTGGCTTGGTGTCCTACAGGATATCTTACTGCTCTCCTAATGACCACGTTCTTCAGTTCAGGGGGCACTTGGTCTACAGCCAGTTATGTCCAGTTATGTCTATTCCCATATTAGCCTGAGCGAGGCCAGGTCTCAGGAGGTCAAGAAGCAGCTCAGGTCTCATTTATAAAAAAAGTGTGTTCATCATAATCCTAGCTGCATTGATGGTTTTATCCTCATATGAGCTTAATATTAATACTGTATTTCCTTTATTTCGAGTTGGCTTTGTGATTGCTGCAAGAGTAGACTTCTCAGTACTCTGAGAGAGACATGGTTTCTACTGATGTGAGGGGCAGAATGGTGACAAAGATGAGCCTTTTATTGTCCCAAAAGAGTAGCAACGTGTAGGTGTTTTGTGCTTAAAGTTAAAATTTCAGAATCAAAAGTTCCACCACCTCTGATTTTGTACCTAGAAATATTGGATGTGTGTCCCCAGCTACCTTACAGTGCTTGGAAATCACATGGAAAGGGATTAAGCACGAGACCTACCTTACAATGGCACTGACAAAGAAATAAAGGGTTTTTCTAGAAATTCACCAAATCTAATACCACCTGAGTGTAGACAATGTGGAGTAGGAGATCATTCAATGACAAAGGATTCCCCTCACCCTTTCCAAAAGTTACAAGAGGCTTCTCAAAAGCCAGTAACAAGCGGTATCTATAATAAAGTACAAAAAAAAGCCACAGATACAATGTTTTTTCTCCCTGTTTTTTCTCCATCGTGCTGTCTCACAAAGGTATTTATTTTGCCCACCAGGTTATACCATGAGGAAAGATTTTAAATATGTGTTCCCAGGCCAACCCTACTGCTTACAGCCATCACCACCCCCCTTTATTGCTGCCCATCGCAGCCAGAGGGTCTGGCAGGCTGAAACGTGGATGACATCAGCACAGTGTAATCAACATGTGCTTTTGGCATTGTCATCGTAAGGAAGACCCCAACCTAATTAACAATGGGGAGCATAATTACTGCTGAATTGTGTAAGGCACAGAGATAGGTACCAGGCACAAGAACGCAGTGAATAATGGAAATCAGCCTGCTCCTCTTTGCTGGGAAGGTTTTCTGGTCGGTCTAGTGACTTAAGTAGTACTTTTTTTCTTTTTTTTTTTTAATGAATCCTGTTAATCTCATTACATAATTAAAAACATTCAAGAAATTCATTTATTTTCCCTTTCTCCAAAGGAAAAATTCATGTCAGTACTTTCAAGTGTGAGAATCTTCATTAAAGAGTGACTCTGTATGTTCAGGTCCTGCTTTAATTATGTCTAACAGCACTCCAGCTCTGATACCGAAATAGATAAATGCTTCACAAAGAGAAGATGAAGCAGCGCAAGCTACTGAATCGCAAGAGATCACATTTCTGAGAATGAAAGGAGAGAATATTGGTGTGGCACTGACAAAAGTTGTCATTAACTGATTTTTTTGACCTCTCCTTCCTGGAACACCTTCCTCATAGAAATATGGACATCTTAGGTGATTTTTTTTCAGTCTATTTCTATAAAATCATAGAATCACAGGATGGATAGAGTTGGAAGGGACCTTAAAGATCATTGAGTTCCAACCCCGTGCCCTGGGCAGGGACACCTCCCACCAGACCAGGTTGCTCCAAGCCCCATCCAGCCTGGCCTTGAACCCCTCCAGGGATGGGGCAGCCACAGCTTCTCTGGGCAACCTGGGCCAGGCTCTCACCACCCTCACAGCAAAGACTTTCTTTCTAACACCCAATCTAAACCTTCCCTCTTTCAGTTTAAAACCATTGCCCCTCATCCTATCACTACATTCCCTGATAAAGAGTCCCTCCCCAAATGTACAGAAGAAAGCGGAGAGATCAAGTGCAGTGTTTGAAGCCTGTTTGATTCTCTTAAACGGGCTGACAGTTTAGCTGTGGGAAGGAAATAATTTCAAATTAATTAAAGAATCTGAAAGCTAGTTTGAAATCTCTTTAATTTTCCTTTTCTTCCTTCTCTCCTTTTACTTTTTTGTTTTATTATGGTTTTACTTTGTTGGTTTTTTTTTTGTTAATGAAACTTCCATTCCAATCTAACCTCAAGTTTTCAACTTTTCAGCCCTTGGATTAGAAATAACAGAGAGGAGAGAGGTGTGCGTGGGCTTTTTTACCTGGCTGTAAGCTATAAAAGCCGGTGGCCACCTTGCCCGGTCGGTGTGTGCATGCGTCAGCAAGGGCATCACATGCTGGGGCTGTTTCACAAATGACTTAGACACAGAAATAGCCGGCGGGTCACTGAAGGACTTCGCCAGTGGCAGATCACTTAATCAGACTTTACGATCCCCCCCCTTCTCCCCCTGCCACCCCAGCAGTGCCTCCCTCCGCAGGCGCAGTCTTAGGGCTGGCTTATCCCCGGATTGGGCAACGCAGCCAACACATAACAAAGATTACCAGCGTGGAGGAGAACCCTGGTAGATTATGAAGCTCCAGACCCTGCACACCTGTGACGTGCGTGCCTTTACATCCTTCCTGTCTCTCCTCTTTGGTTTGGGGGTTGTGTTTCTTTTCCCAGAAGCGGTTCAAGATACTCTTCAGAAATCACAGAATCACAGAATCGTAGTGGTTGGAAGGGACCTCAGAGATCATCGAGTCCAACCAACAAAAAAAAAAGAAAAAACAAACAAACAAACAACAACAACAAAAAAAAAAACACAAACCACCACCCACCACCTAAACACACAACAACATCCACCAAACCAAAAAACCATCACCCACCCACACAGCACCCCACCACAAACCAGTAATCTTGGGCACTAGAGCATGCCCTGAAGAACCATGTCGACACGTTTCTTAAATACCTCCAGGGATGGTGACTCCACCACCTCCCTGGGCAGCCCATTCCAATGCTGGATAACCCTTTCAGTAAAGAAATGTTTCCTAATATCCAACCTGAACTTCCCCTGGTGCAACTTGAAGCCATTACCCCTTGTCCTATCATCTGTAACTTGGAAGAAGAGACCGACCCCCGTCTCTCTACAGCCTCCTTTCAGGTACTTGTACAGAGCGATAAGGTCTCCCCTCAGTCTCCTCTTCCCCAGACTGAACAACCCCAGCTCCCTCAGCCTCTCCTCGTAAGACTTGTGCTCCAGACCCCTCACCAGCTTCGTTGCCCTTCTCTGGACCCGCTCCAGCACCTCAATGTCCCTCTTGTGGTAGGGGGCCCAAAACTGGACACAGTACTCGAGGTGGGGTCTCACCAGTGCCGAGTACAGGGGGACGATCACCTCTCGGGCTCTACTTGCCACGCTGTTCTTGATACAGGCCAGGATGCTGTTGGCCTTCTTGGCCACCTGGGCACACTGCCAGTTCATGTTTCTGCGTAAGCAGAAAGAGACGTATCTTTTTTGCTTCATTGGGGAAGCTCATGACCATAGGAAATGTCATGGGAAAATAGACTGAATGCTTGAATAATCCACAGGGTTAACCATGGTTCGACTGTGACCTACAGTATTTATCCCACCAGCGGCTTCAGAAGTCCTGTTCTTGTGGAATGCAGTTGAGAATCAGACAGACCCAGTCAGTCTGCTGAGATTTTTGCACCTCAGAAAGTCAGGTTGCAATGTGCAGTCATGCCAGAGCTGATTGTTGGAGTGACATTTTATTCAGTTCTGTGGACCTATAGATGGCTGTGGTGGTGTGAAAGTATCTACATGCTTTTGAAGATTCTCTGTGTACAGTAACGCCAAGAAAATTGGCACTGCTCTTGTCTTGTTCAGGCCAATAAAATGCAAGGAGTACAGGAGAAGGAACCATTGCATTCACATGGATTCACAAGTTTGTTTGCAGTGAATTATTATTTTATGCAATAATGTTCTATTATCCGCATTGCTTTTCACATACATAATTTATGTTTTTTGCATAGTAAATGCTTTTCATTCCTGGAGGAGCTCCCGCTTTTGTGCTGCCTGCTATCCCAGCTAACACTGGGAGCTGGAGACTCCAGAGCTATTACTCTTAGTCTTCACAACAGCCCACTAAAGAGACAGGTTTTGTGTCAGAGGCTCAATATGTTCAGATGTAAGGCTATCACAAAACTCAAATCCACAGAGTGTCAGAGCACAGAGGGACAAATAATGCCTGGTGATGAATGGGCCACATCCAGATCTCCTGCTGCATGAGTAGTTCCACAGCGAGACCTTTTCATCATGTCTCTTTAAAAAACATTCAGGCTTGCTTTTCCGCTTGGTAAATCAGAAATAACTCCGCTGCCGTACAGTTTGAAGAGACAATCAGACAAATCAAGTGTAATTTATCAAGTTCTGAACCAGAACGAAATGCATAAAGAAAACAATTTCTTTCTGAACAAAACATAAGAACATGCAAATGAATGAAAGCAGCAATATTGCTTTACTTATTTATTATCTCAAAGCAGCATAATATCGGTGATATATCATTATCAAAAATTATTCAATTGTATAGTGTTATAATTTGATATATTTCATAATTTATATTTATATCCTTTATCATTAGACATAATTTGCTTATATTTTGATAACATCAGAAAGTCTACATAAAATAATTGGGCTTGGATGGATTTGGAATGAAACAGTTTTACCTTATCTACATATTTTTACCCATTTAAGGATAAAAATAGGAGTGATTTGCAACAGCCAACATTTTATTTGCATTGACATAAACCTGCGAATTCATCAGTGAAAATGAATTTTGTAATAATGATTGTGCGTTTTTGGACCCATCCAAGTAAATGTGAATAAATAATGTTGCAATCTACTTTGCTAATGATATTGACTGAGGCATATAAAGTGATGACACCTTATTAGAAAACTCACTTTCAAGATTCATTTAGAAAAGCCCTAAAAATAAATAGCCAACCTCTTTTGTCTTCTTCAGTAGCATTAATAATTGTGGTATTTACTTTTTACTAGAAATCCTTCTTCATCAAAGGATGCTCATAGAATTAAAATTAAAATAAATAACAAAACAGTGTGCATATATATATGTTGTTGTTTAAAAGGTAATTTGTCCAAGCCTTGATCTTGCATAGATATGTTTAGTCATTGAGTTAGGGAGGAGAAGCAATATCTCTTGACAGATGCTTGAGTAGAGCGTAGCCCCTCTACGAGTCCCCGTGATGTTTGGGGGTGTTTTTCCTTGAGCATTGGAGCTCTACTAGCAAAAACCCCAGCAAATACAGAATTTAGTCTCCAATAATATTCTTTCACCCGTGTAAATTCATTCTGCATTATACTATGCAATTAATTGTACGACATGGAAGCACTTCTCAAGTGGATGGGAGCAGTCGTACAGGCAGAACAGCAAACTTCAGCTGAGAAATATTTGGACCACATACATCGCAAACTATCCCTCACACAGCCCAGTAATATTAATCTGGGCAGTTTGCCGGGGAATTCGTAGAGTCTTTAACTCGGCAGCTGATCTTAAATGCCAACTTTTTCCAAAATACCAAATCAAGGCATGCCACAGTAGAAATAGCATAGTAAATTTTCATTAATGAGAACACCTATCAACCGTTTGTTGTCCCTCATTAAGCTGTCCTGATTTGAAGCAGCCATAAAAGAAGAAGTCTGAAGGATGCCAAGCTGTATAAATTTTATGTTAGCTGGATGGAAGGGCTCAGTTACCACTTCCCCAGGAGGATCACTACCCAGATGCAGGAGGCACAGTTTGTTGATGACTTTCTGCCCGTTCGGTGGGTGGCCTGGCTCAGGGGCATGCTCAGGAAGGGCTTTATACCTTGCACCCACGTGTGATGAGACTGGAAGCAGCTACAGGTCCTTCTCCTGGATGAGGGTAGGGGGGAGACACGTACTTGATCTGCTGTCCCCCATTACCTCAGTCATGATGTAGCAGTGAACCCTGAGTTAATATTAGAAAGAATTTTGTGTGAAATGCTGCTGAAGTGTAAAATACGATACCTCTTGCCTGCCAGTGCAGCGCTGCTTATTTCCCATCATGAGGGTTCTTGGCAAATGGATTTACCAACAAATATTCACTGGACTTAAGTCTGAAGCCAATATTGGAGTCCATCATCACGTAATGAAATTTATATATCAAATTTTCTCCTTGTGAACGCAATTCTACATTATGTACATCCATCCAAAGAACATCAGCCTCTCATTTGGTCTCTTTATCCAGGTGAATTCACTTGCATGGTGAGGGTTCTTGGCGAATGGATTTACCAACAAATATTCACTGGGCTTTAAGTCTGAAGCCAATATTGGAGTCCATCATCACGTAATGAAATTTATATATCAGATTTTCTCCTTGTGAACGCAATTCTACATTATGTACATCCATCCAAAGAACATCAGCCTCTCATTTGGTCTCTTTATCCAGGTGAATTCACTTGCATGTAGCAGAGCTGACCCCTGCCTTGCTCCAGCTTAGCCTCAGCTAAAGAGTTGTTTTGCAAAACTGTCTGTCAATTACTTCAAATGATGAAAACAGTTGAAAAATAGCAATCTGTTCAGGAAGGAAAAACTAAGTTATTTTTCTGATGTACATTTTTCTGTGTACATAGCACTCTAGTGCTGTCTGTAAATACATGACTACAAATTTCATTCATTACAGTTCATTTCAGTTTCTTTTAATTATTATTCGACGATTTCTTTATTAAGGGACATGGGCTTAGAATTTCACACTTAGTTAAACACCACTTAACCCCCTGACACAATCTGCATGTATCCCATTAAGTGAAATTTTTGCTAATACTATCCCAGTTAAGCAGTTGTCATTACCGTTCACTATCATTAAGCTAAACAGGTTCTCTGGGATGTATCCTAATAAGGCACGATCCTGATTACGCACATCCTGATTAAGAGAAGTGTGCACTATTACACTTATTTGTCTGTTCTGGGAGGGAAAGACCTAACATTTCAGAATGTGTCTGACCTTACTTAACGTTAAATGCGAGCCATTCTTGGATGTGGTGAAACCTGGCTGCGTGGCAGTCCTTATTTTGTCTCTTCGTCATATGAATCACAGAATCACAGAATCTTCTAGGTTGGAAGGGACCTTAAAGATCATCTTGTCCAACCGTCAACCTAACTGACAAAAATAGACACCCACACAACAAACAAGGAGCATCATCACTAAACCATACCTCCCAGCACTACATCAACCTGTCTTTTGAACACCTCCAGGGATGGTGCCTCAACCACCTCCCTGGGCAGCCCATTCCAATGCCTGATGACCCTTTCAGTGAAAAAATTTTTCCTAATATCCAGCCTGAAAGTTGATGAAGTTGTTGATGAAGATATGAAGATCTTGATGAAGATATGAAGTTGTTGCTAGGTTTATCTTTTCCTAAAAATTGTGTAGTTGCTGCATTTTGAGTTTGGCCCCCAGCTGCACAAGTGGAATTGGCCTTCTGGGTGGAAACCATATTCTTAATGACAGTTTAAAATTTTACCCATGCCCTTAAACAAATTGTTTGTGATCTTAATTTTATTACTTGGATGTAACTGGGCTTAATTTCCTCATTTATAATGGATGAGTCAATAGGAATTACGCTCTTCAATGAAAGTTGGATGATGCTTTTGTTTGATCTTTCCAGTCCAGAACTAGGGTCAGTATTTATGTTTAATAGTATTTGTTGTAATTAGCGAAGTGCTAACTTGACTGCACCTTCCAAACTACGAAATGAAAAGCAGCGGAGTTATCTTTCCAGGTGGGATATCTGTTCTTTTCTTAAGATGAGATGATAAGATCCTTTGTCATCTAAGAAAACCCCTGAATGAGGCGTATGTACACAGTACGTGCTCAGTAATCTCAGTGCTGGGGTTATTTGGCACGAAGCCGATTACAAACACATCACCCTGAAAGACTTCACAGCGCACACAAAGGGATGCATGGAACTGGCATCCTGGTAAAAATTGCCAGAGTCCTTAGAAATAACTGGAGTCAATGCCATTCGCTTCACTGCCTGCAAGGGAAGGAGATGACACAACTCATTCCTCTCCAGGGTGGATTCTTCCCAAGCTCTTTCCTTTGAGTGCTTCTGTGGCATAAACCGCCGGACTTGGCTGACACTTGGCTTCCCTGGCCCCATAAAGCAACTGAATGAATCAGCTGGGCTTCAAGTCATTTTTACAAGGCTTTATCGCTGTGTGCATGGCTCGGCTGCAAATTGCTTATTTCAAGCAAGTCAAGAAATAAAAAGTGGCTGTACCGAGTGTGCTGAATGCCAGCGCTGACTTCGCCTCTGTGCCTTAGAGCCACGGAGTGCTTGAGAGCCCGAAATACAGTGTATTTCCCAAACTTAAACATAAACCTCTTTTGGCACTCACATGCACGACCACCTGAGTGAGCAGCGGTTCACCCTCCACCAGGATGATGGGGTGAAGCCATCTGCAGCTACCATTTCAGATATCTTGTCGTGGTCCTCTGCTCGGGAATTACTGGCACTTGAACTTCTGCCAGCAATTAAAGGTAGTTAGCAGTCCTCTGGTCAGTGGGAACACTTGAAGCCAGTAATTGCTGCAGGTTTTCAGTCCTGCTGCACTGCAGGAACAGAGCTATCAGCTGAAAAGATGCTGAGAACGCCCAGAGAAGCTGTGGCTGCCCCATCCCTGGAGGGGTTCAAGGCCAGGCTGGATGGGGCTTGGAGCAACCTGGTCTGGTGGGAGGGGTCCCTACCCAGGGCAGGGGGTTGGAACTGGATGATCTTTAAGGTCCCTTATAACCCAAACCATTCTATGATTCTATGATGCTATGAATGTGTAGCTCAAGGCCTGATGGCATCTGCGCTGATGGCGTCTGGCTGCTGCTGAAAGGGACAATCCCATTTACCTGACCCTTTTCTCCTCCTTTTCCATCCCTGTGCCTGGCCACACAATCCTACTTTTTCTGTTATAGCCATCATCAGACCTTACAGAGAGTGTACTCAACTACCTGGCCTGGAAGAAAACTGTTAATTTTCTTTAGCCCCATTTTTCTAGTTTCCTCCAAAAATGATGAATGAAATCAGCTTGCAGACTTTGTAAAGAGAAATAGCAGAATCTTGCAATCAGGAGCAGAACAAGTGGGAAAAGAGTTCACTGGGACTCTGCTTTTGTGATAGCAAGCTGTTAGAGCAGCGTATTTGGCACGTCTCAGTCTGGGGAACTGCAGAAATACAGATTGACAGTATCTATCTCCTTCCCTTGGGAAGCGCTGTCATATTCAGAAACGGAGCTGGAGGGTATTTAGCTCTCCCCTGCTGCAAGGATAGGTTGACTTTATTACTTGGAAAGAACTACCAAGGTGTTTTGGAGAAGCGTGAGTGGGAGCAATATTTCATCTTTTGTCCTAGGTGAGCCATTGTCTCCTGCATTGCAGAAACTTTTGAGAATTTGATATTGCTTACAGAAATCACTGGGTCATCTTTGGTCATCCTCCCCCAAAATGGCATGTTGCCTGGTCATTACTTTGCTTGTGGGGGCTAATTTTTTTTCAGCTCCTAATTGGAACAGTCATTTAATTGGGGAATTTTGTCCTCATCAACACAACCGAAGAGGGTCCGTTCCTGTACAGTAGGCAGGTAGTCAGCTGAAAATGTGCTAATTAAACTCCCATCACGGTATGGGTTATTGAGTATTTCATGTGAGACTGATTGCTGTACTTTCTAATTTGTGCATGGTTCAGTGAGAAATATTTAACTCTGCAACTGTCACTAGTTTTTCTTGTGAGAATTTGGCTTTCTCCATAGGAAATAAGAACCCATTCATGTCCAACAAGTAACGAGTGAAAATGGTACAGGCCTTCCAGTACCTGAAGGGGCCTACAGGAAGGCTGGGGAGAGCCTGTTTTCAAAGGCCTGTAGTGACAGGACGAGGGGCAATGGCTTCAAGCTGGAGGGGAACAGATTTAGACTGGAGATGAGGAGAAAGTTCTTTACTATGAGGGTGGTGGAGCACTGGAGTAGGTTGCCCAGGGTTGAGGCCCCATCCCTGGAGATATTCAAGGTGAGGCTCGACGAGGCCCTGGGCAACCTGGTCTAGTTGGGGGTGTCCCTGCTGACTACGGGGGGGTCGGCCTAGATGACCTTTGGAGGTCCCTTCTGGCCTAGACAATTCTATGATTCTATGATTCTGCGGTTCAGGATACTTATTCCAGGCCAGCTGGAAACTCTGCAAGTGCTTTCAGTTACCCAGCAGTGAAGCTGCATAAACTTCCCTGAATTCTCATGGGGGAGCAGGGTGAAGAGGAGACACGAAGGACGCAAAATGGAGATGCCCTTGCATTGGGTTACAAGACAGGGCCTCCCCGGATCCCTTCTCATGGTATCACACACCGGAGAATGAATTACAGGAGCACAGTCAACTCTGGTGCCTCTGAAGATGGAGCCCCAGTGCAGTGCCCAGAGGTCCTGGTGGGGCTGTAGACACTTTTGTCCCCAGCCTGGTCTCCCTGGGGCAGCTTGGTTGGGCCACTCAGTTCTGGTTGTGTGTAGATGCCCCCAGGAGAAAGGAGGTGCTGTGCTGCCAGGGTAGGAGTTGCAGGTGTTGGACATGAAGCTGGACATGAGCTAACAATGTGCATTTGTAGTCCAGAAAGCCAATTGCATTCTGGGCTGCATCAAAAGCAGCGTGGTCAGCAGGGCGAGGAAGGTGATTCTACCCCTCTACTCAGCCCTCATAAGACCCCACCTGGAGCACTACGTCCAGCTCTGGAGCCCTCAGCACAGGAAAGACATGGACCTGTTGGAACGGGTCCAGGGGAGGCCACGAAGATGCTCCGAGGGCTGGAGCCCCTCTGCTGTGAGGACAGGCTGAGAGAGTTGGGGGTGTTCAGCCTGGAGAAGAGAAGGCTCCAGGAAGACCTTAGAGCCCCTTCCAGTCCCTAAAGGGGCTCCAGGAAAGATGGGGAGGGACTGTTTGCAAGGGCATGTAGCGATTGGACGAGGGGCAATGGTTTTAAACTAGAGCAGGGTAGGTTTAGATCAGACATCAGGAAGAAGTTCTTTACAATGGAAGTTGTGAGACTCTGGAACAGGTTGCCCAGAGAGATGGTGGAGGCCTCATCCCTAGAGACATTCAAGGTCAGGCTTGATGAGGCTCTGAGCAGCCTGATCTAGTTAAAGATGTCCCTGCTTACTGCAAGGGGGTTGGACTAGATGACCTTTAAAGGTCGTTTCCAACCCGACACATCAGCTTGGTTGGGCCACTCAGTTCTGGTTGTGTGTAGATGCCCCCAGGAGAAAGGAGGTGCTTTGGGCCACTCAGTTCTGGTTGCGTGTAGATGCCCCCAGGAGAAAGGAGGTGCTGTGCTGCCAGGGTAGGAGTTGCAGGTGTTGGACATGAAGCTCAACATGAGCTAACAATGTGCATTTGTAGTCCAGAAAGCCAGTTGCATCCTGGGCTGCATCAAAAGCAGCGTGGTCAGCAGGGCGAGGAAGGTGATTCTACCCCTCTACTCAGCCCTCATAAGACCCCACATGGAGCACTACGTCCAGCTCTGGAGCCCTCAGCACAGGAAGGACATGGACCTGTTGGAACGGGTCCAGGGGAGGCCACGAAGATGCTCCGAGGGCTGGAGCCCCTCTGCTGTGAGGACAGGCTGAGAGAGTTGGGGGTGTTCAGCCTGGAGAAGAGAAGGCTCCAGGAAGACCTTAGAGCCCCTTCCAGTCCCTAAAGGGGCTCCAGGAAAGATGGGGAGGGACTGTTTGCAAGGGCATGTAGCGATTGGACGAGGGGCAATGGTTTTAAACTAGAGCAGGGTAGGTTTAGATCAGACATCAGGAAGAAGTTCTTTACAATGGAAGTTGTGAGACTCTGGAACAGGTTGCCCAGAGAGATGGTGGAGGCCTCATCCCTAGAGACATTCAAGGTCAGGCTTGATGAGGCTCTGAGCAGCCTGATCTAGTTAAAGATGTCCCTGCTGACCGCAAGGGGGTTGGACTAGATGACCTTTAAAGGTCGTTTCCAACCCGACACATTCTATAATTCTATAATTCTATGATTTTATGGTGCAAGGTTGGAGCTTGAGGTGGGACCAAATGAGTGTTTCTCACTCACGCAACTTGACCAGTGCTTTAAACATCCTCTGAGGGTGTTCCAGCCTCCTTTCCTGTAGCACCAATTCTGGCCATTTCATCCCACCCTCATGCTGCACCCTCAACAGCCCAGGTTTTCTAGCACTCCGCATCCTAATGCTGTGTGGCAAGCTGATGCATTTCCATTGCTGAACCTAATAAAAACAGTGGTTGTCATGGTTTACTCGCAAAAACTTTAGTGCTAACTCAGAATCATGGCAAGGTGCCCAAATAGCCTACGCTCTGCATTCTGTACAGTCTCAGAGTAGTTATCAGTAATTGCATCTCCACCCCCTCCCTATTACATATACTCCGTGTACCATCCAATCCTTCACATTTGTTATTCAGGGCATTTTTGGTTGGGGATTATTGCGGCTAACCTACCAAGAAAAAGTACAGTCCGTGGCTTTAAAATACAATGTTCTCCCTTGTTGATGTTTGCTTTCTGCAACCCTGCTTTGTAATGCTCTTTCCTGAAGTTCATCGCTACTTCCCCATTCCATGGGGACTTCCAAAAGGTTGGCTGGTGTCACAAGGTCATATTTATAGCCCTGATCTCATTGCCACATGTGTCTTGGACAGACAACTTTCACCTTCTTACATACCTGAGCTGTGGCTATGTGACAGGAAAACACTGCAATAAAATGTGATTCTGTTTATATAACAAATCAGATTATTTTGCTTTGCAGACAAGAACTATATGGGAAACTATATGTGACCTCTGTGTAAAATTGAACATCTGCTTCCATCGGCTTAGGATATTTATGATATGAGACTAACAGAAGCAGTCGGGAAGCAGGATCTCATGGTTCACAGTGGTCAGTCTGAAATCCAAAGCAAAAATGATAGACTGATGTTTACCTCTGAGCCAAGATACCCTCTCTGCTTTGAAATGTTTCTTTTCATTCTCCTAGAGTTCACATCTCAATAGTTCAGTGCTAGAGCTTCTATTTAATTCTCACTCAGCCTCCAATTGGGAGGATCACAACGTAATACTTAGCAAACACGTCTGCATAGGACCAACTTCTTGAGAGAAGGGGAAAACATGTTGCTGTTGGGAAGTTTTCCGAAATTTACATTTCACTTCCTGGGAATTTGGAATGCTAGAGCTGTGCCTGTGGAAGGGAGCTGTGGATTGAAGCTCCCATCTTCCAGTGGCTGTGGTAGCTCTGCAGGATGCGAGCTGGTACCAAGCTGAATTCCTCCTCTTGCTAGCACCAGTGTGAACTTCAACAAAAAATGGGCCAATAATCCACCTTTTAAATCTCCCTTCATTTTAATTTTCCATGTCAGGAGCAAAACTAAGGCACATATTTATTTTATTTTGTGCTATAGTTCTATGGGGAGAATAAGTGACTGGCATGATCTAAACAATACGTCTCTAGATTCTCTTTCCTTTCACTGCACTTGCCATTAGCTTTATAACCATGACTTTACTGTGATGACATTTTATATTAAAGGAAGCTTTTGGATTATAAATTAGATTTAGCTACTAAAAGCCATGTCATGTCTTTTATTGCATTTTTCATTTGTTGTTATTATTTTATGAGAATTCAGGCTGTGTACAAGCTTCCAGCAACTGTAGATCTCACAGTCACACATCCAGTGTTGTCGGGGAAGTGAGTAGGAATAGAAATGAATTATCATCGGTATGGAAGCCACAGGAAAGTTCAGCAGGTCTCAGATCTTATAATTAAATTAAAAACCCTAGACAAAAAGGCAGTCCGGGGCTGCTTTTTAGGGTAATTCCAAACCAAAATTGCAGTCATGGGAAGCAGGATTACCCCTGCTTTTTGTAAATTAGCTAATATGCTTTCTGTTAAAAACAACCACTGCACTGAATAAAAATGAAATGGTTGCAGCCGCCTTTGTGGTAGCTGTCTACCTCTTCAGATGCAGCCCCACACCTAAACCTCTGCTGGGGAGCAATCCCCAGATCTGAGAGCACCCAGAACGTAATTTATCACCATTTCCTCCTGCAGCCCATCTGTTTCAGGTAGGCAGATATGTAATAACACGTAGTGACAGTCAATACTGAGCTCATTCGTTCATACGCCCAGTTTTCTTGGTGCAGAAAAACCTCTATCAAATAGGGATTGTGCAAAACAGTTGTGAAAACCTCCTTTCTAAACAGCCCCTCAAAGTGTTAGGGTCCAACAGGCAAGGCTTTTATCCCTCACGTCCTTCATCCTTGTTCATGCCACGAACAACCTGTTGCGTGATGGAGCAGAGCTCCAGGGAGGTCGTGGCTGCCCCATCCCTGCTAAACCTCTGCTGGGGAGCAATCCCCAGATCTGAGAGCACCCCAGAACGTAATTTATCACCGTTTCCTCCTGCAGCCCATCTGTTTCAGGTAGGCAGATATGTAATAACACGTAGTGACAGTCAATACTGAGCTCATTCGTTCATACGCCCAGTTTTCTTGGTGCAGAAAAACCCCTCTCAAATAGGGGTTGTGCAAAACAGTTGTGAAAACCACCTTTCTAAACAGCCCCTCAAAGTGTTAGGGTCCAACAGGCAAGGCTTTTATCCCTCACGTCCTTCATCCTTGTTCATACCACAAACAACCTGTTGCGTGATGGAGCAGAGCTTCAAACATGGTCACACTGCTTGGGATCACACTGACCTCCTGGGAAGGGTTTTTAATTGCAAAGAAACCTTGCACAACAGAGCAGAGAAAGGTGTGAGCATGGTCACACTGCCTGGGATCACACTGACCTCCTGGGAAGGGTTTTTAATTGCAAAGAAACCTTGCACAACAGAGCAGAGAAAGGTGTGAGGAGAACTTCAGCTGAGCAACTATAAAGAAATCCAGGACGAAATTATATATTTAATGCACAGTTATTCATCAAAGTTACATGAAAATAGGTATTATAGATGGATTTCTGTCATATACTTATGTGTTCTAGTTTGGGTCAAACACTTCTTAGGACAAGTAGAGTGAATGTATCATTTTATCATATATGTCTGTAGCATAGAGGGAACCAGGGTAAGTGCTCCACTGTGATCTTTCAGAATAAATGTCTTCCTCTGGGCTACATAGCATGGAGGAAGACCTGTGCATGGCCAAAAAAATGGCAGAACCCTTCTTTTGGGTTGCAAGGCAGCTGCAGAGCGAGAACAGGCAGGGGACATAAAGGCCACATGCACAGGGCTGTATGTATTGAGTATGGTCATACCTAATGGCAGATGTGAGCGTGAAAGAAAACAACTGAGGTTTCTCTGATTTGTGCTTGGGTGAGCTCTTACCGGTGCTGTAGAGACCTCCAAAGCTGGTGTGAACACAGACATCAATACCTAATGCATTTTAAAGGAGAGGTTTCCTTTTGTTCCACTTCCTGTAGACACAGCACTTATTCCTAATGGGTAAGATCTTTCTCTTTCTAATTTGTTAGAATGGCTTGAGGCCAAATCATTTATTTTTGTGAGTTGTTCCTGATTAACCGAAATCAAATGGAAAACAAGATGATCTTGCACGCATTGTCAGAGCTTGTTAGATCATGGCTACGTTGCCAATGTACCAAGGCAGTGCTCATTGGGCCATTGTGTTGGCTGGAAGACATCATTTCCTATGGAGGGTTTCCATCGTGAGGGTTTTTTGTGCCTAAATAATGCTGCAAATGGTAGCAAAAGATCAAGCACCAGATGTCACGGTCACCTTGCCAAGGTCTATCTTTGTCATGTCTAGGCTTAGTTCTTTCTGTATGTATTAAAAGTAAATAGCTCTGAAACTCAAAGCACAGGATATCAGAATAAAAGATAAAAGACATGAGTTTACAGCACCGTAGTGGAGATTCTTTGCCTTTTTCAAGCAATTATAAATGGCAGATGTCATCTTGGCATGAAATATAAGGCTTCCCAGCTGCCAAGGAGAACCTGTTTGTTAACGCTGCAATCATTCAAGCTGACAGTTTTGCTTAATAATACTTAAAGTAACCCTTTGGAGAGTAAGTACGTAGTGTAGATGTCAACATATATTTTCCAAAGCACTGATTTTGCTGGCAGCCTGGAAAGCTCCAGTGTTCTAAGGGTTAAAGGACTGTTTATTAGTTTTTCTTAAGATAAGCACCTCATAAATTAATTATTGGGTTTAGGTTCTTTAGAGTCAAGGATTTCAAAGGCCACATCAGTTGCTTTTAGACTTCTACGAGTGCACCAGCCCACCACAGCCCATAACGCAACAGTCATAGTATTGTTTATGTTCCTGTAAGGAGAAAGCTTTTGCAAGGCTATTTTTAGGGCTCAATGAAGTCAACACTGATGCAGGAAACCTGAATAAAGCTTTATGTATGTACGTAGGTGTTTTTTACATATATACAGGCTATTTCTGTGCATGCATTAGAAACCCTCAGTTTAGCCCGCTCAGTCAGTCTGTTCTGTCTCCATTGTGATCATAATTTTCTGCAGTCAAAAACAGGAGGTCAAACAAAAGGCATTACGTAGGCTTCAAAACTTCCTTATACATTGATCTGGCATGAACAGAATTCAGCTTTTGTCCTTTTCTGCTTTTTCAGTTTAGGCAAAAAGTATTACCATCTATTATTAAGCAGACATCAGAAAAGTAAGAAAAGCTTATTACCTGAAACTTGCCTTTTCTTTGCCAAGGGACTGTCTGTGATAGAATTCCAGTCTCTGAACACAGATGTTCCCATAACATCAGTCAGATGCCATAGATCCTCATACTTTTTTTTGAACAGAAAAATTTTAAGCAGTTCTTTACTATTAAACCTCAAATTACACATTTGATTTATATATTGCCATTAAAACGTCAGTCTTTTTTACTGAATTAGCACTGGACTATTACATTGCTTCTAAAGGCACCACCAACAGCAGAAAAAGTGACGACTGTTGTACAATTGAAATGTCATAAAATCTAGAATGAGGTCAGAACTATGATTGCACAGCTCCCCCCAGTTTAATGGGACTTCATCCCCGCTCAAATGTTTACTTGATTGTTCTGTTGTGCATCAAATGTTATTCACAATCTTTAGTCATGAGCTCTTAAAAATCCTCTTCCACATTGTTGTTCCCAAAGCCATCAGTATTTGTTTGCTGTTACCATTTCTTCTTTTTTTTTTTTTTTTTTTTTCTTTGCTGTTACCACTTCTTCTTTTTTTTTTTTTTTTTTTCCTAGGGAATATGTTTCTGAAGTAGGAAGTATTTTTACTGATTATGTTGAGAATATTTGCATTAAAAAATTGCAGGATTAGATCCTGAGATCCAAACCTGCAAGTGCCGGAGCACGCATTTCATTCTAATCCTCATTAAGTATTTTTCTCCTGTGGAAGTGTTTGAAAGACAAATAACTTAGTCTGTGTTTGGCCAAGCCAACCCTATTTACTCTTTTAAATTTTCCCTTATAAAACAATCCCTACAGTTGTTTGAATTGTTTTGTAATTGAAATCCACAATAATTATGTGAAGGTCTTCAGGGGAGACTTCGTGCTTTCCGTAATCTGAAGTGGGTTTTGCTTTATAGTTGAAGTTAGATTTATTCTCTAATTTAACTGGAATCCATTTGCTAATTTAACTGGAGTGACAAAGTGGTGCAGAAAACACACATTTAGAGTGGGAAACCACTGTAACAAATTATAAAAAAAACCTCTTTTGATTCATTAAGACCTGGTTCCCAAATCAACTGAATCCAAATAAAAGATGTCCAAGGACTTTCTTGGGCCTTCTGGTGAGATCAATATACATGTTTTAATGTTGGTGCCATGACTGGATGCAATTCCTCTCTTTTAATAAAATGAAGCTGTTTGTGGGCATCCCATATCCAGCTGAAGTATTTCTTCCCGAAGAAGAGATGAATAAGATTACCTAATGGAAGCAATAAAGGTTTACTTGGCCCTTGGATATTTTGAGTCACTGAAAAATTTGCTTT
Organism: Calidris pugnax; assembly: GCF_001431845.1. Taxonomy (NCBI): domain Eukaryota; kingdom Metazoa; phylum Chordata; class Aves; order Charadriiformes; family Scolopacidae; genus Calidris; species Calidris pugnax. Next base: position 542,255 of record NW_015090945.1, read on the forward strand.
CAATATATTATTCATTTGAAATCTTATCTTTAGCGTAGAAGTGTTGTGTCTAAACTGTAAAAGATATGCTGATATACTCAAGACTGAGATTAAATAAGAGGAGCTTAAGGAGGACACATTACCTTAGGGTAGGTTGTGGGATGGATGGTAGAGCTCTGCAAGTTGAGTGTGAGACAATAAAAGCTCTTATGTAACAATTCAGACTCTCAAACCCATAGCTCAGAAACAGGGGAAATACATATATTTCGGCATAACACTGACTCTCTGGCTGAAACAACTGGTCAGAGGCTGGTTGGAGTCCCAGTTAACCAGTCTTCACAAGACTCTCTTGTAGCAGAGCAGTCCTGTACAGACTTGTGTTACCAAGCAAAAAAATGCACATTTAAAAAAAAATTAAGCTAGGGAATGACAGATAAGGAGAATTGAAAAGAGTAGTAAAATAGGTATTACATACTATACTGGAGATATTCAAACGCCAGCTGGACGTGGTCAAACACAACCTTCTTTACAATATCACAGAATCACAGAATGCTATGGGGTTGGAAGGGACCTCTGGAGATCATCCAGGTCCAACCCCCTGCCAGAGCAGGGTCACCCAGAGCAGGTCCCACAGGAACGTGTCCAGGTGGGTTTGAATGTCTCCAGAGAAGGAGACTCCACCACCTCTCTGGGCAGCCTCTGCCAGGGCTCTGCCACCCTCACAGGAAAGAAGTTCCTCCTCATGTTTAGGTGGAACTTCCTCTGTTCCAGTTTGTGCCCATTTCCTCATGTCCTGTCACTGGGCACCGCTGACAAAAGACTGGTCCCATCCTCCTGACACCCACCCTTTCAGTATTTATAGACTCATACTCATATATATTAGCTGACTCTGTACAGGAAGGGGTTGGACAAAATGATCTCAGGAGGTACCTGCCAACCTCAGTGGTTCTGTGATTCTCTGGAAAGAAATGAAATGCCTGTTCAACCCAAATTTAGGAAATATTTCTAAGGCAAACATAAAAGGCTCTAAACTTCATTTGGAAACCACTCTGCAAATTTTTTTAAACTCATAAGAACATAACTAATTGTAAGAAAAAACTGAGGGGGCTTTAAATAATATTCAGTTAGGGGTTAGTCAAGAAGCCCTAGATTTTGTCTTGTTCACACAGTTTATTAAAACCTTTCTGGTTTGAGGTATTTATCACGAGGACATACTTGAATTTCCCTTATTTTGTGAGAAACGTAGGCCATATTTCCTTTCCAGTAAGTCTCAGTTAACACTCTGATACCTGGTAGTATGATTTTCACCATCCCTGGTGGTATTTAAAAGGTGGGCAGCCATAGTGCTTAGAGACATGGGTTAGTGATGGGTTTGGCCAGTGTTGGGTTGATGGTTGGATTCAATGATCTGAAGGGTCCCTTCCAATCCAATTAATTCTATGATTTTATGAGATAAACCACATTTCATCCCAGTAAGCATTGCTGGTTGGCAGACCAAGCCACCCTTCTTCCAAATCATCTCATTATTACCAAAGGACGGATGGGGTAGAAGAACCAGTAGTAACACCAGAAGGCTGGAGATTATCTGTACCAAAAGATGAGATGAGACAAGTGGACCTGGTTCAGCCACGGGAGGAGGGAGATGAGGATAAACTCCGTACTGGGGCTGTGATCAGAGAGCTTCTGCTGGAGAGAGAGGCAGTGCTGGAGACTCCTGACCACCTCCCTGCTGCCAGCGAGCAGCTTGGTGTCTGCAGGGGTCCACCGCAGCAAACAACAAAGTTGTGTGGCATCCTCTGACATCCCAGGCGACTGAGGGTTTATTTAATTTACTGCATCCTACCAGACAGCCTTCAGCAGAGCTTTGCCCAGAGAAAAAAAAAAAAAGCTGGCAGACCAAGCCACCCTTCTTCCAAATCATCTCATTATTACCAAAGGACGGATGGGGTAGAAGAACCAGTAGTAACACCAGAAGGCTGGAGATTATCTGTACCAAAAGATGAGATGAGACAAGTGGACCTGGTTCAGCCACGGGAGGAGGGAGATGAGGATAAACTCCGTACTGGGGCTGTGATCAGAGAGCTTCTGCTGGAGAGAGAGGCAGTGCTGGAGACTCCTGACCACCTCCCTGCTGCCAGCGAGCAGCTTGGTGTCTGCAGGGGTCCACCGCAGCAAACAACAAAGTTGTGTGGCATCCTCTGACATCCCAGGCGACTGAGGGTTTATTTAATTTACTGCATCCTACCAGACAGCCTTCAGCAGAGCTTTGCCCAGAGAAAAAAAAAAAAAGCCTCGATTGTTCCCAAAACCCAAGATTGTAGTCCTGGAGCTTTTAGTGTTGAAAGAAATGTCAGTTAAGAAGATTATTTGTGAGCTATTCAGTTTCTTCTGTTTATACCAATATGGAAGATGTCCCAAAAAGCCTGTGTCCTATTCTTAATGGTAAAAAGCTTTCAGTGAGCTACATTTTTCTTGTCAACTCCATTTTTGGTGCAGCATTTTGGTCATATGCCTGAAAAATAAAATCTTTTTAAGAACAGGCAGAAGTTCTAGGGAGATGCAATGTCTTGCATGGCACCAGGTGACTGTAGCTGGAAAAAATGGAAATGCTTGAGGGCACAGAAGTCCTTCACTGCTACGGCACCACTATTAATACTGCATTTTCAAAGGAAAAAAATAAATTTAGGGGGAAAAAAGGTAATTACTTCTTCTGAAATTTCCCCCAAACGACTCATATAAAAAATAACCCAGCAACAAAATTTGAACTTGGGCATCATGTTAGACAATAAAATTTTCTTTTCTCTAATGAATAGTTAAGACACTATGAAAAATACAAAGAACACCTTTGCTGCCATAAGCCCAGGCTTGCCTGCAGGACAGTCAGCACTACTGAGTGCATTTGGGGAATGGTTTGGAACTGACTTGCTGCACCACACTGTATCCTGTTTTGGGAAGGGTATGAGGCTGGGTTCAAGGGGACCTACTGTCCCACTCATGGCTGTCTTTCTTGAATGCCATTTGTACCATATGGTGTAGGGCTGAGGATTTTTTGTTTATTAATGCAGTCAGTACAGTCAGTGAGCTGATAAGAGAAAGGTGGTCCAAACGGTATGGGTTAGTATGCCTGAATAAGGTAGGAGAAGAGCACAGTTTATGAGAGCAAAGAGGTGTTGGTGGACAAGAAGCTCAACATGAGCCGGCAATGTGCATTCACAGCCCAGAAAGCCACCCCCATCTTGGGCTGCATCCCCAGCAGCGTGGCCAGCAGGGCCAGGGGGGGATTCTGCCCCTCTGCTCCGCTCTGGGGAGACCCCACCTGGAGCTCTGTGTCCAGCTCTGGAGTCCTCAGCACAGGAAGGACATGGACCTGTTGGAGCAGGTCCAGGGTGGGGCCAGAAAGATGCTCAGAAGGCTGGAGCCCCTCTGCTGTGAGGACAGGCTGAGAGGGTTGGGGGCGTTCAGGTTGGAGAAGAGAAGGCTCTGAGGAGATTATTTCTTAGGAAGAAATACTTTACTGTGAGGATGGTGAGACACTGGAACTGTGGCTGCCCCATCCCTGGAAGGGTTCAAGGCCAGGCTGGATGGGGCTTGGAGCAACCTGGTCTGGTGGGAGGTGTCCCTGCCCAGGGCAAGGTCCCTTCCAACCCAAACCATTATATGATAAACATTGGTCCTTTTTTTCTCTGGGATTATGATGAATGAGGTTTGTATAGGGATATTTGAAGAAGCCCAATGAAGTTACTTAACAGGTGTTTATCTTTGAGTCATGGAGTAATGAAGTAGGAGAGACATGAAGAGAGCACTTAGCGCATCCTCTGGGCACAGAATCAAATACACCTGAGAGAGCACTTAGCACATCCTCTGGGCACAGAATCAAATACACCTGCTTTGCTTCTGACAAACTTCTGATCTTTCCTTAGACACCTTCAGTGATGGTGTCTTCACAGCCCTCCCAGGCAATCTGTTCCAATTTTCCTACGTGCTCCTTGCTGAAATTGTAGGCTGTTACATCTTGTTGTCTCCACAGTCGATGTGGAGAGCTGGTTGCAGCAGTCCTTTTTCACTAACCTGACATAAATTGCATCCTGTCGTCCATCAGCCTTCTCTCACATTGAGCAACTAGTACGTATTTCCTCACAGGTCATGATTTTTAGACACCTGATCATTGATGTTGCTCCCTTCTGGCTCCCAAAACTGGACACAGTCAGAGCACTGAGCGAGGTTGTGGGAAATTGCAGCCCCCACCGAACTGGGTGTACTGGAAAGGTTTTGAGGAGTTCAGTGAAAAGATGCAGGATGAAGGTGCCCCACTGAAAGCAGAGTGAATGTGTTAGGTGTCATCAACTCTACGTGCATTTGGAACATCTAGGTGAAGGGAATAGTGGTGCATGGGGAAGAGGCAGGAGACTTCAAGAAATTTGTGTTTCATGTGTTGGAGAAGGGAGAGTGAGAGAACGGCTGTTAAGAGCAGATTAATCATACTCAAAGTGTTAAGAAAAACATTTCTTTGCAGTAGTGTTTGTGATGTCTACCAGAAAAAGAGGAGACTTGCAAGGTCAAAAAGGCAAAAAAATACATGCAATGCTGAGATATGAGATGATGAAGATATAAAGTATAGATTTATCTGGATGGACGAAGAAGTATCAGTGAATGTAGAGCTTTAGCTTACATCCAGAGTAAGGGGTAGCTTGGAAAAAATTTAACCAAATTTTTCTTGCCTGGTTTGCCTAAAGGCAGTCACGATGCTTACCTGTCTTTTTCTGCATCCTTCTCTCTGTCAGTCCATTATCCTCACTCTCTCCGCAAAGAAATTCTGATCAAATTTGCCAAGGAAGTAGGAGTCCCTGGAATTTTCTGAAAATCAGCAGCTTGATAAAGAGGCCCAAGAGCCTGGGAATGCCTGTCTCCCCGTTGCTTACAGAGGGCATATGGAGGACTATTTTGGGTCAGATCCCTATCTTTCAGCAGAGACCATGTGAGATGAAGTCCAGCTCAGACTTCCACAAGAGGCAAGACCGGGGAACAAGAGCAGAGGGAGCAGATGGTGGTAAGGTGGCCAGGTGGTGGGAAAAGGGGGCAAAAAACCTGGAACTGGAGGAAAGCAGAGAATAAAAGCAGCCAGGGAAAGTGACAAGAGCATTAAGGACAGCTGAAGGGAAAACATTTCTTTCTGGAGAACTGGAGAGGAGTTACAGGCTGGAAGAGGCCCCCATTCAAAGAGAAGAAACCCTCAGAAACATTATTTCTCCCCAGGTCTTCTCACTGGTGACCCATTTCCTAGAATGACTTTTCCAATCCAAACTTTCTACCTGCTGAGGCTTGTTTACAAACAACATGGTACAGTATTTACAGCGCTTCTGAATTACATTTAACTGATGTTTCTTCCATACCACTGCATGTTAGTAGCAGTGGTGCCAAGTTCTGTAAAAGACTTGCTAGCAAGTACAATCGAGCTGCCACCCACGCTGGAAAGCCTCCAAACATTTCAGTAAACATGGGAAGGTGTTGGCAGTCCTCTTTTAAAAGAAGCTTCAAAATGATCTGCTTCTCTAAGGAGACGGTGGATCCAATACAGACACAAGTATCTATTATATATGAGATGAGTCTGAACAGGGTGATCAGCTCTGACTGTTGGACCCGGAGTTGCATTTCTGATTTTAGAAGAAGGATGCTGTCATTCTTTAATGAAACCCTTGGGAGCTCTGAACAGAAAGGCTTCACACTAGGACTGGGAAGACCAGTTTGGAGGAAGCAAAAGTCAGACTGGATGCGAGCCAGCTCTTGAGCTATATTCTGTATTTAAAAGGGCCTGGTTCCCATTTCCTTATTAGTGTTTTGCCTGTATTGACATCCACCAAATGACACTTTATTGGACCTGCGTTGGATGTAACACAAGCTTCAGGTCATGGGAGCAAAAGCAGTACATATGAGCCAAAGGATCTAGAGCCAATCATTTCACACAGACCCTGAGACAGAATGCTTTCTAGAGATCATAGAATCATAGAATCATTCAGGTTGGAAGAGACGCTTGGGATCATCGAGTCCAACCATCTACCCTACTCTACAAAGTCCTCCCCTACACCATATCCCTCAGCACTGCATCTAGACGTCCCTTAAACATGGAGGTCTCAGGAAAGTTTGAAGCCCTGGTAGGTGCTCTTAGGGCTCAAAAGGAGAAACAGAAATCCACAACAACAGATGAAGAATCAGTAGGTGGACCCTTGTTGCAAATAACATTTCAAATGTAACAAATACAATTCCTTTATGTATTTAAATTTACCGACCTTCAGCTTCAGTAGGCCAAAACCACCTCATAGATCTGTTGGAAGGTGAAATCTGAAGAACCTCCAACAGAGACAGGGAGTGCTGGATGCTGTCACAGGATTTCTGAGGAACATTGGAGTCCAGCTTCTGCTCTAATACCTGCTTCTCCCATGTGAGTTACCTTCACATCAGTGGACTCACTGCTACGACTAAAAAGATCAGAATCTGTCCCTGAATATCTTATTCCTGCACTTTTAATCCTCAATCTTTAATACTTTTTGAATCAATCACATCAAAAGAAATGAAAGAGACTTCCTGAACAGAAGCAATTTTTTTACTGCACTGAAGACAAGTCAGAACCGACAGGAAATGATTAAATAATGTTAGGTCATTACAGGACCCTGGTGGAATAATTCTAGCATTAAGCTTTGGAAGACTTAGAATATATATTCTTGGAAAACAGCAGGATCTTTGCATTTTAAAGAAGAAAATGGCCACATTTACAAAATTCAGTTCATGTCAGGAGAAGAAAATTGTTCTCAAGAAGTAGTCAGACTGGGATTGTTTGCATAATGTGTTATTACACATAACATCTTCTAATGTTTTTCTAAGAGAGGATGACAGATCTTTCAGAGTACTGGGCTAATAACTCATAAACATCAAGAATTGCAAAATGTAGAATGCACAAATAATGTCTACTCCCAAAATGCCTGGCTTGCTCCTTGCAGAAGAACCCTGTCTGTTCTTGTGACAGTCAATTTGCAATTGGTGATAGAAGTCATTTACCAAAAAAAAAAAAAAAAAACCAACCAAAAAAAGCGTCAAAACCATAAGCCCACCTCAGCTTCAGATTGTGCTTATTTAACGAGCTCCCCATCTGGATTCCTCTTGATTTGTAGAAGTTGAGCTAATTTCAGAATTTGAAGCTTAGTGTGGGAGGTGAGCTGAAATCCTCTGTAAAAGCCCTTTAATTTTCCTTGAAGTACGAGGAGGAACATTCCTCTGCCTGACAGCATCAGTCACACACCAGGCAGCAAAAGGCGCGCGGAGGAAGCTGTCCTGCCGCATTGCTCATGGGGGCAAATCACTGCTGTTCAGTCGAGTTGCAAGAACCGTGGCTATTTCAGCTGCCTGAAGATCATGTGGTCTCCCAAAACATTACAACGAAGGGTCTAAATATAGGTTCGGAAGGGTTTATAACCCTCGGTGGAAATTAATTACCGGTGCCTGCTTCAAATTGGATGAGTGCAGGGATTCAGGTCCCAGCGTGGCTGGTGACAAGGCAGAACAGCGTGGGAAGGTTGAACCATGAAGGCTGGTTGAAAGGAAACCTTCCCTTACACATCCCTCAGCATTTTGGTGACAGGTTGTCATGACACAGAGTGCGGGAGGGTTTCTTCTGAGATATATCATTGGGTGTCGTTGGAGATCTGATGCTGGTAATAGCCCTGGAAAAAAGGTGCAATAAAAATAAATTAAAAAAAGAAAGTTCAGAGCATTCTAATGCATGTTTCTATTCCCCCCCTCAATTTTTTGCCTACTTCTGTACTGTTTTATTTGGAACAGTTTCAAATTTGACCTGCCGTTTCCTCCAAGGAGGCACTGAAGAAGCTGTCTGAAGAGAGCTGTTGTTTATTGCTGTGAAATAAGTGTGTCTGAGGCTGGAGTGTGACATTTCCCTTCTAAACTGGACAGCGATGCAGTGGGGATCGCTCGGTTTCTGTTACAATTAGGTGGTGCAGTCACTTTTTAAAGTCTTGACAGTTCACTGACATCTAACCTTATAAAACATCTGATTAAGAGATCCAGCATGAGTTTTCAAAATTTTAGGACTAGTGTATGTTCAGCTTTCATGCCTGATGTTGCTAAATCACGTCCTCTGACATAGAAAAGTTCTTACTAATGTTTTATGTCACTAGTGATATGATCGTTCTGTTGGGTCCATGTCTTTAATGTCAATCTTTGTGGACGGTATGAGATTACTACTTTGTGGACGGTAGGTTGTTGCATTCAACCTTATTATGTGGATAATCTCCAAAATTAGTCTGCAGTTTTAGAATCAACTTAACTTTTTAAAGTGTAGGTTGTTGCATTCAACCAAAATTAGTCTGCAGTTTTAGAATCAACTTAACTTTTTAAGTATTCCTTCACCTCCTCTTTTTCATCCTACATCCATTTTCTCTCTTATTCTCATGGTTTGTACCCATTTTGAATTTTTGGTATGAACTTAGGCAAAGACAATAATGCAAACATGATGTCTGAAGCTCCTCTAAGCTTCCCCTAAGCTCCACAGTGTTTTCAGTTTTCTTTCTTTTTATTAAAAAAAAAAAAAAAAAAAAAGAAAAGCTTTCTGAATGCAGGAAACAAATTCACTCTGTGCAAGTACGTTGTCTGTTCTTGTCAGCAAACTATGGTCCTGTACCAGCATAACCTGACTTGGAGAGTTTGAAATTTGATTCAAATCTCCCACAGCTCAGAATTCCTGGATCACATTATTTTAAGTTCTTTTATGTTTGTTCTTAAGCACTTCACTATGCCTAGGAAGTTCTGTATATACAGATATTTGTACAGATGTGGAGTCCTGTATATAGGGCATATCTTCATCAGGTCTAGCAGCCCTAACAATGGCCTCGACATAGAATCATAGGATCATAGAATCATAGAATGGTTTGGGTTGGAAAAGACCTTAAAGATCATCCAGTTCCAACCCCCTGCCATGGGCAGGGACACCTCCCACCAGACCAGGTTGCTCCAAGCCCCATCCAGCCTGGCCTTGAACCCCTCCAGGGATGGGGCAGCCACAGCTTCTCTGGGCAACTTGTTCCAGTGTCTCACCACCCTCACAGCAAAGAGTTGGTTCTTGAGATCTCATCTCAATCTCCCCTCTTTCTGTTTAAAACCCTTCCCCCTCCTCCTATGGCTCCCCTCCCTGATCCAGAGTCCCTCCCTATCGCTCCTGGAGCCCCTTGAGGGACTGGAAGGGGCTCTAAGGTCTCCCCGGAGCCTTCTCTTCTCCAGGCTGAACACCCTCTCAGCCTATCTTCTTGCCCAGCCCTTGGAGCATCTTAATGGCCTCCTCTGGCCCCGTTTCAACAGGTCCATGTCCTTCCATTCTTTCAATGGACTTTGGAGGTATGTGCCATTTTGCTGTTAACATCAGGGATAAAGAAGCACACTGGGTGAGACCTGGGCTCCCCAGCCAAAGCCTGCAGGATAGCTTTTTGCAAAGCAAAATATCCTGGTAGTCAAAGGAGAAGTTTTAGCCTTGAAACGCCTGGTAGCTTGGCCTTGGCACACACGCCTGCAGCTGCATCTGACTTCTGACTATCACCCTCTGAGTCCTAAGCATCACTTGAAACTTTGGGTTTATAGACAAAACCCAGCAGCCCTTCCATGCTTTGAGTACCAGTTCTGCCTGCACCACCCCTGAGGAGTGCCACCACCAGCTGGAGCAGTGATGGAGTTGGCAGCCCTCTCCTGCCCTGGGACACCAGTAGGTACTCCTCCAAATCCCATTATTAAATATGGTGGTTGTGCAGAAAATAGTTCCCCTTTATTGTCTCTACTTGATGACCCGGCACTTGTTTTGCAAAAAGCAGTGGCCAGTGTTGTGTGGGGAAACGAGGTGAGCTCCATCAGCACACTCTGGGAGAGAAGAAATGGATTCTTGGCTGTGAAATTTTCTCCTGGCATTGTTGGAAATAAAAGCTTAGATTACTCTTAATGTAGCTTTTCTTGAGCTTGGGCGAAAAAAAAGCCGTCTTGCTGGAAAACATCACATTAATCCTCTTTTCATCTCCTAGCTTATGCTGTGGCCAGTAAGCTTTTTTGTTATTTACTCACAGCCAGACAGAAGTTCCCCATCCCTTACTTTTATTTGTAGCTGAATAAATAACAAGGTCTTTCTCTCAGATACCCACATTATTAACTAGTCTCCGATTGTTGTGAATTTTCCCTCTGCATGAAAAAGCCCTGCTTTCAAGGCTGTTTAAAAGACCGTCTGTGTGTTTATTTCTGTGTGAGTTACAATCATGGGGTTTTTTTTGCATGTCCACAAGTGTGAACCTGCAGCACAGGTATAATCACATAAGCCTATGGCTTTCCTGCATCCAGTCACTTCTTCTACTGCATCACTCTCCTGGGAAGACCAGGCTTATCAACATGAAACTGGTGCCTCATCCTCTGGTCCACATCACCCCATCATTACTGGTACTCTTCCCATCAGAGATTAAACTCCAGTCTTGGACTCACTCAAACGGTGGAGTTCTGACTCAGGCAAAATTTCTTGTTGTTGCTATTATTTATTAATGATAATAAAATAATAATGCATCATTATTTATGTATTGGCTGATTTGTATTTAGAGCATGACTATGAATCTGCAAGTCTCTTAAAGGCAGAATAAGAAAAGGTGCAGGCCCTGCTAAGTTTTATATCCTGAATTAAATGTATCTAGTCACTTCCTAAAGAATATAGGGAAAGAGATGAGACAGCAAGCTGTTAGAAGATTGCTCAAATGAAGAAAGCTTGAATAATTTCTTTTAATTTTGTGCTTTTAGAAAAAGCCCCCACAGCATGTTACTTGGGAGTGTTAAAAAAATAATCTGATTAAAGTTTCCTGGGTTTTAATACATGGCAGATTATATTTAAGAAGTCAGAGAAAATTAAGACTAACAACTTGTTTTCTTTATAATACTAATTTGACAAGAAAGGTGCTTTGCCTCACAGCCCTGCTGCAAAGTTTATGCAAGGTTAGAGAGCAAGAAGTCTCATTAACAATACCCGTTTCAGGGTTGCCTGGATCATCTTACTGTCATTCATCTAGTATTTCTGTGTTTACACTGGGATGCTCCACATCTGCCATCCTCAGAGGATACAAGAAATAGTGTATCATTAATTTGCTCTCCTCTGTTGAATAGTTTTCCTACATTTTTCATTTTGGAAAAGGTTTTTATCTTTCATCCATATCTGCCCATTTTTTTCACTGGCAGCAGTGACAGCTCCAACAACATCGTAGCCTGGCTTCTGAAATTACCTTTGTTTCTGGGGAAAAAAATGGATCAGTAATACCCAGTAAAATGGCCTTGCAGTACTTCGTCTGAGTCACTGTTTTTCACGGTGTGTCCTGGACCAGGGATACGTGAGTGCTCAGAAAAAGGACATCTACATTTAATAGCCGTATTTCCTTACTTGATTTCCCACCCCACCAGTCATCATTCACTGCTATTATCTCACCATTTTTCTTGTCTTCTTTCTGAGCCTATGGAGTGGCTTATCTTAATGTGTTTTTTTAAGAAAGCATTAACTTTCAGTAAATAGCTTTTGTCACTATAAAGCATTTGAGCAATGAGATGTGTGATGCGTGGCCCAAATGTCGTATGAGCCACTGCCGAGACCTCACCGGCCTGAAAAGTGACAGCCCCATTGAGGACTGAGGCTGAACCTGATTCTCTCCCCTCGCTGTTGTGGTTTGTTTTCTATTCTCTGGAGAGCTCAGGTTTTCTGGTTGCTTCTTTCTAGCCAGTGGTCACCATATACCAGATGGCCTCTTTCTGCCATGACATTAAGCAGTTCTGTTCTTCTTCATAGCTGTATGTGTCAGGCACATAATGGTAAAGAGAGAACAGGCCTCTTAATCCTGACAATCTTTCTGGATTATTTAAGAAAAAATATATTTTTTTAGTTAATAATGCAGTCAAATATAGAAGCCTGGCCTTGAACCCCTCCAGGGATGGGGCAGCCACAGCTTCTCTGGGCAACCTGTTCCCAGTAGTAAACTACCCTCATCCTCTGTGTACCTCAAACAGCAATAGTAGAATTACACTAGCCAACGGTTTTGTCCAGTGAGTCACGTATGTTTTCTTAAAGTCACCATCTAAATCTGCTACCAGCAAGTGAAAATTTAGAAAACCAGGTTTGTTGCTAGATTTAGCATCACTAAGGCTCCTGTTTGTGAGAAGCCAGGTTATGCTTTTCACGATTTCTTTTCATTGAAGGCCAAGGCTAGAACAAAGTCCCATTGGCAAAATCCTGGGCATCATTGCTCATTTGTCTCATTTGAGGAAAGGAACCTCAAAGCTCTGCATTACCTCCCCCACACATCATCCCTTTGGGAGGGAAATAATTACGCTGAGAAATTAGACCAAAATAAGATTCCCTTAAGCATAATTTAACCCCAAGTTGTTGCCAAGAATGTGACAAGGAAATGGTAAGCATAGGCTGATATATATTTTTAATTTTTCTTAGAATGTCTTCTAATCTTGTGAAGAAAATGGCTATTCACTGTTCCTGCTTTTTGATACTCTGGGAATTCTTCTGGGTTTTTTTGGTTTTTTTGTTTGTTTTTGCACTGGGTAATCAAGATATTGCTGTCAGGATTACTCCATCCTGGTATAGCCCTCATAGCTCATGGGGAACTCCAGCTCCCAAAGGTGTCACCGTAGGCCAGTCTCCTATAGCAAGTGGCCTTAGTGTGAGGTTATTACCCTTAAATTTGGGTTTCAACTCCTCTGAAACCAGCGGGACACAAACACACATTGAAAAGCTTTGCAGCCTGCTGAGCTGGGTCCTGTTTACAGACGGCTGGAACAGACTGTGCCTGGCTGTTGAGCATCACGGAAGAGGATATGCACAGACGTAAATCCATCTGCAGAATTTGGAGCGTGATTAAACATTGTCTCCCCATAATGAGCCAGCCTTGTACTTAATGATGGTGGTGGTGAAAACAAACCTAACGCACCATTTCATCTGTTAATTTTGCACGGCTCATTGGAATTGATTTTATGACCCTGTCATGTCTCACCAAAAAAAAAAAAAGATGTCCAAAATGCAAATTTACAACTAAAAAATGTGAGTATGACTGATGCAAAGAAGCAATTGGTGGAAAAAAAAAAGGGTTTGAAGATTTTGGAGGGATATGGGTTATACAAAGGGATCCAATCCAAAAAGGAAAGATCGCATATGGCACCTGAAATATATTTTATGTTACGGGTTGCTCAAAGGCACATATGTTTCCTCTTTGTGAGAGAAAGCTGGCTGGTGTCTCAACTGAACTTCAAGGTTTTTAGTATTATTCCTAATTATGCTATTTATCTGATGACCTAATCAAACAGAAAAAGTAAATCATACCTCTGACTTTTAGCAAAGTCATAAAATGCCTGACTGTGTCCTTGAATTTAATACTTCCTAATTGCCAGTTGTTCCCCAAAATAATTATGTTGTAGATTTATTTTTATAGCCTGAAGTTCTGTTCTAGGACAATTTCACCTCTTGAATGTGATGTAGAAGAAGGATGGTTACCGACCATTGAATTATAAAAGAGCTCATATGCTACAGTGGGACATTTTATTCTCTGATGCAACCCTGAGAAGTCACAGAAGTTATCTAACAGATTAACTTGATTTAGGATGTTTGGATACTAAGATACTGGAATATCTGGGATTACCTTTTTTCTTTGAATATATGGAAAAGAAATGTTATAAATAACATTAACAGTATACACTAGATAACTAGATATATACTAGGTAACTAGATATATACTAGATAACGTCACTTCTCTGGATGGCAGTATCCATGGGCCTTGAAAGTGGCCCTGAAAAAAAAAGATTTTATAAGTCTCTGTTCTTTTCACAGATCTCATATGTTAAATGCAACACTGTTTTAAAGATTTTATGAAGGTATTCCTTTGTTATTTAATGTTTGGGGTGGATTTCTAAAGCTTCTAACAGTGCTCTGATTTGTTTTGATGACTTGTTCCATGATATCCAGGAACCATCATATTTTTTCTTTATACAAGACTTTCTGATCTGTCTTCAGATAGCAAAATATTTTCTCTGCTCAATTCAGAAGTAGCTGCCTCCTTGTCCCGGACCTGGGGCTTGGCTAATATTTAGTAACTCCTTAAATTCTATGACCTAATATACTTTAATCAGCTATCTAGCTTAGATTTGTGTAGTGAAACACCAGCTCGTAGAGCCATCTATCACGAGCATTGGCCAAAGGGGACTAAGTACCCTGTGGTGAATCTGGAATACCCTACGGCAAAGCTTGGAAGCCAGTCTTGGGTCTCCCTATGGCAATCAAGGGCTGAGCAATTAAACAGACCAGTACATGTTGCTCTCAGCCAGAAGAGAGCAAAGCGACATCTCCTCAGGGTGTCTCCTTGTAGGGAAGGGAGCTGCATCTCATAGTCCTTTGAGACACACCAGGACAATTTCTGAGGAGAACTACTGAGACTAGTGTGGATCCCTGTGTCCAGTACCATTAGGTAATAATTTTTTAAAAAACCCAATGAAGTGAAATGATCACTTCTGAATTATTTAAACGATGCATTTGCTGTTGAGCTTCATGAGAAATGAGAGATCCTAGGAGATGCCCAGAGCTGGACTAGAAAGACGTTAAGCCCAAGATAATACAGAGTATAAGGGTACTCCTTTGAAACAGTAGCAGGTACCATATACTGCTGAAATAGCAATTCCTCATAATATTTATGCAGATTATTTTAAATGACCTCTGCCAATTTTGTTTAGGTTTATAGCAACCTAGGCTGTAGCTCTTCCATGGTTAATCACATGCAACTTGAGCAACCTGCTCTAGTGGGAGGTGTCCCTGCCCATGGCAGGGGGGTTGGAACTCGATGATCTTTGAGGTCCCTTCCAACCCAAACCATTCTATGATTCTATGATTCTAAGAATAACTGTAGCTTTCAGAGAGTGGAAAAGTATTGGATAAACTGCCAAATTTCACCAATTACTATGTTCTTATGGAATTCATCTTCATCTTTCCTTCCGTCTTCATAAGCAAGTGTTGTTGAATATTTTTGTCTCACAATAAGCAGTGATGTTTTTCTGGCAGATTCTGTACTTCCTGCTATATAGCTAACTAATTTTGGTTTCACAACAATTTTTTTGTTGCTGTTTTTAGGGGATAAACTTGGAAAGAGGTTGTTTTATCTAGTGTAAAAAAAGAATACTAATCTGAGGCATAGAATATAAAAAGAAACCTTATGGCCTTAGTATTCATAGGCAGGATCCAGGTCCCTAATTTGTAGTGCTTTACAAGCATATATAAATGTTAGATCAAGAGGTGGGAAGGAGAGAATCATGCTATGTGCAGGATTGCTATGTATAATTATATAATTCAAAAAAGCACAGGTCCCAATATAATAAAATGAATAAGTGTAAGAATGAAAATGTTCAGAGTTGACTTGGAATTTTTCAGCAGCAGAGTTCAAAGTGCAGTGTTTCTTGGTTCTAGCTAATTGCTACTCCTGAAAGCTCTTTCTAATTTAGAAGGGGAAAACAAAAGGATTAGGGATTCAAGCTTGAACAAAAGACCTCTGGTGCATACGTTTCTGCAAAGATCAGGCTGGAATTGCTCAGGTACATTGAGAATGTAAGACCTGACCCAAAGTTAGCCATTATTTCTGATTTTCCTGACAGGTATTTTTATTCAAGAGTTTGAGAACATGCTGACAGTCTTTATCCTGCAGCTGATATTAGTGATGTCCTTGACTCCCTGTTGTATCTGGACCTGTTCTGAGTACTTTGACATCAGAAGTAAATTTGAGTAACAGTTATCTGATAGTGTGTGCTGTGAGATAGCCATTCATTTCATTCTTACACAGAAGTACTTGCTGCTCAGCCAGGGGATCCTCAGCATTTCATTTCTTTTTCAGTGTGTCTTTGCACATTAAGTTACAGGACGACAAGAGCAGCAGAACGTAGCAGGAGGTTATGACAGTCAATATTATCATAATCTTACAGACAGGGAAAACACGGTAAAGCACTCCAACAAAATCTGGACCACTGCCCACCTGAAGTGACTTTCAGCAAAGCATTTCATTTTCTGGTCCCACATATTCTTAGGGGAACATGAGCAGTGCTGCTAACATGCTTTGTAAGATAGTTTAAAAGCCACTGGTGAAAGCGTACTCTAGAGTGTAGGATGGCATTTTCAGTATATGATGCTGCAGAAGACATGGGGAGATTAGGCCTGTCTTTTCTAGGATCCAAATCACTTCAGGCTTGACAGTCTTTGCTTGCTTCTGCTAAAGCCAGGTTTTAAAGTCAAATATCATATTAGGCGTCTCCATTCAGTCCACTTTCTCATTCATAAAATATTCTCATTCTCATTTCATCCTCATCCTTAACATTGTACAAAAGAAAATGGCATTCTTTCAACATGATTTCCAACCATCTACTTTCTGTTCCCACTCCTCCTTTGAAAGATCAAGCTCTGCTCTGCGTGATATTAATTTTAGAGCCTTGGGTACTCAGTCGGTTCCTCACACACACATATATACACAAATAGATGGGAGGAACATCAGTAGCAATTGGGAGTGAGTATTTCCTCAGTGTGGTCTCATCAGAGATCTCCTCCTGAGCTTTACAGCTCAGGACTCTCAAATGTCAAAACGATGGCATGAGAAAGGAGAGGCCAGTGGGGTTGGGACCTGAGCAGACACAGGCTCATTTGGGGATTGCATTGGGCTGGAGACTGTTCCCAATGGGATATTGAAATGTGGGTTCCCCCTTGGTGAAGAATATACAAGGTACCTCCCTCATCTAATATTACTTGAAATACATCTGGAGGCAGATGCTGAAATAAAAACATAGCCAAAACACCCTGGGAGCAGTGAAAGGGAGCTTGGCCAAATCGTTCCCCTGCTGATTGTGTGATAAACAGGACCTGCCATAATGTCATCCTTTATTAAAGGCTGACATGACATGGCTTAATGGTGGTTATGGCAGTGTTAGGTTGATGGCTGGAGTCGATGATCTTAAAGGTCCCTTCCAATCTAGACAATTCTGTGATTCTCTGAACCCAATCATGTATAGACTCTGTAATACACTCTATTTAAAAGATGGGTTGACGTAGTGCTTAGTGACATGGTTTAGTGGTGGTTTTTATCAGAGTTAGGTTGATGGTTGGACTCGATGATCTGAAAGGTCCCTCCCAACCCAGGAAATTGTATGATTCTGTGATTCTACGTGCAGGCAGAGAAAGAGTGGATATAAGTTCCCACACTTGCGTGCTTGGAATAAGTAGACAGTATCAAGAATGCATCACTGTGCCAGGGTCATCTGAACCCATTTTATTACACACGTAGACAGAGAATTAAGGTCAAATCTTCTGCATGGAAATAATCCAAGGGTTTGGGAAAGTATCATATTCTTTAGTCTCTGCAGTCTGAAAGAACAAATAAAAAAGCAACTAAAGGGATTACAAATAAATCACACTGGCCTCTTTATTCTAAAGCCATTTTGGCTGAATATGTTTTAGTATTCAAAATTGCAGTAACAGTTCCTATACTTACCTAGCAAACTATTTCACTTGACCAAATCAATGAGTAAAGTTGATTAATTGCCAAAGCTGCTAAGTTTAGCACGAGCCACATTTCACTTCCTCTTTTTTGAGTATATCCTATGGCTAAAAGCGGATTTTGTAAATCCCACACTGAGATTAATCATGCGTTGTGTTCAAAAACAAAACAGAGCCCTGAAATTACAGATTTGTGAAATAATGTGTCCTGTGTTCATTCATTAAATCTTATGCTATCCTGCATTAGAAATATTCCACAATTCAATAAGGCTTCCTTTCATCAAAAATGAGGGTGCTGTCTTCAACCTTATTTGAAAAGTTGACATAAGGTGTTTATATCTCCAGGAAAATATGCTTTAATCTAAACCAAGTTCTTTCTAATAAGACATTGACTGAGCTTTCAGAGATCTGAACAGAAAAGCCTAAGGATGAAACCCCTCATGAAACTCAAATAATCTTGGACAAATAGTAAACATATGATATTTACACATGGAACTGTTTAGACGTGATATTTTTGGGGACAGATATTTTATTTATTTTTTTTGTCAAAGGCTTTTTCATCATACTGTCTTTTCTCTCTATTTTCAGGGAGTTATCTCTGGCTCTCTCAGTCCTATGGATTCAGTGAGCCACGCATCTTACAGAGAGATAGTGGAGCTCCTGAGAAAGGGAGAGGTTTTTTTCTCTTTGTACCATCCTCCCCTCATTTTTCCCTGTCACTCAAATTCTAACCATTCTATTCATATTGGTCCTACCCTCCAGCTTCCCATCCCTCCAAAGCAGTACTAGATACTTTCTCAGATTAAAGTTGAAAGTATATATGATTATTTCACCCAGTGCTATGACCATTCTTCACTGCTCATTAAAAATCACAATGGGATTTTAAGCTTTAAAGTGAAGCTCACAAAGGGAGCTTAAAGACCATCGAGTTCCACCCCCCTGCCCTGGGCAGGGACACCTCCCACCAGACCAGGTTGCTCCAAGCCCCATCCAGCCTGGCCTTGAACCCCTCCAGGGATGGGGCAGCCACAGCTTCTCTGGGCAACCTCTTCCAGGGTCTCCTCACCCTCACAGCAAAGAATTTCTTCCTGAGACCTCATCTCAATCTCCCCTCTTTCAGGTTAAACCATTCCCCCTCACCCTATGGCTCCCCTCCCTGATCAGAAGTCCCACCCCATCTCTCCTGGAGCCCCTTGAGGGACTGGAAGGGGCTCTAAGGTCTCCCTGGAGCCTTCTCTTCCAAATCCTCTTCTTCCTTTGGCACATCCTCAGATCTTTGGTCTCCTGGTGTTGTTGTATATGCATATATTTTGAGTTCCTTCTCACTGGTGAACAACCACAGGACGAGGGGATTAGAATCAGGAATGGAGGTTCTCATTGTTATTAGCACTTACGTCCACCAGGGAGATGTTATATGGAAACTTCACCCAATAATTCTGCCCCCTTTTCCCCAGTTGACAATAATATTCCAATTTAACACAACTGTTGTTGTAGTAGCTGTAGTGAGTCTGTCAGCCTGAAATTAGGATGTAGAAGGAAAACCGTATTCCTGTTGTAAACTTCTGCTAAATCTAAGAGGACAATAAATAAATAAATGGTAAGATAAAAGGTTTTAAAGTAATGTGGTTAATGATTGGAATTTGGTGTGATTATTCCTGGTGTCTTTCTTTGATAGAGGACATCATACATGATAAGTAACTAAATTTGTTCTCCTATTTCTTTATTGTCTTGGAACCACAAAGCAAATCTAAAAACATTTCTCAAACAAGAAGAAAGAATTATTTGTATTTAAAAGATATCAGCAAAAACAGTCCTGATAGGAAATGATGGTACATCTCAAAACTAGAAACATTCTTGTTTTTTTCCAAATAGGAATGAAAACAACAGGAGCAATTCATTTTGTCTATAATAGCTCTCCTTAATGCATAACTTCTTGAAAAATGATGCTGCTTTTCCTCACATCCCTTTCTCTAGGTATAATCATCCTTCAACTGTGTGTTGGACTTGTTTATTTCCTATTTCCTTCTATTGCTTCAACTCTGTATTAGACAACTACCTTGGCATGATGGTAAGGTTTCAAACTTTCAGCTGAAGATCATTGCAAGTTTCATTTTCGTTTTATGTAAGTAGTAAAATTAAATTGAAGAGCTAGAAACAGAGATAAAAGTCAATCTCCAAGTACATTAATAATTCTGTAGGAGTTACACAAAGCTCATATGGAAGCCTACGAGAGATTTGTCTCAAAGAAGACTTTAAGACTCAATATTTATTCAATATGTGATAGCTCATGTCTGGAGATGAATAACAGAAAAAATTATATTTGTTTCAAGAAAAGAAGCCAAATAAACTATTTACCTCATGAATGAAAAAGAAACCCAAGCAAATTGTTAGGGAGCCAGAGAATCCTGTTGGTGGCCATGTTTGATTATATCTCAGATAAATACGTTATTCAAGACAGCCTGTGAAGGTCACAGGCAAATCACAGCTCAGTAGATTTCAAGAAATTAGACAAACCTCAGAGAAAGTAAGATTTTGGAGACCACCCCCTTTGCTTTCATCAGTGCCAGGTATGCGAGGGGCAGTTCTGGCCTGCCCTGCATGGCCTTTCCCTGAGACCCCCAAACTTCTCTGGGGTCCTTCCTTGGGACCTGGGGACCGGCATTTGGTAGCCCCATGGGATGATGGAGGAGCCAAGCAGGGACTGCTAGTTCCCCTTGCAGTTGTAGCCACGTGGCATGGTTCGTTAGCCTCACAGCAATTACTGTCTCCTGTTTAATGATACTGTGGTTCTGCTCAGGTTGGTAAATGTGTCCGGATGGATTTTGCTTGAGAAGGGATCTGGTGTGAATTCCTGCCTCTTCCCCTACTGCCAGGCTCTTCCCGGTGTCCACCCCAAGGGTGGAGGGTGAAAATAACCCACAGAGAGCAATGTCCCATCACACAAAACTGTGGTGTGAACCCATATGAACCATAAGTTCTCATGTGTAAATCCTGCTTGGGTTGGGTGTTATGAGTACCCTGCAACGTGCTTTTGTGCTAACTGACAGCAGCCTTGATGACAGCAAAATGGAAACGCTCTTTGCAGCACACACAATATTTGTGCAAACTTGACCCTGGCCTTTTGTTCTGAGTTTCTTTCACTCAACTCAAAACAGTAGAATAAAAAAGAAAGAGGAAGTACAACACACCAGAAACGAATGGGCTTATAAGCAAGTTGAGTATGAAATACGCTGATAGAAGTTTGGAGGTGTTATATGTCACAGTGACACGCTGCTATAAAACCATTGAATGGTGCAGAGAGATGGTTCCTATCATTAACATTTACAGACTTATTAAGGAGGATCCTTATTTCTGTGCCACTGTGCATCATAGGTGTAATTAAAGGGAGCGTTTGCTTGCTTCATTATGGCAGCAAACGAGAATTCATAGCCTTGCTATAATCTTCTTCTATAGATGTACACAGGTGTATACATGTTCATATAATATACATGTATATGATATGTATAATATTATTATATATTATATATACATGCATATATATCATATCTAACATGTATAACATACAGACATGTAATATCATATCTAACATATGTAATACTTTCTAAAATAGATGCAATATTTACGTCGTAGTTCTATTATCTGTATCCTATTTATAGGCATATTGTTTATGTATTTGCAATTCTTCCCAATTACAGGAAAGTAAAAAAACAGCAGTGCTAAAAATCTGTATAAAATCTAATCAGATTAGTTGCACAAACCAGTGACCAGATGTCATTTGTATATTTGTTATATATCTGTGCTGTATTTCAAGGAACAATACCCCAGGGTGGCTCGTCCCGGGGTCTGTGCAGCAAATAGTCTGGACAGTTGAAAAATCCATAAACCACAGGGTCAGATTCTTTCCTGTTGTAGTGACACTTAAACACATGGAGGGAATTTCTTTATTTAATCTCCCTCATTGACACAGTGCCTCTGGAGCTTCGGAGGGAAGATATCTTTAAGTCCATCCTGCCCTCTGGGGCCGGCTGAAATCGTCCTCACAGTCGAGGGGCCAAGAATTACCATGGAAACTCTTGCAGCAAAGTCTGGTGTCAAAGCAAATCTCTCAATGTTAGTTAACAGATTTAAAAAGATGCTGATTGAAAGCGCAGCACACTTTGTGCCCTTTCTGAGGTCACTTAGCTAATCTGCCCACTAAATCTGCGTGCAGCACGTGTTGCTCTCTGCTGACCTTCAAAGTTCTTGAAAAAGATGGATCAGAGAGGAGTCTAGAAATGACACAAAATATTCTCAGCAGTGAGCCCTGACCACAGGAACATAGAAACATTGAATCTTAGAGTGGTTTGGGTTGGAAGGGAACTTAAAGACCATTGAGTTCCAACCCTCTGCCCTGGGCAGGGACACCTCCCACCAGACCAGGTTGCTCCAAGCCCCATCCAGCCTGGCCTTGAACCCCTCCAGGGATGGGGCAGCCACAGCTTCTCTGGGCAACCTCTTTCAGGGTCTCACCACCCTCACAGGAAAGAATTGCTTCCTGAGATCTCATCTCAATCTCCCCTCTTTCAGTTTAAGACTGTTCCTCCTCATCCTATGGCTCCCCTCCCTGATCCAGAGTCCCTCCCCATCTCTCCTGGAGCCCCTTGAGGGACTGGAAGGGGCTCTAAGGTCTCCCTGGAGCCTTCTCTTCCAAATCCTCTTCTTCCTTTGGCACATCCTCAGATCTTTGGTCTCCTGGTGTTGTTGTATATTGTATATATACATTGTATACCTTTAGGTATTGGATTTGGACTGTCGCATGATAGTGATGAACAACAGGTGACCCTGGCAGTGTTTTAGGTCTTGAAGTTAAGGTAAGGTGTGCATGTCCAAGAACAGTTCCTGAGCAGGAACCTCATGCCTGCATGGTACTATGTACGAGGGAGTCTGTGTGTCCTGTAGCACAATGGAATCACCAGAAAAGTCATGACATTGGCATCCAAGCTTGATGCTGCTTAGATGGGTGCTCTTGGTGCTTCCCCTGGCTTAGGATGTGAGCTGGGATGTGTCACTCCATTGCTTGGTGTCACTGCTTCTGCCCACTGCCTCTTTCTTACCTGTATAAATCACGGGCTGTTCTACCTGCCCCTTGTTTTGGTTGGTTGTGTAAACAAACTCTGAACAGAACCTCCAGCTTTGCCATATTCCCTTTTATCCAATCCTCGTTTTTTTAACAATGCTCAGTTCTTTCCTCCAACATGATATTTTGATTCTTCTAATGGACACTGCCTACTGTTTTGGTGTAATCAGCGATTTTCATTAGCGCACTGCTACATCTTGTGCCAAAGTTATTAATGATAATTTTACAAGATGTTTTGATTTAAATTTATGGACCATCCCTCTCTCTCCTCTTTTTATTTTTTTTTTCCAGACATATTGCTTATAAACACTTTGGCAGTGTTAGTGCAACATATGTTTTCACATGAATAATTTAGTAGTTGTACTAAACCACTATCATCCTGTATATATTATCTGAATGTGCTGAATAGACTGGGTGCTGATTAGTATGGAAAACCTTGGGTAGAAAACAGCGCAGTGAGAATCAATTTAACACAGGAAATATTTCATATGCAAAATGTGTTCAGTTTTCACAAAAATATGAATAAATATGCTGGGAGTTTTTTTGAATGATTCTTTGCAATTGATTGTTCTTGCACCACAGTAAAGCAAAACAGGATTTAAATTTACAAGTAGCACAAAGAGAAAATTTTGCCCAAACATGGTTTCATACAGCTCAAAGTTTACAGGGGCTTGGATCAAATTTGGCAAGTACTTTCAGGTGCAAACATGTTTAGGCTGTTGAGGAGGAGACGTATCTTGACAGAGGGACAGATAATGTCCCTTCTGCTTTTTAGAGTCCGGTGATTAATGTTGTCAAGGAAAACATGGGAGAGCTGCATCTAAGTCGACTTCTGCCTGCACTGATTTGAGCTATGCTTCCCTCTCCTCGACAGAGTGCCTTCACCGTCAGGGTAAAAAAAATCCCAGTACGTGTTTCCTCGATATTTACAGCTCTGAAACACATTTTTATAAATAGGAAAACATCGTCTGTCGAGAGCGAGAGAGCGGCGTAGCGCCGTGGCTGGCTCCTTTGGCAGGAGATGCAGATGGAAGCCCCTCAGGCAGAGCTGGGCCAGGAGCCTGGGGTTCAGGTCCCAGGAGTGTCCCCATCACCAGCATCTCTTGGGGAAAGGAGGCAGCGACATTCCCTTTTGTTTCTCCTGCATCTGCCACAAGGTGAAACCTTTTCTTGCAGGTTAAAAAGATCATAGAATCATAGAATTGCCCAGGCCGGAAGGGACCTCCAAAGGTCATCTAGTCCGACCTCCCCGCAGTCAGCAGGGACACCCCCAACTAGACCAGGTTGACCAGGGCCTCGTCGAGCCTCACCTTGAATATCTCCAGGGAAGGGGCCTCAACCACCTCCCTGGGCAACCTGTTCCAGTGCTCCACCACCCTCACAGTGAAGAACCCTCTCCTCATCTCCAGTCTAAATCTGTTCCCCTCCAGCTTGAAGCCATTGCCCCTCGTCCTGTCACTGCAGGCCTTTCTAAACAGGCTCTCCCCAGCCTTCCTGTAGGCTCCCTTCAGGTACTGGAAGGCTGCTATTAGGTCTCCCCAGAGCCTCCTCTTCTCCAGGCTGAACAACCCCAGCTCCCTCAGCCTGTCGATGTCCTGGTGTAAAAGCAGTTTGATAAGAACATTGTTTTGTTTTATTTTCTCCCCCCAAATGAGGAGAAAAAAAAGATATTGTCCTGTTTGTTCCAACTGACAGAAAGACAAAAACAATTATTATTTTTTTTACTGGCACTCTTAATCCTTGTGTAGAACATTGGTTTTAATGGCACAGCTGAGCCTATGTCTGTGCTGCTGCTGCTTAACCTGGAGCAGAGGTCCCTTCCCCCTTTTCAGAGTGAGCATCCCGAGAAAGAAAACAGTATAGTGACAGCCGCTGTCACCACCCAGGTGCTCCATCTCCCTCTTGACAGGCAGAGAAAGGCCAAACCATCAGAAAAAGAGATGAAGAAGAGACTGAGCACCAGGGCAAATAATTTGTGCAAGGTTGGAACTGATTTCAGCCGATTCCTCCCATTGCAGAGCAGTGGGCTGTAGCCAAGGCTGTGGGGAAGCTGGTGACCAGGGAGGTTGGTGACTGATGCTCACCTGCCTTTGCTGGGGACGCTGGGGTAGAGCTCCCTGCCAGCTCCAACACAGTCCCTGGCCAGCAGCATCCCCAGTGTCCTTCTGCCTCTCCTGTGACGAGGACACCACCCTCTTTCACATGGGTGCCTGCTTTGGTTGGAATGTGGGAAAATGGGCAGGCTTTCCTCATCTCTCACAGAATCACAGAATGCTATTGGGTGGAAAGGGACCTCATCTGGTCCAACCCCCTGCCAGAGCAGGGTCACCCAGAGCAGGTCCCACAGGAACGTGTCCAGGTGGGTTTGGAAAGTCTCCAGAGAAGGAGACTCCACCACCTCTCTGGGCAGCCTCTGCCAGGGCTCTGCCACCCTCACAGGAGTGAAGAGCCTCCTCATGTTTAGATGGAACTTCTTATGTTCCAGTTTGTGCCCGTTCCCTCTTGTCCTGTCCCTGGGCACCACTGAAAAAAGCCTGGCCCCATCCTCCTGACACCCACCCTTCCAGTATTTATAGGCATTGATCAGATCCCCCCTCAGCCTTCTCTTCTCCAGACTAAAAAGACCCAAGTCCCTCAGCCTTTCTTAATCAGAGAGATGTTCTAGGCCCCTCATCATCTTCATAGCCCTTTGCTGTACCCTCTCCAGCAGTTCCCTGTCCTTCTGGAACTGGGGAGCCCAGAACTGGACCCAGTGCTCCAGATGGGGCCTCCCCAGGGCAGAGCAGAGGGGCAGGATGACCTCCCTCCACCTGCTGGCCACGCTCCTCTTGATGAACCCCAGGAGACCACTGGCCTTCTTGGCCACCAGGGCACATTGCTGGCTCATGGACAACTTGTTGTCAACCAGGACTCTAAGGTCTCTCTCATTGGATAGTTCAAGTAGGCAAAGCTACTGTAAGTACTCTAAGGTCTCTCTCGTTGGATAGTTCAAGTAGGCAAAGCTACTGTAAAGCAGCAGCTGCTCCAGTGATGGTCTAACCACACGCCTTTCACGATTGGTGTTTGAGAAAGAAAAGTCGAGGTTTGGGCTGGAGTGACCACTGAATGAATGACAAACACTCTTTTTACTTTCTCTCCCAAGGTAGGAAAGAATGAGAGAGAGAAACTTATGGATTGAAAAAGAAACTGAACTGCTTTAATGAAATAATAATAATAAATTAATACAAAATAATATTAATACTAAAATAAAGAAATACATACAATAGATATAAAACTGTATCAAATTCCCAGGATGACAGTCACATCATTGGCAGGTACTGGGGTATGATGTTAATTTCAGAGAGTGCAGTTAGTTAGAAGAAACTTAACTGAAACGTAAAATTGCTGAAAATGGAATTGGTTCTGTTTTACCTCAAACCGGGGCAAGTAGGAAGCCGAGGAACCACAGGAGTGCATGATATGGTTACTACTTTTGACTTCACTTGATTTCCTTAAGGCCAGTTTTACAGAGAGATCGTCAGACAGGGTTTCAGCTCTCATTTGGTTGTCACTTTGCAGCGTTTATTACGAGACCAAATTAATGAGGGGTTTACTTGCATGATCAATCTCTTCATCTTCAGCGGGGCTGCTTATCAAGCATGTATGCTTCAGTAAGAGTAACAGTACATCAGCCTTGCCCCTAGAGACCATGTGAAGGAAAATATGCTAATTAAATGTATGCAGGAGGCCACATTTTATATAAATGCTAAAGGGGTTTTATTTATTATGAGGGCTACTCTTTTGATTGCCTTGTTAAAAAATTGCCAACAGTCTAACATTGTTTGGCCTTGAAAAATTATTTTTTCTTTTTCCTTGTTGGCTGTCTGGAATTAAAATGATGCCCTGGAATTAAAATGATGAACTGTTTAAACTCTACAAATACTGGTTTCCAGCAAAGAAGTCAAAAGAGATTTTGTGCCTCTCATGAAACACACAAAACAAGCTAAAAAATCCACCACTGCACACACTCATCAGAAACGAATTGCCAGAGTGATGGAGGAGGGTGTTTCCATCCCATTTGAGGCTTTTAATTGTGGTTCTTATGAATGATGTGAGTCTCATACCTGAGTTGCAGCACAGAGTGAGTTATTTTTAGCAGCTGTAGCCCCAAGCTGCTGTTGCTGCTCCACGGTGGCATATCCGTAGATACACCTTCCATCCTGTGGAAGGCTTCGGGCTCAGTAGGCAAATTAAATGCATCACCTGATATAACATCTTTAGTAGCAATTAACAAATATTAGACAAATATTAACTGAAAGGAGCCAGGGGGAAGATAAAGGCAGCCAATGAAATTGCCTCCTCTTGTTCAGAGCCGCTGTAGATACGTAAAACCCAGAAAAAAAGAGGTGCTTTTTAAAGATGGGATAGAGGAATGCTCTTTGAGATTTACCTTTCTGCTAAATACCTACAAAAGGAAGGCCATTATTATTTACTTACTTTTAAAGAAAAAGGAGGTTTTGCCAATTGCAAATGAAGGTTAATTTTTGTGGAGGGAAAAAAAAAAATGAAATCTTTTTCTGCTTGCTTGGGGGATTTTTGCAGTTTTCAGTACAAAGCAGTAGGTTGAAAAATATAGTCTCTGCTGTAATGAATTAGACAGCTTCTCCCTTACAGAGTGCATTTTCATTAGGGTGAACAATGGAGGCTGCTGGGTGGATTGCGACGAGCAGCTTTCCATGGAAGGACAAGCTGCATTTATCTGAAGGCAATTCCCGGGTGTATAATGGACAGGGGGGCCTTTGTCTTTGCTGAGAGCCTCCCTGTGAATAGCTCTATGATTCATAGCCAAATTATAGTTGCTTCCTACTATCATGGCCATTTTAATAGCAGGGTTCACAAAAGGATCTCTTCAAACGTTAAGTGGCACTAGTGGGCTGGCACCCTTTTTTTTTTTTGCACTTATTAGAATCAGATGAAATAGATAAGAAATCACCTTTTTGATCCTTGTAAGGATTTCTTGCAAAAAATTAAGTTCAAAGCACAAGTATCAGTTCAGAATCACTCACGTTTTCCTCTCAATTAAAGAGTGATGGATACACTAGAAAATCCATCTAATCAAGGACAAAAATCTCACAGATGTGCAGTTGTAGACAAGCA
Organism: Calidris pugnax; assembly: GCF_001431845.1. Lineage (NCBI taxonomy): Eukaryota > Metazoa > Chordata > Aves > Charadriiformes > Scolopacidae > Calidris > Calidris pugnax. The sequence continues at coordinate 570,070 of NW_015090945.1, forward strand.
GTTAAAACCACTTAAAGGTTTCTGATGAATACTTATGTATTTTGAGATCCTTTGGTGCAAATTACTGTGTATTCTATGCATGACAACATCATGATAGTGCGAATAGTGGATAATCCACACCCCAGCCTCCATAACAGAGGTAGCTTTGGGATGAATCAGAATTAATACATATAAAATAGTAGTAGGCCACATCAGGACTGAGATTCTTTTGTGTTATGTATTGACAGACAGAAAAAGTACAGTCTGTGCCAAAGGTTGCATAGTTTCTGTTTAATTAACCCACTGGGGTTTTCAGGTTAATTTGTGCAGTTTCTGGGGGAAACCTAATGTGTGACTAATAACTGGCTCCCTAAGTTATTTGTCCAAGTTGTGCTTTAATTAAAAGCGAGCTCTGCTTGTCTTGGAATATACAGAGTATATGTACGATGGATGCTGCAGCCTGAGTGTTTGCTCAGTAGATTGGCAGAAGCTTTAATCTTCCAGTCTACTGAGAGATAAATGGGATTATTGCTATTATATGCCATTAAAGATAGATAGATAGATAGATAGATATAGATATAGATATAGATATAGATATAGATATAGATATAGATATAGATTCTAGGAGTGGATGAGTTTAAAGTCCAGATATTTAAGCCTTTTTTAACTCAACTCAAGGCTAGAAGACAGTGAACAAGTTGAAATTTCTCAAACTTCCCATTTTTTTCACTGCCATCTACCCTGAAGAGCATAGACTTCAGACTTTATATTCTTATCCTGGACTTGGACACAACACAGTGGGGGTTTGTGACATGGGAAGAGGAGTGGCCAAGGGCATTCTTATAGCACAAGGGCAAGATGAGAAAACCCAACACCCCACTAGAGAATTGCTGAACTACTTCAGATGGAGAATTCATTTCAGGCACTGATTCAGCCTGGCACCTGAGCACGTCGTTTTGCAGCAGCTTTGATAAAAGTGTTATCTGATGCTCTGGCCCAAACAGTCTCCTGCAGAATACACACACCGTGGTTTCCACCTTGCGCTTGTCCCCTGCATTGGCATGGAGTGTCCTTCTGAGATGCTTCAGTGGATGGACACAGAGTGTCAAAGAAGTCCACAATGAAGTGCAAATCTCTGCACTGCCTGAAAGAAACACAACTATCTTGAATGCCAGTGCTAGGACAAGACCTGCTCTAAATATTCCAGAGAGAAAACACATGAGCTCCTGTAGAAGGAATAAAACCACCTTAGTGGCTTCTAGGAGAGCACTATTGATTCTCCTCGTGAATAAAAATGAACTTGATTCAGAAGTTACTTATTTGAACTACCCAAATTGAATAGTGTCTTGTTTTTAAAACTTTCTGTGCAGTAGTGAATGACTGGAAGTGATTACATCCACTATTGCAGCCATCTGTTGTCTAAGAGCTACGTTCGGTGCCTTAGTATGCAAAAGTGTGTGCCAGAGACTCCTTCCCAGTGTTCTGAAACTGTTGAATTTTCACCTTTTGGAGAAAACCATGGGAAAGCTCATGAGGATCTCAGGTGAAGTTCTGGTGGTTCATAAGTTAATGGCCTTTGCTAAACAGCCATTTGCCACTTCTTCAGGCCACTTTGATGGAGACAGTTCAATGTGTTATTGATTCTGTCCATATTCTGAAAACTGGTGAAGTGATGCTGACTTCTGCTTTCTGAAGGGTTACAGTTCTGTGTGATGTGTTTAAGGGCCGTTTAGATGCAGTGCTGAGGGACATGGTGTAGGGGATGACTTTGTAGAGTAGGGGAGATGGTTGGACTCGATGATCCCAAGGGTCTCTTCCAACCTAGACCATTCTATGATTCTATGATAAACAATGGGTGGTCATTACTGGTGATAATAAGTCAAGGTGCCTGGTAGACAAAAGGTAAATAAGAATAAATAGCTCATATCACCTGATGAAGATGGCACTAATTCAGAATTAATAGGGACATAAGATTACCTTTTCTCTCCTGGAACATAGGCTGTTTAACTAGATTTGTTTACAAGATACAGATGTAGAAAAGACAAGTTCTATGTTGCTTCAAGTCTGATTTTTTTGTTCTTAGTGACTACCAGTAACATGAGATATAGCATTGTCGTTGTTAGCAGCAATGCAAGGCTTTTTTCACATTATTCATTCTTTTTTTAAATCTTGTTCCTAGTGACTATCAGTAACATGACATTATACCATTGTCATCGTTAGCAGCAATGTAAGGTTTTTTTCACATTATTCATTCTTTTTTTAAATAGGAAAATAATTGTGCTATCTTTGTGGTATTTCAGCACAAGTAGATTAAGAAGATACAGGGTCAGAAAGAAAACGGTCAGTTTTCACTCCTAAGACTCTTAAGCAAGAAAAAGAAAGACTGAGATGGCAAGAAAGCAAACAGAAATGGTTATGGTAGATAAGAGGCACAGATTAGGCTGCCAGGTTGAGCCTGACAAGTTAAGTAAAGAAACTAGGAGCTCATTTTCACTCATAGTGACTCAAAAGTCATCTGGACAGAGTCCTGGTCACCTCTAGGTAACCCTGCTTGAGCAAGAGGGTTGGACCAGATGACTTGCAGAGGTCCCTGCAGAAAGAAAAGACTCAGTTTTTCACTCCTAAGACTCCTAAGCAAGAAAAAGAAAGACTGAGATGGCAAGAAAGCAAACAGAAATGGTTATGGTAGATAAGAGGCACAGATTAGGCTGCCAGGTTGAGCCTGACAAGTTAAGTAAAGAAACTAGGAGCTCATTTTCACTCATAGTGACTCAAAAGTCATCTGGACAGAGTCCTGGTCACCTCTAGGTAACCCTGCTTGAGCAAGAGGGTTGGACCAGATGACTTGCAGAGGTCCCTTCCAGCTCTGTGACTCTGTGATTCAGATACCACCCAGCAGGAGCTGAGGCATCAGAATCTGGCCTTCAGTTGGTTTTACGTAGGGGAAAATCATCCCATCTCTTAAAATGTCCTGTCAAAATGTACTCGTAATGAAATACATGGAAACTGAAATAGGGTTGAAATAAGCAATTTTGTCAACAACATTTTGAATGTAACATTTTGCACTCTTAATACAATTTCCACAGCTCTCTGGAAATACCTGGTTTGAGTGATTCTTCAGAGATAATGGAATATTTGATTTCAGGCACCGTTTGAATTATACATCAGGATAATTTTTTTTAAACGGGTAAAAAAAAAAAAATTGCATTTTTTTCTTTTTAGGAACAATCTGGTACTTGTATCTTCAAAGCTGTTATTTACATATCAACAGCTTTGTTCAGTTCCTCTGTTCTTTGGCCAAGTGTGAGACTACAATGAAAACCAGAGAAAGGGGTGGCAACTCAATCCAGTCAGGTGGAAAGAGGCAAAAAAGGAGTAAACAGGACTATTAGGAAGAAAAAACAATGATGGTAAAAAGAACACAGTTGCATATTTTTGTGTTTTGTTTAGTTTAATTTCACATTTCTTTGTTAATTGTAAAATCTTCTCAGAAGTTTGAAAATAATTTTTCCCCTCTAACCAGCTTGGTCCTTTTCCATTTGGCAAATACACCATTGGGTTTATTTTTCCCTCCCATATGTTGAATGGTGATAAAAGAAATATATCTAATAATGTTTTTTGTGTAGGAACAACTTTTCCTGTATGCTAGTGTCATAAAAATCTTTCCTTGCCCCACAGTGGCATCATGGGTAATAACATCTTGCCTAGTAAACTCCTAATGAAGTAAAAATTACGTATGTCACAATTTATTAGCAGCCAGTCATGTGCCAGAATAGAATTTGACTCTGTCTTGGAATCATTTTGAAGTTGTTGAACCAGGTTCAGACATGAGTTAAGATATAAGGAAAAAAAATCAACACTAAAAAAGTGGAAGACACTGATTTAAAGAAGAGGATGGAGGCACCCCCTTGTTTGAAGTGGTGTGGCATCAGACACCGGTGTCTACTTCCATGTGCTACTCCCATGGAAAAGCAAAGTGCCCTTTTCCATACCTTGTGGCTAAACATCTTAAAACACTTCATTTAGATTTGGATTCAGAAGAAAATCTCGATAGTCAAACAAAGTTAAGAAAATATAGCATTGAGACAGAGAGAAGGGTCTAGCTGGTGAGTGAAAAAGGGAAGGAGGGTGAATGAAAAAGGGAAGGAAGGTGAATGAAAAGGAAGGAAGATGACAAGTCAAAGTGGAAGACTTAAAAAAAAGAGAACAGTGACGAATGGTGAGATCATTCTTGTACCATACTCTTGTCTTACCCTTTGACTTTCCTCAGGGCCAGTCCCTGCACTCACTCCCATTAGTTAGAGGTACCAGCCAGCACTTTGTGGTGACACAGTTTCCCTAAAGCAAGGGTAGGCCGAGTAATAAGGATATTACATTGTACTTACTCCAGGTGGAATATGAGACATGAAAAAGGACTGAGGGAAATTTGTTGTCTTTGGGGAAAAAGAATGTATTTTTAAAGTTCTGTGCACATGTCAGTGATTGCTGGGGCAGATGTGAGCTGTTCTCTACTCTTTCAGGCAAGCTTACAAAGGACTGTTACAGGGGTGTCTCTGGACACAGGAGCTGGCTGTTGGGATCTTGAGCTCTTTTCCTCCCCTCCCTTTTTCTTTCTTGTCCCTTAAAGTTGTGGAAGGACTATCTGCTGCCCAGGTGACTCACTTGCTCTTCTGTGCCTCTCAAAGCTGTTTGCAAGAGAAGGTAAGCACTTTTACACAAGACAAGCAATACAAAGCAGCATAGAGTCTGAAAGGGAACGTGAACTATGTGTACAAGGATTGTTTCAGCTATCAGGGAAGCGCAGCTGTCTCCGAGGCTGGTGCAGCTCTGAAATAATAGGCACGACTCCTGTAAAATGTGTCAGGAGGAAGAGAGAATACTCTGCTCCTCTGAAAAGAGAACTTCATATCGAGCTGAATGTAATTACTCAAATGGACGTCAGCCAGTGCACCTGGGCTCACTCAGCACAGCGAACCCTAATTCCTAAATAGGATTTCAGGAGAAATGTTCAGTGGCTCTACACAAATTCTCAGAACTGTTTGTATAGTTTATATTTTCATCTCCACTTTCACAATGACATTTGGTCTTCTCTCTATCACCTAGTGAGCAAAGAGAAGTTTCTCTATAACTTTCTCAGAACTCTGCAGCAAATTGCACTGAGACCCGAGATGACAAATATTTTAATCCTTCAGATATTTCACTGGGAAATACAACGGATCACATACTCAAGTGGTGTACATTGACCAAAAAATATCAGCTTGGTTAGTGTTCATTTTTAGTAGCTGAGGATTCAGTCCAGTGATCTGAAGTATATCAAATTGCTGACAAAATCTTGGTTCCTCCTTCTCACGGCTTGGACAGAGGAATCTCAGTTCCACAGAGACTGGGCTGGCTGCTCACGTTGGAGCAGGTGGACCAGAATGTTCATGCTCATCCTCCACACTGGTTGGAAAGGAGCCAGCAGTAGACCTGAAGCCACTTTAGAGCCCTGTTGTGCATGATAGCACTTTACCAAGAAGCTAATAAATGTCCCTGGGAAGGGTCTGGCGAGTATCTCTCTTGTTGGACCTATGCTGCCATAAAACCACCACGTCTTCACCTTCTGGACAAACAGTGGCACCCTGTGCTTTACCCATGGCTTCACCCATGGCTACTGTCTTTCAGTGCCAGAAGGTCCTTCCAAATGGACAGGGTCGTCTCAGCTGCAAGAAGGAAAAGTGTTGTTGATGGATAGGTGATTGTGGAGATGCCTGACAGCACTGATCTAGCCTAGGAATAATGTCAGGCTGCAGGTCTGAAGAAGTCCTTCTGTCACATGAATCATAGAATCATAGAATGGTTTGGTTTGGAAGGGACCTTAAAGACCATCCAGTTCCAACCCCCTGCCCTGGGCAGGGACACCTCCCACCAGACCAGGTTGCTCCAAGCCCCATCCAGCCTGGTCTTGAACCCCTCCAGGGATGGGGCAGCCACAGCTTCTCTGGGCAACCTGGGCCAGTGTCTCACCATCCTCACAGGAAAGAATTTCTTCCTCAGATCTCATCTCAATCTCCCCTCTTTCAGTTTAAAACCATTATCCCTTGTCCTGTGGCTCCCTCCCTGATCAAGAGTCCCTCCCCATCTCTCCTGGAGCCCCTTTAGGGACTGAAAGAGGCTCTGAGGTCTCCCTGGAGCCAGTTCTTGTGTGCTCAACTCCATTCATCTGGGGCTTCATATTCAGGGCCAATTATCATCATCCATTACCAATAAATCTAGGTAGACAGCTAAGCCTCTAAAACATAAGGCTTTAAAATCAAGCAGAAGAAATAATTGTCTCCTGATATGGCCTTAAAAGTGACTGCTGTTCATCTGGCTACCTGTGAAAGGAAGATTGAAAGGTAGATACGTTTGAGAAAGTTCCTTGTTATAGTCACAAAACTTAAAGTAGCCACTAGAAGAGTTCATCCACTTCAATGGTTTGTGAGGTAGAGCGCAGGGCATAAACTTTTGTAAAAAATCTCAAGAGTTCTGAAAGTCAATTGAATGCCTTTTTGAGGAAGAAGGGACTGTATTAGCCAGGGCAGCATTATCTCTAATGCACTCATTTCCTCCATAATTGAAGTCATTAAAGTACAGATATTTGGATGTGTACTGGAGCATCAGATTGGATTTTTAGCCTTTTACCAGTTTTCCCTTTATGTTCTTTCTTAGGATCAATCTGCAGCAATTGGCTTAGAGTAAACTACCCTCCTGTGGCTTGTCCCCTGCACAGACCCCGCCAGCAGTGGCCCAGCAGTATTGTACTTTCATTATATTTGCTATTACCGTCCTAAGACTGAATATCTAAACGGGAAGAAAATGAAAACGACAAAGTGAGAGGAAGTTCTATCCCATTTAGAAAGGCAGCCAATACCGGGCTCTGGTAACTTTGTGAAAAAGAAGGACCTCTGGCGAGTCTTAGTCAATTTTCTAGGTTTTCTATGGTTCATCAGCAGCTATTTAGGACTGCACTTTGTAGGTGAATCATATTAGGAATTCCTGATACTGGTACGTGCAAACACAGTTATATGTCTTCTCACTGTATTAAAAATAGGTGTCCCAGTTATTCCAAACTGGAAGAATATTAGATGACACCAGTCTTTGTATAGGTATGGGATATTTGGATGTATATTTCTGGCATCTTATAACGAAGTGAGATTACTATCTAGCCCAAAAAACTAAGGAAAATCAATGAACATGTATTAAACTAATTCATTAAATTGGATGAGTTAGTGCATTTCTTATGGATGATGACAATAAATCAATTCCCATATGGCATGTTGTATTTCCACATCAGTAGTGTTTCCCACACAGGTGGATACTCATAGCAGCAAACTGAATTCAGACTGTGATGGCCAGAAGAGGATGTCAGTCACACCAGCCACAGCCTGCCAAATTTCATTTGCAATTCATAGAGTTTTTCCACCTTTAAATCCATGTATCTGAATTGCAATGGCCTTTGGTCTTCAGATTAGTTCATTTTTATCCATCTTTTACCCACTTCTGACCTCACAGGAGTTATTCGTTATATTTTACACTATTTATATTTGGATTAACTGGATTTACAGGAAAGGAAAATGGAAAATATAAGAAAAGAACATTTTGCGGAGATGGCTTCGCTCACATTGAGGTCAATCTTTGTAATTTTACTGAAGCTGATCAGTATACTCCCAAATATATTTCAATAAAACGCATGCATTTACTTTTCTTCTAATACACAGAGTGTTTTATTTGGGAATAATAAACCCCAATCTCAATATATTTAGCCTAACCAGTATTATAGAATGTAACCTTATGTTTTTGTATAGTATTTATGAGGATTTAACAATTCAGGCTGGTGATGTAACATTATGTACCCTGTGCTGCTTTCCATCTTAACCACAGCATCTCTGAGCTATTGATCCTCTGCGTTTTAAAGACACTTTCAACCTGTTTGGTTTCAAGGGCACAACAAAGTTCAAGTAGGAAACTGTTTAAGAAAGGCCGGATGAGAATGTGATTTCAACAAGTTATCAACAAAAACCGGATCTAATGTTTAAACTAAACATTTTTTCATGTTCTCACCCAATCATTTCTTCACTATCTCTGGTGACGCTGAGTAACCCAGCATGATCTAGGCAACTTTCTGAAGTCCTTCATATTATTATTATTTCAGTCTATATGGATTCAAAATTGTGTGGCAAAGCATCAGACAAATATGAGGCATCCAGTCTGGGATACCTCCTGCTGTCAGTAAGGAAAAATCTGTTGTTTGCAGGTTGATATCATTGTTCTCGTGCCACGTTCGGACTTGATGATCTGAGATGTCCCTTCCAGCCTAGTCAATTCTATGGTTTTATGGTTTTGTGCTTACCAGCTATTGGAACAGCAAAGTTGTTGCGTTGTTGCCTTGTGTTTTCAGCTGCCCTTGGCATCAGTCAGTCCTATCAGCTGCGTGGTATGTATCACAAGGACATTTTATTCAGTTTGTCCTGACTGAGCTTAGTACCAGTCTAAACACCAGTGAGGTCCTCTCTCTGTAAAATCAACGGCACAAAATCAACGGCATCACATATCCCCAATTTGGGGAAAAACCCTCATCTCCAGATCCACATTTTAAACCTGTGGTTCACCTCTGCCATTAATAATCTGTGAAAGAAATACGGGATTCAGCCAACCCAACTTCAGAAAGCTAAGAACAAGGTCTAAGCCAGATTGTCTGTGGTCTCTTGATAGTCAGCAGCACGAGGTGGGAGGCTCTAGAGGGTCATGGACCCAGTCCCACAGCTCAAAGCCATCTCAAAGAGGTGCCTGCTCCTCTGATGGTGAGTATCACCTTGAGGACTAGCTGGTACCATCTGCCTAACTTCAGAAAGCTGACACTAGGTACGACAAATCCCTCCCTTCATGATTAAGATGTCTCTCACATGGCTTCATAAAAGATGGGTAAATTAGATCTGATAAAGAGAGCTACCTGGTGGCAGCTGGAACAATAATTTGTGAGTCCCAGTCCCACATGCAGATGACTAGGCTGTGCTCCCTGTCATTGCATTAGAAAGCTTTCTTTTTTCTAATGGATTTACTTCCCAAAGAAAAGTCATGCTACACTGGAAAGACTGTTTTGCATTCCTTATCTATGAAAATTAAGTTACATGGGACTTTTCAGGATTTACCATATAGAGTTTATGCCTCTTAATGTCCTCATCTCGATAAAATACATGGCAGGCAAAGATGGCTCATGTAAGATACAGGGTAATTAGTCATTTATGTAACTCACCGTCGTACACATCAAATCAGCTTCTATATAAATGTCTAGACAGCACATTAGTGCTTTGCTCAGCCGGCCCAAGAATAAGTAACTGGTAAAGATAAAAGGATCTCTGCTTCCTAAACCCCTTGTTAGTACTTGCCACACTCCCTGCTGTCATTTCTTTTTTGGCAGATAAACCCCAAGTGTGCAGGTCTGAAATATTCCAAAATCTCTGTTAAACAGAGCCCATGTGAGGTTATATTTCCATAAGTCACATTGAAATCAGTATCTGTTTGTTCAGAGCATTGACCTCAGAGAGATTTCCAATGTCCCTCAGGACTGTGTAAAATTAAGGCCTACTCTATTTACAGCGTCATTATTCCAAATATATTACTGACTGGTTTATAGTATACTTAACAGGAGACTTCTCAATGGTGTAAGATAATGTGTTCTTAGATTGAATGTAGGATTTTCATGATGTAAATGGGCAGAATCATATAGTCTGGGCCAAAAGCTTTAGTTCCAAACAATCAAATTCTTGCTTTAAGCAGCAATCGGATTAAGGGCTGGCTGGTGTGCACAGGCCTGTCACGCACTGTGGAATAACTCATGAAGTTCATCACGGGGAAAGGAAGGCTCTAGCTGAAGAGTACGTGCACGTGAGTGTGCAAATCCAGCCTGGAGGGCTTCTCTGTGTGGCACAGCACTGACAGCTTCACCCAGGGCCAGGATCAGATACGCGCATTAACAGGGCTCGTTACTTCTGCCTCTTAACATCATTTATTAGCAGGAAAGCACTTGTCGTTGACCAGATCCTTACCTTAGATCACCAGCACCACCGTGGGTACTGTGGCATTAAACAAAGTGAAAAATTCCTCAGCTAGATGTAATTCTTGTTCATTAAGGCAATGTAATGATGGATATTCTTTTTCTTGTTGTTCAGTGTCCAGATCAAACCCAAACACCAGGCAGATCAATATGACAGATAGACATGGCAGATCTTCTCACTTGGACAGAGTTCTTGGTTGCATTCATTTCCAGCTGAAGGAAACACATATTTCAACCAGAAATGGAGCATGTGCTTTCTTCTGCTTGCCATAAAAGCCTCTGGGAAAACAAACTGGAGTCACAATAGTCCTAGAGATAAAAGCACTGATTTTACCTCAGAGCCCATAATTACGGTCCTCACTTATGATGAAGGAGGTTACAGTCCTGTCCTATAGTCTCCCTCATTGTCCATCTAGTTAGCAGTGTTTTCCCTAATTTATTCTCCTCAAGAACACATTTTCAGGATTAATAAACAGTTTCACTGCATAGTACTTTTTTCAGTGGCAAAACCCAGGAAAAAGCCAGTGATGTGGGAAATAATAAATATTAACAAAATATGATTGCAACTCAGGAAGGATTTAGCTGCCCATCTGGGATTTTTCCTTACAAATTCTACACATGCCTGTCGCTTGCAGAACAGGGATCTATCTTCATGTGTCCTCTTGGGGATAATTACAATTCATATGAAATAGTTCTTAAAATGCTTCTAAGAATCGGAGGAAATAGTGGTAGGTTTCTCTCAGTGTCTGAATGTAATGTCTGTGTCTGGCTTTTGGGAGTTCAGAGGTCAGAAAAAAAATTGTTTCAGAATATCTTTATTCTAGTGATGATTTGTAATTTGAATCTGGATCCAAATTCTGTTGCTCAGTCCCATCTCTGTTCTTTCTCTGCAGATAATTGGGGGGGAAAAAAGTTGGCTATTTATTGCACCGTTGCTACCCACACATCCTATTCCTATTTTGGAAGGCTTCCTAAATTCATTACACAGGCAAAACTCCCACTTAAGTTATTTGTTTGCCTGTACAGAGACCAAGAAACAGATCAGAGAACAGATCTGTCCATCGCTGTAAATATGTCAGTTATTGGCTTGCTCAAACTGTGTGCTTTTGCTCACTCCTTGAGCAGAGTCCAGACAGCTCGGAAAATTCAGGAGGAAGTTGGAAGTCAAAGCCCTCTCACATATTTAGCCACCACATAAGAATAAGCAGTGCTGCCAGGGGCCATCGGTTTTCTAGATGGAATGGACCTTCAGGGGAAAAAGAAAATGCTTTTCGTGAAAGGCAAATGAATTAATTGGAACTTTAGCCTTCAGCTGTCGGCACCAGAATACAATGTCAATGGAAACAGGAGTAGCCTCTGACAAACCTCACCTGCTCTCATCAGCCCTGGGTGCAGTGATTTTGGGCACAGATCTCTGCGGGAACAGGGCAACGCTTACCAGCACAGCCATAGAATCATAGAATTGTCTAGGTTGGAAAGGGCCTTTAAGATCATCTAGTCCAGCCATCAACCTAATTATGATTAAAAAAAAAACATCACTAACCCATGTCTCTAAGCACTATGGCTGCCCGGCTTTGAAATCCCTCCAGGGATGGTGACTCCACCACTGCCCTGGGCAGCCCATTCCAAGGCTTAAGAACAATTTCCATGTAAAAATTGTTCCTAATATCCAACATGAACCCCCCACTGGTGCAACATGAGGCCATTTCCTCTTGTCCCATGGCCTGTTCCTTGGGAGAAGAGACCGACCCCCCCTGGCTACCCCCTCCTTTCAGGGAGTTGGAGAGAGCGAGAAGGTCTCCCCTCAGCCTCCTTTTCTCCAGGCTGAACACCCCCAGCTCCCTCAGCTGCTCCTTATAAGACTTACTCTCTAGTTCATCAGCTGTGATTGTTGTTGCCTTGATTTCTGAATAAAATACTGCAGCAGAAAAAGAGCAATACTCCGGTATCTTTGCTTTCTCTAGTTCATCAGCTGTGATTGCTGTTGCCTTGATTTCTGAATAAAATAGTGCAGTAGAAAAAGAGCAATACTCCGGTATCTTTGCTGTTGACCATACAAGACTTGGTATTGATTTACTTCCAGAGCAATATTCATCTCGTAAGGTAAGAGAAGCTCATTTACCTGATAAGCCTAATAAGGTACCTCTGTATTTAGGAAAAACACAATGTTCTCAGATATCGCAGAAAATTAGCTAGGCTGCAGTACCAGGGCTGTGACTGTGATTCTTGAGCTTATAATTTGATTTATGTTGTTAAGACTAGGAAAGTATGAGTCTCAGGAAATAGTTCTATTGATGCTTTGTGAGACGCGGGGAGCCAGGCTGGCAGCAGTCTTCAACTGCACTAAATTATCTGAAATAGAAAAAGGTAACTTTTAAGTTATACTGAGCTTATATGAGAAAGTTAAAAAAAAACAAAACTATTGTGCTTTTTAAATGGTGAAGTTTCTGGAAGTAAGTGGTGAACTGCAACTGCTTGACATCATCATAAATTTGGGGGTGAAAATGTCAGTTCAGATGCTCTGAAGTAATGAATCCACCCGGTTAAGGTATATATTGGAGATCATATTTGCAAGCTAAAGATAGATGTCAAAATAAATGTATGAACCACACATCCCTTGTTTAGTGCAGGTGGCTGCCACTCTTTCCCTCTCCAGTATGCACTATGAACTATGTGAGATAATCAGGTCCTATAATAATTGTATTTATTACAAGATTCAGAACACTTTGTTCAAATACTTTTTGTTTTATACAACAAAATTTTATACAGTTCTGTAGCTTTTGTCACACTAGTCCTGCTAAGATCACGATCTTTGGAAGGGCTGTCTTGGGAATGGTCTTGTCTCTTGGGCTGTCATAAAGGAGTGTTACTTTGTGTTGCTATTTATGCAAATGAAGTATTAAGTATGATTAAGAAGACTGTTGTTAGTGTACGACTGCTTCCATTGCTGTAAAAGCTGAGATGTGCAGTGTGTGGGACAGGGAACTGCTTGAGGAGACTGGAAACTATTACAGTTAAGATGAGGGAGGTGATTCTACCACTCTACTCCACTCTGGTGAGATGCCCCTGGAGCACTTTGTCTGATTCTGGAGTCCTTGGCACAGGAAGGACATGGACTTGTTGGAACAGGTCCGGAGGAGGCCACGAAGATGCTGTGAGATAGAGTTGGGGTTGTTCAGCCTGCACTGTGAGATAGAGTTGGGGTTGTTCAGCCTGGAGAAGAGAAGGCTCTGTGGAGACCTTTCCAGTCCCTAAAGGGGCTCCAGAAGAGATGGGGAGGGACTCTTGATCAGGATGGGAAGCAACAGGACAAGGGGAAACAATTTTAAACTGAAAGAGGGGAGATTGAGATGAGATCTCAGGAAGAAATTCTTTCCTGTGAGGGTGGTGAGACACTGGAAGAGGTTGCCCAGAGAAGCTGTGGATGCCCCATCCCTGGAGGGGTTCAAGGCCAGGCTGGATGGGGCTTGGAGCAACCTGGTCTGGTGGGAGGTGTCCCTGCCCAGGGCAGGGGGTTGGAACTGGATGATCTTTGAGGTCCCTTCCAACCCAAACCATTCCATGATTCTATGACTCTGGTACCAGGAAATAGACTTCTTTCCTTAGTTCCTGCTGCTTCCTCTGTGTTAGTGATCAAGTCACATAAACCAGACTTCGCACCGTCTTTAATTGTGGGTTTCTCAGTGCATTATTACCTGGCCTCAGAGCAGCACAGTTCTAATTTGGAGAAGTGTGGGCAATGCCAGGCCCAGCTGAACTTAGGAGAAATGTTCTCAGAATATATTAACCACTGTACAAACGTTGCCTGTGCTGAAAAGTCAGTCCTAGGGCATCTCAAAATGAGAGTTTAAAAGTAGTAGATACTCTTAACTTTAATCTCTTTGCCTCAGTACCATCTATGGAAAATGGCTCTGATACATTTCCCCTCACCTTACAGGTCAAGAAAATATATAAATATAGTTTGCAAATCACCCAATGGTTCTGTGTGTACCATGGAACAGCCCAGGAGTGTATCTATTATATTTAGGAGAGAGCTTCTCTACTGAAGTGTACACAATATATTGAGCCAGGAGAAAACAGAACAGCAAGTGCTATTTAATGCATGCACTGAGTGAGAGGGGAGGCATATGGAAAAAATCTCATGTGCTCAAGTCATTAAAAACTATTCTAATGCTTGAGGGGGAAGGGTAAATAAGGACAAATGCTGAATGGAAACCACTAAATCTAGTATTCCCTAAGCTCTCAGTGCTTGATATCTTTAGATTTATGAAATTCTTTCAATGAAGCAGGGAGTGACAGCGCGCAGGCATCTCTACTTTCCATATTTCGTATCTCCTAACCTGCCCCACGTTCCTTGCTGACGTGTCAGACTGACATCCCACCAGCTTTTCCACTTTAAGGTACTTGGATTGCAGCTTGGATGGAAGGTGACCAGTAATTAACCACAGACAGCACTTCTGATCATTCTCTAGACCATGTTCTCTCTGCCTGCACCCAATTAACCTTCCCCCATGAGTCCAGAAAGCAGAGTGGAAGCTGTATGATAATTCTTGGGTCATTAAAAACGTCCTGGCCAACTCCCAATGTTGTTTAATTACTTGAATTATCTGAGAACGGGACAAATGTATTCATTGTACATTTTACTTAAATGTCATAGAGCACACTGAAGAACATATTCAGAAATATATTTGTGAGTGTTTCAGCTGGGTCTCTAAGCTGGGCACATAATGGCAAGAAGTTTTCAGAAGCATTGTAGGATTGGGCAGGAAGGTCATCTGATACTAATCGACTGGCTTTTCTGCGTCTTGTCTAGGAAATTCCTTCTGGGGTTTTTTCTGAGAGATGCAATATTTTTCTTTCTTTCCTCTCCAACCAGTTCTGCAGTGTTGCTCATGTTGTTCAAAATAGCTATGGTTGTCTACCTTACAGCTGGAAAGGTTTCAGTCCCAGGGAAAGGGATACTCATACGGGAGTCTTATCAAGGAAATTTTCTTTCCTTTATCCTCCTTCATTCTGTGAGCAATCTTAATTATTACATATTAATTCTTTGCTATTTGTGTAGCTTGCTGCATCTCACTGGCTAAACAAGCTTTAAAGGCTTCCTGACTTTAAGCAATGCATTGCTTAGAAATGCAATGCAAGCTGTTGACCTCTGCAAATCCCACAGAAGGCCTTCCTTTTCTAAATGTGACCTGTGGGTGAGCTTGGACAAACCTCTCATTCCTATACAGAGAATGAGAAGAGTTCCAGGTCAAGGATTGCAAAGAACCCACTTGCAGTATGCAATGAGGAGTTTTATTGATTTTTACAAAACCCAGAAAATCCGCTACTTATTCTTTGCGCTTTCTATTGGCATTTTATCAGTTAACCACTTGGAGATCTACAGACTTTTATAGAATTCTTTTATGACATAGCATTTGCCAACATTGGGTAGTCAATGCGCTGTGTTATTCCGGTTTTATGTTTTTACAGATGCACTAGCAGACCCATTTTATAAATGAGGGAAAAAATAAATAAAATATTGATCCAGGCGATTGCTTCCTGTACTGGTGTATTCTTTCAGCTAGCAGTCACAAAATGAGTTCTTCATCTCATTTGCTTATGGTGATGGTAGGCATAAATTACTCGAATTGACCCATCTAAAATGAGTTTTGTGGAAGCCACTGTTCTGTGTAATTGCAGTGTTCCGTGTAATGATGTATTTACTAGCGGTGCCTGACTGAGACTTCGAGCAATAATGTTTCTTCCCCAAACGTCTATATAGTAGCACAGTAGCTTTTTTTAACAAAGATTGTCTTTATCCTAAACAACAGCATTTAAAATGTGTTATCCTTATGTAAATGTGTTATCAAACAGAGCATTTTTACCTCTATGTCCTTTCCACTCCATTGTCGTTTTTTCTTAAGGGCTTGGGGCTTAGGCAGCCTGTTCTCATTTTCAGTGATGGTGCACAGTCATTGCCAGTTTGATAAAGATTGCTATATGGAAATTACAAAATACCATGTCTTTCGTGAAGTCTTTGTCGTTGTTCTTTCTTGTTGTTGGAACCAAAAATAAATGTAACTTAAATGCAGTTCTCTCTGAGCAGAAAATATATTTTATTAGGTATACTTTCTTCTAACCAGGGTTAGATTTTATATCTTTCTACTTAAGAAAAAAAAAGCAATGGTACTTTACCTTGCATGGATAAAATAAAACTCTTTTTTGCAGTTATGTAGAAAACTCCTACTGTCATCAACATACACCAACAGGTTGTGTTGTTCAGAAGGGTTTCCCTAAATTGCTATGAACAGGGAGCAACATCTTTCCTTAGAAACTGAGCATTAGAACTCAACAGAAGTTATATTTGACCAGAAATGAGTCTGAGACATTAAAATTGCCATAATGTTTCCCTGGAAAGTGGGGCATGGCAGGTTATGGACAGCATCCTCTCTGTGACTGTAAAGCAGGAGGGAACGTGTAAAGAGGGGTCGTGGATGTACCACTGACTGTCATGGGGTTTGTGAAGAGATTTATCATCTTTGTGAGCAGGGCTTTTTTTTGAGGTTTTGCTTCCTGTCAGTATTTAAATGTTTTTGGATTTCGTCCATCCCAGTGTCCATGCCTGCTTCATTAGTTGTTCTTTCTGGTCATACTTACTACAACCTGTTCGGTGGGGAACTCTCAGCTGGCATAGATTATTTAGCCACAAAATTCAGCTTCCTTTAGAGGTGAACCTGAAACTCAGCAAAATGCCCTGGGCCACGGTGAGGGGTCACACTGTAAAAGTCTGGGTCTAAGGTGTGATTCTCTCATCTTTGCTTTTGCCTCTGTCCTCTCTCATATGTAGACACAAGAGAAGTCCAGTCTATTTTCCACCCTCAGCCTGTAGCCTGCTTGTCCTGGTGATAGCTGCCCTAGTACTGACATTCAAAAGTGGATTTTTATATCACTTTGGGGTAGTAGTCACTCAGTCAGTGATATTAGTGGTGTAAGAAAGGAAGCAGAGAATCAGCTCTACAGTTACTGAAAGGAAACTTTCCTCTTCAGGCCAAAACTGAGATTCTGCAAACCTTAATTCAGAGTGCTTCAAACTCAAATTGCATTTTGCTGACAAATTGCCAAAGACACATTTGACCCATGAGAGAGCCTCTTCCAAGAGCTAAATGAAAAATGCATTCTTGTAAATATCATTGAAATGGTTCTCAGGTTCTCCTTGTGCTCTCAGCCATTAGCCCCTTCCAGAAAATGGTTTTCAGATTCTCTTTCCTTCCCTCCTACAGACATAACGGGTTTTCAGCCTCTGAAGATGTTATGAGCTGTCTTTATAAATCTCTTTAAAATAACTTGGCAAGTCATAACATGAAATTTCATATAGTTGAAGAAAAATACGCCAGACCATCCTGTATTGAAAGAATATGGGACTAAATGTGAAATATGAAGGCTAAGTTGCACCTAAGGTTGTTTTCTTTACATACAGTATACACTGGGTAAAGTGTCTAAAAATATCCTAATACTTGCTTCTTACCAACAACAAAATCATCATGATTTACAATCTCAATGTCACATGCAAAAGAAGTCTTTGGTGCTGATCCAAAGAGATGCCTTCATGCTGAAGGACAGACCTGTAGAAGATTACTTTGTATAAGAAATTTTTGCCCGTAGACTGCAAAATTGTTCCTTATGGTGTGCTCCTTGTGTGAAGGGGAGTTGAGAGCTATTTCCCTAAAAAGAGGTGAAAGAAATAAGAAAAGTGGGGATTCCTTCCTGTTGTGGTTTAACCCCAGGCAGCAACTGGGACCACGCAGCCGCTCGCTCACTCCTCAGAGTTGGGATGGGGGAGAGAATCAGGAGAGTAAAAGTGAGGAAAAACTTGTGGGTTGAGATAAAGACAGTTTAATTTTTAAAAAGCAAAAAGCTGCACACACAAGCAAAGCAAAACAAGAAATCCATTCACTGCTTCCTGTGGGCAGATGGGTCTTCAGCCATCTCCAGGAAAGCAGGGCTCCATCATGCTTCATGGTGACTTGAGAAGACAAACACCATCACCCTGAACATCCCCCCCACCTTCTTTCTTCTTCACCCTTGACTGGCCTTGACTGCCCAGCAACAAACAAACCCAACAGCATTTTACCAACACTGTTCTCATCCCAAATCCAAACCACAGCACTACGCCAGCTGCTAGAAAAAAGGTCAACCCCACCCCAGCTGAAACCGTGACACTTTCAAACCAGGAAGCAAGGATCCTCCATGCTGGGATGTTATTAAATGCACTGTAGGCAGGGTAGAAAATGGAAAGTGACATACATTTATTTAGTCTGGTTTTATTAACATAACACTGAGTAATGAGACAACATCTGCAAATTCATCTTGCTAAAACTGACGTTGGGATGTGTGTGTCTATTTATATGTGCACGCATCCATTGACACCCGAGAGCCCATTTCTGTATAAATTAATGCAGCTCAGAATAATTTAACCAAAACTCTCGTGTTTTGCTGAGGAGGCTTACTGATCTTCACCAGATGATTACCTTACAGATGTTCAATTTGTAATTTACATATTACATTTCTTGTGCGTCTATGATACGCAGATGCAAATGAAAAAGTTAACTTCCATGTCCCCTCTGGACTAGTTGGAAGATGTGAAAGAGAGGATGAACATTTTCTAGAAAAAAAAATCATATTTGCTCATTGTTGGAGGCTTATTTTCATTAAAATCTGGTAGGAAAATGAATTAAAACCTTCTAGATTTAACTGGAAATGTGGTGGCTCCTCCTTATTAGCACACAAGCTACAGGCTCAGCATCATTCTCTCTCTCCGTGATAACTGAGACTCGGTTTTGCTTCATTTGCAATAATTTAGCCAAAATTAGGCAGCTTCAAGAAGAAAGACTGAGGGAGCCTCATACTACACATAACAGTCTGATGGCTAGAGTCCTGTCTTCAGAGGAGATATAAATTTCAATTACTGTGCTGAATCAGTCAGACAAGGTTTGGGCAGGAGGTTCCTATTTGCCCAGAAAATGGCCTGCTTGTTGTTGGAGAGCTTGAGTTACTGAATTTAATGGTGCCATGCATGGTTTGAATAGCTGCATCTTCCCTGGTGCTTGAAAGGAATCTTATTATGGCAGTAATCCAGAATTCCTTTACTTTCCTTACTTTGGTCATAAGTGGCCCCAAATTATTACAGTTCTCAAATATTCTTCTCAGTTCACTGAAGAGAACAAACTGAAAAATTATTATCTGCATCAGCTCAAATGAAAACTTTCAGTTGTGTTTATTTTTGCTCAGCTGAGCGGTTTTGACTCACACAGGCCTGGTTTCCATGGGTAACTAAGGATACTTGATGCCAAGAGCTCCCAAGTAGGAGATACCATTTCAGCCCTGAAGAAGTTGTGTAAGTTCCCGCTTTTCATTCCTTCGCACCCTGCCACTTTTTTTCTGGGGCAGTAAAGCTTTCCAGCAGTGGCCATTTACTCTGGTACTGTAGCTTTACAAAACGAATTTTAGCTTGTACTCTCCCCTTCAGCCACATTAGCTGCAGAAGAAGACGTGCCGCGTGATGCCTTCACAACCGCTTATTCAGCCCACCAGCTGACAGGGTGTTAACTGGAACTATCACTGCCAAAACGAGAGTTAATCCTCTGGGGAACTGGAGAGGAGACATACAGTGATGTAACTTCTTCTTTTTATCTTTTCTTGCAACTCTTTGGTTGTGTTATGAATTACAGGGGAGGGTTTAGGTGGAATCAGTAGAGATGGGACATGGATGGTGGCAGGGCAAGGAACTCTGTTACTTTAGATGAACATTTGCGGTAGGGTTTTACTTGGTTTGAAGCAAATCCCTGTAACAACTCCATATAGTATGTTCTGGTGTAGTTAAGGAAACAATTTCGGATTTTAAATTTCTTTTGGAGGAAGCTAAATTGGAAAATCCCTTCCAAGTGCTTATCAGTGCGTGCCAGCTCTGAGGGGAGAGTCCAAAGCAACGCCTGGCCTTGAGCAGCTTTGAGCTCCAGCATTGTGAAGACTTTCAGTCTCAGGAACCAGACAAACTTAGCTTCAAAGCAAATTCCTTCAGCTACATCTGAGAAGGATGCAGGAGCCTCAGCACCAAGTCTTTTCATCTACTGACCCACTCCTATCATGCCACGTATGTAACATTTTCTTCAGTGCTTGTTGAGTGCTGTGCTGGTTTTGTCTGGTACACAGCCACACTAACCATCTGTAGTGACACCCTGTGATTCAATTCCCTATCCGTTGATGCCCATGTTTATTTTTCTGCCATTCATGACTGCATAATTGTTCCTGTCATCCATTGCCACTTTAGAATGAATATTAGCACAACGTTAACTCTTTTCCAGTCTTTGGCTATGTTTAAAATGGAAAATTAGGCTTATACCTCTCAGACAACTCTACAAGGGCTCCTGGGTGCGAGTTTTTCAGGGCTGTGGCCTGGAAAATATTTATCCCCTGTACGTGCTGTTTGATATTCTTCTTGAAAGTGCTAGAAGGTACTTCATCATGCTCTTACAATACTTCATTTGGCTGCCTTGTGAAAACAGAACAAAATGTGTTAGACACTTCTATCTGTGCCACAGCATTATACACCATCAACGTAGAAATGGATCTATGCCAGTCCTAAACTTTTTCTATTCCTTTTTCTTATTTTTCATCACTTTTCTATGGATTTTTTTTTCCATATATTACAAAAGCCCACTCCATCAACCTACTGCTATTTGTGATTACCAACTGGGTTTTTTCCTTTCTATTTATTATTTCAAAACTTCTATTCCAACTGTTACCTTAATTTTGACACTGAATTTGGCCAAAATTGGCCGTTCCTAGACCTTAAGTTTTTCTTCAGGTCAAGTCTCATCCCCAGCACTCAACATCTAGAATGGCAAAGCTCCTGTTACAATCCAGTGCATCAGTGAACAATTTTATTGAAAGTGTAAGGATTAATACTTTGCATGTTGCATTTTGATGTTCTGCTAAACACCATGTTTTCTTTACGTGATACAAGTTAATTTCTGAAAAGTCAGAAGTGAGGAATTATTTTTTATTGTTTTCCTATTGAATTCCTATATTTACCAATCAGACAATAAAAAAAAATTCTTTTTCTAGGATTTTCTTTGTTTAAAAATCAGTTAAAAAAGAGAATTGTTTGAACAAAGCACATTGTGGCCTTTTAACAAAAATGTCTTTTTTCAAATGGTCTTTTGTGGCAGTTCAAAAAGGTAGAAAAGAAACTGAAATTTGTCAAAAGTTCATCAAATCAAGAAATTATTCTAATAATGAAAATCCCTGCCCTGAAGTGTATATTCTCAATAGTACTTAAAGCTGCAAAACAGGTCATAGAATCATAGAATGGTTTGGTTTGGAAGGGACCTTAAAGACCATCCAGTTCCAACCCCCTGCCCTGGGCAGGGACACCTCCCACCAGACCAGGTTGCTCCAAGCCCCATCCAGCCTGGCCTTGAACCCCTCCAGGGATGGGGCAGCCACAGCTTCTCGGGGCAACCTCTTCCAGTGTCTCACCACCCTCACAGCAAAGAATTTCTTCCTGAGATCATCCCAATCTCCCCTCTTTCAGGTTAAAACATTTCCCCCTCATCCTATGGCTCCCCTCCCTGATCCAGAGTCCCTCCCCATCTCTCCTGGAGCCCCTTGAGGGACTGGAAGGGGCTCTAAGGTCTCCCTGGAGCCTTCTCTTCTTCAGGATGAACACCCCCAACTCTCTCAGCCTGTCTTCATAGGAGAGGAGCTCCAGCCCTCTGATCATCTGATTATCTCATACTTGCATCACCAGGAGTATTGCTTGGCCTTGTCCTTCTCTGCAGCTGACTCACCAGTCTAGGAGGTAACCAAAAATGTCACCCACAAAACAAAGTTTGAAGTGGAGTAGTAAGGAAGGACAGACTGAGTGAGATCACTACACTGATATGGTGGCTGGATTCTGGCCTCATATTGTCCCCTACCCCATCAGAAGACAATTCCCCAAGCTTTCCCTGAGCTGCTCCAATATCTGTCCTCAGCTGCCTCCAGCCTGTAGGAAACCAAGCAGTCAATGGGAGCTGTTTTTGCATCAGCCTTCCCAGTTTTGCTGTCAGCCCAAGGAGCTGAAGGAGAACAGATGTGCGAGCTCATTAATATCCGTTAGCCATAGCAGATGTCCCGCGCTTCATACGGTGCAGCATATTCCCTTGCATATGCAGTAGAAAATATGCAGTGAACATCAGTATTTTAAGTAGTCAAGTATCGTGCTTCATTTCTCAATATCTGTGCCATATGTGCCAGTGGTCTAAGGTATGAATTTAGCTTGTGTTTTTTAAGCTGGTTGTGTGTTGACAAACAGAGTAGCAACTATATTCACTTGGATATAAGAACATAATCACTCGAATTCACAGCTGTATAATAGACACAAACTCAGATCAGAGGCGGGAAAAGCTAAAATATCTATTATAGTTGATAATCTTCAGATATCTTCTCAGTAATCATCTAATTACTCACAATACAACTATCTTCCTAAATCACAGAATGATACGGGGTTGGAAGGGACCTCTGGGGATCATCTAGTCCAACCACCCCTGCCAAAGCAGGTCCACCTAGAGCAGGTTGCACAGAAACATGTCCAGGCAGGTTTGGAATGTCAAAAAAATCAAAGTTAAATGAATACCAATGCAATTAATGTGAAGGGTCGCCGAGGATTTTTATTAATCAAGAGCCAGATCCCTCACTTAATACCAAAGAAAACTTAAATGTCGTTTCAAAATAGCCTTGACTACCCAGTTGAAATGCTGCACTTCCAAACTCTCTGTTCCCAGTTAAAGCAGTCAGCTCCAATTATGGCAGGGACTGACATAGCTGAATATTCAGGTTATTAAAAATGCCAAGCTGAGAAAACTAAACCCAAAGAAAGTATTTAAGCTTTGAAACTAGACTACTGAATAGCATTAAGTCTAAATGGGTAAATATAATAAATGCATATATTTTTTAATGCTCACCTGCCACTCACTGATTTTTTGCATTTTTTTAGCCTGGCATAGAGAAAGTTATTGAAATGATAAATAAGATGAAATGGAGCAGGAAATGCAGACTTTAACACAATTTCTTCTAATTGAAGTAGGTTTTCCCTGAGGGAGGACAGCGCCATTTAATCAGATTTTTCCTGACATTACATTTTACAAGACTGGGGTTTTATGGAGATTCATGTCATGAATAACAAATGTGCTGTTTTGTACTTGTATTTCCATGAAATGTGGAAATTTTTATACTGGAGCTTATATAATTCAGCCATTTTCAGCTACATTAATATGTTACCTAAAAACTAGTCAAAGCATAGTGTTTTATGCAGGATTTCTGTAATGAAGGAACCTTTTCCTTCCTGTGCTCCTCCTGTGAGAGATTATTAATTAAGAGTCCAGAAATGAGGGTTTCAAGGAGTCTGCAAGGGTTGTTAGGTATCCAGAGGCAAAAAATATTGGTGGGTTCGAGTGAGGGTTTTTTTTACAAAACTGCTTCTAATGTGTTTGTGTGCTTCTGGTCCACACACCAGTATATTTTTCTGCTTTTTTACAAAACTGCTCCTAATGTGTTTGTGTCCTTCTGGTCCACACACCAGTATATTTTTCTGAAAGCTGATTGCAGCATGGCTTCGTGAAAGACCCCATTTGCGATGGGTTGTGCTCACCATGCTGCAGGGCAGGCAAGAGCTGGAGGTGGTGGTGGTGGTCTGGGCTGGTGTCCTCACGATGGCCATGGTCCAGCCAGCCCTGCCCGTCTACAGAACACTTGGGCCACCTCTGCTTTACCCTCGGCCTCCTTATAGAATCATAGAATGGTTTGGGTTGGAAGGGACCTTAAAGATCATCCAGTTCCAACCCCCTGCCATGGGCAGGGACACCTCCCACCAGACCAGGTTGCTCCAAGCCCCATCCAGCCTGGCCTTGAACCCCTCCAGGGATGGGGCAGCCACAGCTTCTCTGGGAATCCTCTTCCCGGGTCTCACTACCTTCAGAGTAAAGAATTTCTCCCTCAGATCTCATCTCAATCTCCCCTCTTTCAGCCTGTTTCCATAGGAGAGGTGCTCTAGCCCTCTGAGCATCTTCATGGCCCTCCTCTGGATTCGTTCCGAGAGATCCATGTCCTTCCTGTGGGCCCAGGCATCCCACTTCTTCAGCTAAAATGGTCTGCCAAATCCAACGAGCTAAATCTGTGCCCTGCTTGTTTGGTAGAGGACACAGTCACCTCGACCGGCCTCGTCTGCCTGCAGTCTCCCTTGGCAGTAGCTGTGCACTCCTCTGGCTACTGAGCCTTTATTCCTCATCCTTCCCCCAGGCCACTCATTTCTGGTCCTTGGTCCTTGTGTTGGCTCCTGCTGGGGAGAGGACCGCCAGACCTTGCCTCCTCCAGCCATTCTGGACTCTGGACCAGCGCATCCCTCAGCAGCTGCTCTCTGGCTCCTGGCTCCTGTTGTGTTTGGCACCTGGCTCCTGTTTCTATTCCTGGTGGCCTGTGGGCTGGGAAAGACCTGCTGACAAGCTGCTCAGGTCCAGGAGCAAATCTCCATCGTGGTACTGATGTTCTTGGCTGGTGGAGAGGACTTGCTTGGTGCTGCTGCACTCCCTGGGCTGGGCACTCTGATCCTCACCCTCCTCCCACAGCAGGATGGATTCAGAGGACTCGAGTGCTGCCATTTTGCAAAGGATTTATTTGTCTAATCTCTGGCGTGTTCCTCTGATGCTCACGTTCCTCTGATGCTCACAGCAGCGTTTGGGTTCATTCTGGCAGAGTCAGTGGTCAAAGCAGAGAGAGGCAGCGCCGTGCCCCCTGTCTGTATCAAGCGGGGTAGGATAAAGGCACATGCATTCCAACAGAGCAGGGGCAGCTACTGCTTCATAAAATACTGATAAACAGCAGGCATTTTATACTGAGAAGGGACCGCTTCATTACTTCACTGTAATATGTTCATATTAAATACCTCCCAAATGATGCTCACTGTTCACTCTGGGTTCTGTTGTAGAAAGGCGAGGGAACTGAAATTAACTCCAGCTAAAAGCTTGCTATTTTTTCCCCCAAAATACAAAACAGAGCACTTCTGGCAGAAAGAAATACCAGAACACCCTCTGTAGTGCTGTTCTGCCATCTCCAACCCTCAGCGTGAGAGACGAGACCCGAAGGTTGCACTTGACTGTTTAAGCCAGTTCAATAGGTGATGGCAGTTCCTCGTCTCACTGCACACAGTTGCTCTTTTTGTGGCAGGGCTTTCTCCGTTACGAGATGAACTGGGCAGAAGCAGCACCCGAGGGGGATGCAGGCCACAGATTTGGGGGGTTTTGTGCTCTTTGAGGGCACTGCTGAGCAGCGGCAGCAACTCCTGCCTGTGGCAGCTCATCCTGCCTCCCAGTCCACACGCTTTTATAGACTGGATGCGCTCCAAAATCTGAGGATTAAGTTGCTTTCCACACATGACAGGTTAACCAGAGGACACCAGCTTATATGAAGTTGATTTGTTTGATTTCCATATGTCTTAGGACTAAAGTCTTACTGTAGATATTCACTTAGGGAAGAAGTGAGGGAAATCCATGGCTGGAAATATAATCCCAGAAAAGATAAGTCACTGTGTAGGGTGAGAGATTTCTTTTAAAGAGTAACAGAAGTTGTAAATTTGCCTCTTGTGCAGATCTTTTTCTGACTTCCTTGCGGCACCCAGATACCTCACAGCAATATTTCTAAGAACCATGAGGAGCTCTCTGAGTGCTGTCGTCCTCTCCAGCAGCAGAGGCTGAGAAGCTGCTGCAAGGTGGCCTCCAGC
This sequence comes from Calidris pugnax, assembly GCF_001431845.1. Classification (NCBI taxonomy): domain Eukaryota; kingdom Metazoa; phylum Chordata; class Aves; order Charadriiformes; family Scolopacidae; genus Calidris; species Calidris pugnax. Next base: position 595,920 of record NW_015090945.1, read on the forward strand.
TCTGCAAAAATAATCCTGGAAAAGATAAGTCACTGTGTAGGGTGAGAGATTTCTTTTAAAAGTAACAGAAGTTGTAAATTTGCCTCTTGTGCAGATCTTTCTCTGACTTCCTTGCGGCACCCAGATACCCCACAGCAATATTTCTAAGAACCATGAGGAGCTCTCTGAGTGCTGTCGTCCTCTCCAGCAGCAGAGGCTGAGAAGCTGCTGCAAGGTGGCCTCCAGCTCTGGAGTCCTCAGCACAGGAAAGACGTGGACCTGTTGGAACGGATCCCTAGGAGGCCACAAAGATGCTCAGAGGCCTGGAGAACCTCTGCTGTGAGGACAGGCTGAGAGAGTTGGGGGGGTTCAGCCTGGAGAAGAGAAGGCTCCGGGGAGACCTTAGAGCCCCTTCCAGTCCCCAAAGGGGCTCCAGGAGAGATGGGGAGGGACTCTTCATCAGGGAGTGCAGCAACAGGATGAGGGGGAATGGTTTTAAACTGAAAGAGGGGAGATTGAGATGAGATCTCAGGAAGAAATTCTTTGCTGTGAGGGTGGTGAGAGCCTGGAAGAGGTTGCCCAGAGAAGCTGTGGCTGCCCCATCCCTGGAGGGGTTCAAGGCCAGGCTGGATGGGGCTTGGAGCAACCTGGTCTGGTGGGAGGTGTCCCTGCCCGGGGCAGGGGGGTAGGACTGGATGATCTTTAAGATGCCTTCCATACATAACCATTCTATGTTTCTGTGATTCAGGAACTGTTCCCACTCAAGCTCTGTCTGGAAGCACCCAGGGAGGAGCTGTGGGGGGAAAGCATCCTCCCTCACCAAATGCACTTACTCTGCCTTTGGCCATAGCATTTAGTTCTCCACGTGTAGCGTGGGGGCAGAAGGGGCTTGGAGCCTCACAGAGCCCATGCTGGTTCACTGAGCAGTTGCTGTCTATGTTTCTTTCTGCCTTAAAGGTCTCACTTTTAACCTCCTCTGACACCTTATTACCGGGAATTCTCTCTGTAGCTGTCGTGGGCAAAGTTTCACCCCAATTATACTAATGGTAAGGGGAAAGAAATAGAGACAGAGAGATGAACTGTGGTTTTAAACCACACGGATTGTTTTACTGTAGACAAAGAAACAGTAACTGAGTCTAGTGAAGACAGGAGGGTATTCATTATAGATGAATCAGAAAAGAAAAGGCAGTGATGGAAGGTAAATATGATTTGGGAGTGCCTGGGTTTTCCTGTCTTGACTGTCACCTACACTGTTTTTGTTCGCTTCTAAGAAATTAGGCAGGCAGCTGGTGATGTGTCTGAAAAGAGTGTTAAGTTTTATTTCTCTGTTTTATGAGAGGAAACAGTGGGCACAGACATAAAATTGATATACAGTGCAAATATGTAATTTACAGTGTTTATATAAATTATTGGAGGATATCACTTTGAATAAAGACATTATCTTAGGGGTAGTCAGAGAATTATTCATACCACAAAATCACTGAGTTTCAGAAAGAAGAAATCACGGCCGATTGTTGTGAATCAGTGCTTTTTGTAAGGGATAATCCTGTGCTTTCCATCCCCCTGCTCTGCTAAGGCAGATTCCTGGGGCTCCAGGTGTGGCCAGGGGGGTGCAGCCCTGTTGTGCTGGGACGGGCAGTGACTGCACTGATGGCCAGCCCCATCCAGTGCCACCACTGCTCCTCCAACCCTGGGAGCTCTGCAAAGCCTACAGCCTGCAGATCTAACATTGGCGTGGTGAAAGTCCATCAAAATGAAGGGAGTTACACCCCAAAACCTCGTAGCAGCCTTGGAAATGTGATGGCAGTCACATCACAAGCTGAAGGGGAATAGCTTTCCCCTGGTGGGACACCTGTCAAAGATGCTTTGACTGTAGCTGAATTTCTAGGGTGTTGATTTCACTTGCCAAAGGATTATAGGCTGGGTTTCTAACAGGTGTCAACCCACAAAGCTCCACTAACCTACACGGGCCTTTTCTGGACATATCCATTGAGGAGTCCCTTCCCCAAGAGGAACGTTGAGTTTAATATCCAGCTCCAAGGCAGCTTTCTGTGTAGCTTGCACTGCAGAGCCCCTTTTTGAGTTGCTGAGAAAGAGAACTGCCAGCAACAACTCTGAACTTTGCTTTAATCTTTATCACATCAATAAAACTTCTGTACTTCCACAGAATATCTGTCTTTAATACCCATAGTTATCAGAGTGTTTGTTACGCTGCCAAGTAGACTTTTGCATTGCTGAGTTGAGAGGATCTCTCTTGCTTCTTCAGATGCGGTCCTGTAAAATGTAAGGGCTCATTTCTACCAAAATTCAACAGATAAATCATTTTTCCCAATAATCAGAGGTGGAGTTCATTCCATGCTAGGGTAGGATATAGCCCAGAACAGGCATTTGAACTTGCGTTCCCCTGACCCACTGATACGGTTGTTTGCCTTGCATAATTTTAATTCTTTGTATAAAGATTTTAAAACTCTGTGGTACAAGGACTTGACCCTTGGTTTCCAGTGTCCCAGATGAACGCCCTGGCTGCGCCGTTACAGAGTGTGTTTCTTGCAATAGCATCTGCTGGAGCCATTCCATGTTTAAATAATTGAGTAGTTACTAGGGCACAGCAAGAGATACCAAGTCTGTAATCTAGTAGTCAGGAATCCCAACTGAGCTGCGAAAATAGACATCTCTGGCAGAAATTGGGAGCTGAAGGAAATTCGGGTTGGTTTATCTTCCATTTTAGAGGAGGATACTAACCTCTTGTGATATCCTGAGATTTGGAATTTGACTGGAAAAGGCCTTAGTTTCAACCCAAATGGAATGGGAAAAAATGTAAAATCAGAAAGTTTTAAAGGACTGGCAAATTATTTTCCAACGTGCTCTAGGAATATCATAATCAAATTATAAGGAAAGAGAGAATTCCTATGTCAATGCCGCATATATTCTATTTGAAAGAGAGCATTGCTTGCTGCTTCAGGGTTTCACAAATTCCACTGTTAATTGTCAACACAGGTCATGCATCACAAACTCATCCATCCTGAACTGGCTGGTGAAACATCGCCAGTTGCAGGGACAGGCCAAAAGTTTGTGAACTGCTGCCACTTTTGTGCTTCAAGCTGGCCTTTTGGTGCACCCAACGTAGACAACGTAAGCTAGAGGTGAAATCTGGTCCTTAAAACCCTGCCTTAGCTCTGGTGATGCTCCTGCAACCTGCTTCAGGTGCACACTGTGGCACTAGGTCCCCTCCTAGAAGATGCACAACAGAGTGAGGAGCAGGGATTGTCAGTGCAGTGATGGAGTCTTCTTTAATAGAGCCAGTTCAATAACTAAATCAAAATATCATTCCTTTTCTTAATTTAGTGCTGCCTGCTAATAATTTCCCCATTAACTAGGAATGCAGAGTAATAGGCAACGTGCTGCTCTGCATGTTAATAAGACTTCCAACTTTACAAGCTGATTTCTAGTGCCGTTTCAAAGTGTGTCAGCAGAGTTTCCTCACAGCAGCTGCTATTAGACAAGGATCTTCTTGTCTGAAAAACTGAGACACTCTTGAACTCCCCGTGGTTGGTAACTGGCAGGGTTTAGTCCCAGAGCTAATCTTGATGGACAACATTAAAATTAGTAGCTATGCAAAATGAAGATAATAAGGCTTCAGCTTGTCTGCCGAGCAGCAATGATCACCAGCACTTGGGAAGAAGACAACTTCTTCAAACTCCCATAGAGAAACAACTATTCTGGCCAGGACCCATCTTGCTACACCCATAAAGCATAATCATTTGAGGCTAAATTACTACTGTACAACAGCTGAGAGATGAAATGCTTGGAAATCAACAGATAAATACAAATTCCGATGCAAAACCTGAAAGTACAGTGTCAAAAAAAAAAAATCAAAAGTTTAGTGCTGAGAGGTTTAACCTCTGCTTTTACCAAATAAAATCCTAGAAACAGATATGGGGATAAAAGGTATTGACTTCACATTTATTGGAACTTCCCCTCAACCTGGCTTGGGTTTAAAATTATTATTTCTGTAGAAAAGCCCTAGATTTCAAAAGAAATAAAATGGATTTTCATTTCCTGTATTCAAAAACAATCAAAATTCCACCTGCAGGGAAGCTATCCATTTTCAGTGGAAAAAGAAGGAAATCTCTGCATCAGTGCCCTCCACATGACCTCTAGAGCATCAGCACAATCCGGTCACAGTTGCTCCTGCGGCCAAAAGCTCCAGTGAGCGTGAGGAAGGTCTGGTCTCCCTACTGAGGACACATCAAGCGAGATGCTCACGTAGCTCTGGGGCACTACCAGGAACCAGCTGGGTGGCTGGGGCTGTGAGGGTGGACTTTGCAGCTTTTTTGGATCTACAGCTGAGGTTTACAAGGAGGTCCGTTGCTCCCAGCACCCTGGGAGGGATGCTCCAACGGGGCATGAAGGCTTCATCCAAGCATGCTGCTCCCCTCTTACCCTCAGCTCCCCGGTTAGCCCGACTTTAAAACTGTCTGTTACAATTGTCAGCAGCAGGAATAGTGGAAGTTGTACGTCTGGATCAATCATGTAAGCTAGATGGGATTTGACAACTTTGGGAAAGATTAAATTTAGACATGTCAAGTTAAAACACATGCCCGCGACAAAACCAAGTCATTTTTAAGCGTTTTGCTTCTTCAGGTCCTCTGAAAATTGCCCGTGGAGAGGGGTTATTCATCTGGTCCCAGTTATTTTAGATATTTGCTGATCTTTTTTTTTTTTAAAAAAAAAGCATGCCGTGCTATTTAAACAGCAACCTTTAAGCTGTTTAAAGGAGGAGAGTGCAAAGCACTGGATTAATCTGCTTACGGCCCATATGGCCAGATGTTCCAAGGACTGTGGAGGAGCACAGGTCACAGTTAACCCGCATTCAAATAGCTTTCTCAGCAAGAGGGCTTTATTCCACTTGATGAATCAAACTGGATGGCATTTTTGTCTTTGGAACTGATTTCAATATTCCACTGTCAGGAAGAAAAATCGAGATGAGGTTTTCTGTTGGTGGGCACATCTTCGAGGTGGTGGGGAGTTGTCCGGTGAATTATCACACTGCTAAAAGAGTCAGGAGGATCTAGGCAAAAAAAGCACCTTGTAGTCAAAAGGCAAGGAAGAAAATAAATTTCTGCTTCTCTGTGGGAGAACAAAACTCAATTTTCCAATCTAATGAAAGGAGGCAGAAGGGTGATGACTGAGGAGTGTTATTATAAATGAAAATGAGAGCCTTTACAAGCTGATAAATAGAGCATAATGAATAACATTTCTAAGCATTGGCTAATTTATGAATGCTGTTAAACCTTCAGCCCGGCCAATTCTTGTTACTTCCTTTGCTTCCCAAGGGATTTGACCTGTTATATGTTGTTTTACAAAACCACCTTCTCAAGTGACATTTTTGCTTTTTATATAATCTTATTTGTGTTATTCTTCACAGGGCCAGTCAAAATATTGACTTCAGTCCCTTCTGTAGCATAGAACAAATGGTCCTGGTCTTTCTGTGGCTTTTTTTTTTGTACGTCAGGGACAGAAATAGGCAATAAAAACTAGTATGTCGTTAATTTAAAGATGGTATAACACTAATACTCCTGGTAGAGCCTTTTAAAAGGAGTAGAAAATCAATACAAAGTTGTAATTTCTCAGCCTACTGGATTTGACAGCATCCAGCATAGAGCAGTCCAACGTTTGAGTTTGCTGTTGCCGGAATGCAGTGATTTCCAACTCATCCAGAGGAACAGAGATGACATCCTCGCTGCGGCCCTGCTTCTCCACACGATTTAGGTGATACCTACTGGCGTTTTGTGTGCCAAATTGCAGCTCAGATTTTCTACATTCCAAAAGAATGTAGAAAGTTCAAGTGTGGGGTAAAACCACTGCCCGTATGGCTCTTCGTCGCCAGGTCCACAATAGATCATAGAATACTTTGTGTTGGAAGGGACCTTAAAGATCATCGAGTTCCAACACCCCTGCCCCAGCCCTGGTGTGTTGTTATAAAGTTAGTGGGGTTTATGAGGACAGCTGATAATTACTCTAGTGGCTGATTGGGTTCAAAAGGTTGGTGAGTGAGCCATCACCCGTGGCCAAAAGGGATGGAGTAGAGGTGAAAGGAGAGCTAGCAAACATTTAATCAACGCATTCGCAATCAATAAAGAGTTAATTCTTTCTTTTATGTAGCCAGCTGGGCAACCTACTGCTTGGTTTAATCTACTTGAGAAGCTTTCATTCAACATTTTTGACTCCCTGGGTTTCTTGAATGGGCATTTGCGAATTGCTGACAAAGTGGCAACGAGCTCCAGGGAAGTGCTGTCGAGGGATAAACGTGCTTGGCAGGGAAGCGGAGAAAAATCACAGCAAAGTCAACCTGTGATCACGGGGTAGCAAGGCTATGAGAAAACACACTCACAGCCACTCTTGGAAACCAGGATCAGGAAAGCTGAGACACAGGGAAGAACTTTAACCATTTCATGAAGGATGGAGGTTGTGATAATGAACCACGACAGAGGAATGTGTAAACTTTAAGGTAACTTATTGGGAAAAAATATAATTAGGATTAAATGTTTCCTCTGACTTCCTTCCATATACTGGGGAACGTAAAATAGTCATTCCATGCAAAATTTCCGTAGAAAAGAGTGCTAATAGCCATGCAGTTTGTACCTACCACTGGAGCTAATTAGGAAATTTCACACAGAACATTTTTCCACTGAGAAAAGCAGATTCAATGAAAAAAATTAAGAAATGAAATTAACTCTTTTTAACCTTTCAGAAATGGAAAAAAATATATTTCAAAACTAATACACTATTTTTAAAAAACTTTACATAATAAATTATGGAGGTTAGAAGTAACAATGAAAACAAAATGGTTTAATTCTGGTCTAAATCAAACATTTCAAATGATACTGCTATATTTATCGGCATGCAATTATAGTCACTAAACAATACTCAAGGGTATCATTGTTACTTTAACCTGGCCATTGCTGGAACAGATAGATGTATACAATTTACTTCATGAGCAAGTACTCTATGAGAATTTGAGTTATACAAAGAATTTTAAGTTATACAAACCACCATGTAGTCCAGATGTACACAGCGTTTTCAGAATGGAAGATGTAATTAATCCCCTTAAAATTGCAATAAAGTGTTCCTGATTTCCAAAGGAAGCAGATTTGGATTCCACAGCATCACAGTCAGGGTGTCAGTGACTGAGCTAGTTGAAAGGTACTGTCATAATGAGGCGATTCAAAAAATTGACTTTTATTCTCCATGTTTCTGTCTTATTCTTAACAAAATGCCTGTTTCTGTGGAGGTGTTCAAAAGACGGGTTGATGCAGTGCTGGGAGGTCTGGTTTAGTGATGATGCTCCTTGTTTGTTGTGTGGGTGTCTATTTTTGTCAGTCAGGTTGACGGTTGGACAAGATGATCTTTAAGGTCCCTTCCAACCTAGAAGATTCTGTGATTCTGTGATATATATATATATATATAATCTTTTTTCCTTTCTGAAAAAAAAAAAAAACCTGCAGTAAGTGTTCATGAATAGCTCTATAATAGCAAATGGAAGGTCAAGCGAAATGAAGCATTTTAGCTTTTATATAGCTGCAATTCCAGATTTAACCTGGAATTAAACCGTAGCCTGCTATATTCAAGTGCGGGACAAAACGCTTAAGAAATTCTAGGCTTTTTTTGTAGCCCTTTAACTTCACATTGTTGGCAAAATATCCCTTCTGGCTGGATGTTGATATAAATCTTCCCTTTTGTGGGAAAAGGATTCGAATCTCTTCAAATCTCTTCTCTGCTGGTGTTGCTGTCAGTGCAGGGAGTGAGTAGAGAGTGGTGAAACCACACTGTGCTTGATGTGCACTCCTCGTGGTGTAAACAACATTTACCGGAACGTTCCTCAGACTCTGCACCAAGTGAAGGCAGTCATTAAAAACTCGTTATCTACACAATTTGCAGTATTTTTGCACTGGGAGGAACGATATTTGTTATCCGTATCATGTTGCTAAGTGAGAGATACATTACATCATCCATTACATCATTCATTACAACAGCTGACCCCAACGAGTAATTGACCTCTGTTCTGAAGATTATCTTCCCGCTTTTGTTCTTTTATTCCTTCACGATCCTTTAATCGTGAACCACAGGCTGAGATAAGAAAATAATGAAAAATGGAACAAATCCTTTGGAAGTAGTAAGAAGAGCATAAAAGCAGATCGAGTCTTGGCCATACCAGGATGGCCACACTCCCTTTGATGGGCAACACTCCTTTTGATGCTTAATGTTTCATTAGATGTTTGTTCTTACCACTGTCATCAAAACAGAATATGTTACTAAAAATCTGTAGAAATAACTATGGTGTGACCACAGGATAATCAAATACCTAGAAACAGTGAGCATCCTTAGGCAAATATTTTTCAGTTACTGCAGCTCTTAGCCACTGAAAAGGTGGTTATATCAAGTCACCAGAAAAAACATTTTTTCACTCAATAGCTTATCCTTCTTTTCACGCTGTGTTGGTTGATCTAGTAGAAGACACCATCCCTCCCTGCAAACCTTGTGTCATGTATCTTCAGACTGTCACAGCTACAGCAGCACCACTGCTGGATTTTCCTCATGGAAAACCATGAGGATTTCATGCCTCTAATACCCCAGAATAAACTGGCCCAAGACAAAAAGTGATTTAGCAGCGTGGAATTGGGGGGAAGGGGGGGGGAGGGAGGGTTGTGGGGGGAGGGTGGTGTTCCTTTTTTTGCTAGGAATCTAAAGCATTTACTGGGTAGAAGATGGTCTGGGCGTAATGGCTGGAGGCACCACTCCTTCCTGAAGTTTTTCTTCTCTTTGGGCGGAAGAAATTGGCTTCCTTCTAAAGCTCATTGTCACAGATTCACAGAATGGTTTGGGTTGGAAGGGACCTTAAAGATCATCCAGTTCCAACCCCCTGCCCTGGGCAGGGACACCTCTCACCAGACCAGGTTGCTCCAAGCCCCATCCAGCCTGGCCTTGAACCCCTCCAGGGATGGGGCAGCCACAGCTTCTCTGGGCAACCTCTTCCAGTGCTTCTGTCACTTCTGACACTTGTCTGACACTTTCATTTTGTCTGCCTAAAATAAAATTACTGAGAAACGTACTGTTGCTGGAACCAAAGGGGAGGTTGGGCTGGGCAGGGTTTGGCTTTGGGTGATAGGGTGCAAAGTCCTGGTGATCCTTTGTGGAAGGAGAGGTTAAATTTGCAATTAAAGGCTAAAAGATATCTTATAACAGCCATGAGTGGTAGGGAACTCATGCAGGACACTGCCACTCTGCCCAAAGATACGCTTTTTCTCCAGGCTTGCCTTTGGCTTTGCAGGGCAGTGATTTATTAGCCCATTTGTTGGCGTGAGGGCAGTCTGTGGGTGTCTTCTCTGCAGACGTCACGGAGATGTGTTGATCCAGCTAAAACTCATCCAGCCAGGATTCCCACGCACCTCCGTGGACACAGGGCTGATGCTGATGCATTGGTACCAGAGTGCTTTCTTCTAGAAAGTCCTAGAAACTGCAGAATACCTGGGGTTTGGGCAGGTGCATGAACAAATGTATGAATTGCATCCCTAAACTGCTTGTCATAGTTTAGAAGAAGCAAAATCCCTTTGCTGCTGAAGACACTTCCATAAAATGTTTTCAGATAATGTTTTCAGGCTGGATATTAGGAAAAATTTTTTCACTGAAAGGGTTCTCAGCCATTGGAATGGGCTGCCCAGGGAGGTGGTTGAGGCCCCATCCCTGGAGGTGTTCAAAAGACGGGTTGATGTAGTGCTGGGAGGGCTGGTTTAGCGATGGCGTTCCTTGTTTGTTGTGTGGGTGTCTATTTTTGTCAGTTAGGTTGACGGTTGGACAAGATGATCTTTAAGGTCCCTTCCAACCTAGAAGATTCTGTGATTCTGTGAATACTGATAGAGCAAATTCCTGCCTCTGGGATGTAACAGGTTTTGCTGTATTTTCAGTCGCATGGTCTGTGGGGATGTAGCTTTGATAGCAACCACGTGGACTGAACTTCTCTTGTCCTGCCACGGGTCTTTATGAGACAAACTCAAGGAAACTGCCTGTAATTTTCTGATTCTTTACTGGGCCTAAGACCATCAGGACACATTCTTAATCATTGATATGACTTGAAATAGGGGAGACTGATTATTGTTTCCTACCAGCACTGGCTAATGGCACTCACAGAACAGTTCAGATGGCTGTGGTATAAAACATATTGAAAAATCTGCTACAACAAGAACAAACATTGTAAGAATTGTTATTTTTTTTGGTAATGGAAGTAAATCTAACCTCAAAACATGCGATTAATATGAGAGAGATGGTACAGACCCATAACTACCTTGTAGTAAGGATTGATTCCTATTCTCTTGCTGTTGCACAGGCTGCTGTAACAGGACCCTGCTGTTGTCAGTTCAAAATGCACACTACTGTCTTCATTCCTATATCTCATTTTGCTGTTGTTGTTCCTAAGAATATTTGAAGTAAATGACGTTAAAAATTTCATCGTATTTAAATTAAAGCTCAAAACCAGCGTAAGAAGAGTGAAGGATGACATGGTCAGCAACGCATTAGATCACAGGGCAGAAGTCTGTATTCTTAATGGAACAGAAAGTTCTTGTTTCACGTGGTTGGGCTCCTTTTGATCACTTTAGATTTCCCACAGCTGCCAAGAGCACTTTGATAGGGATTCGCAGAAACCAGAGCGATGAAGGTGCTAAAGCTCAAACCATTTACAAAGCGGTAGTTGGAGGCTGACTTCAAGCTGGATGTTTTACTTTGAGTTTCATTCCTGAATTAGGCACTAAGATGTTTCATGGTCCCAAAGCTCCTCCTTTCTCCAGCTTACCTTTTTCTCCAGAACACATTCTCTTGGGCACTCACTTCCTACACATTTTTTGCCTTGCAGACACGAGCTCCCCTGTTCCTGAAGGTGTGCTAGCCCCCGTCTGTGAACACACAGACTTTAATACGAAGTTGAAAACCTACTGGATTTATAGCCTGTTCACTAGATCTTGACTTCATTCCACAGCTGTATCTGTTGAGCCCCATCACAGCAGTACTTCAAAAATTGCTTTCTATTGCGTTTAGCACTTTAGCCCATCAATGGCAAAAGAAAAGAAAAATACCAGTTTGTTATTGAATCATAAAGAACACCTATTTCTGGTGTAGCTCGGGGCAAAATGCCACTGGCTGTGTTATTAGAGTAGACAATGGAGACCGAACTGAGTTTCTACGTTCGTATTGAGGTTATGACTGAGGTAGCACTATTATGTCCTGCAAACTTCACATAACATTACTCAGAAGGGTACAAAACACTGTATTTTATGGGGACAATAATGATTATGATAAAAAAAAAAAGGTTTTGCATGCTAATGTAATTCCACCTAAACTGTTCTCCGCAACTTCTGGTAAATTTGTAGGAAAAGAGGAAGAAAAGCACTTTGTGCCAGTTCTACTTTCTCTCTTTAAAAGAAAAGACCTTTTTAAACAAAAGGGGAATTTGTAATTTACTTATAGTAATGAGAAATAGAATTTTCTAGAAATTGGCTCAGAACTCAAAACCTGGATTTTGGATAGCTCATATTTCTTTAGATTTGATCATTTTCAAAATTCCAACTCTACTTTTTTTTTTTTTTTGATCACTCTAGAATAATGTTTCAACTTTTCATTTGTGCCACCCCTATTCAGAAGTGAAAATGCTTTTGAACGTCATTGTTTGGATAACCTTACTTACAGAGAACTAAAGAAACAGGTACATCTGTGCAGTGGAGAGAGATTTATCCGGGAAAGCTAATAGTTTAAAGTTTAAATAGGGCAGTAAGCAGATATGGGAAAAGTAATTGTAAGAAAAATAATTGTTCTTGATCTTGATTTTTTGATTCTTTTTTTTTCTGCTAGTAAAATACTGGTATAAGATAAATATATTTTCTATAATTTTACATGTATATATAAAAACATAAAGAAAATATTAATCAAGCTGTGCAACAGGATAGTTTATGAGATCTGCAGTTAGGATCACACTTCTGTGTATACTGCAATCACCCACAGAAGTTGGGAGTCTTGGAGAGCAGGTGGGATACCAGGACGCACTCTTGTATACGCATACAGTAATAAACATATTCCTGGCATTAATTGTCCATCCTTCCCCAGCAAATGAGGGACCATTTTCTAGATTTTATCCGTATGTTCCCCAGAGTAACATTTACCCTCCCTGTGCTCCTCCATCCTCTGTCCTATTGCTTCACGGGGAGGGTATCAAAATACCACCACTTGACCATGCCCCATCCCTGGAGGGGTTCAAGGCCAGGCTGGATGGGGCTTGGAGCAACCTGGTCTGGTGGGAGGTGTCCCTGCCCAGGGCAGGGGGTTAGAACTGGGTGATCTTTATGGTTCCTTCCAACCCAAACCATTCTACGACTCTATGATTCTATGCTTCTGTGACCAAGGTGTGGGATTTCTGATTTAGAGGCATCTCAGATGGTGTTCATGCTGCTGGTGAGTCATGCCTTTGCTCCCTCTAGACCCCTGTGAACAAACTCTGCTGGGGTGAGGAGGGAAAGCCTGCCAGCAGGAGCCCCGTACGTTCTTTGTTATCCAGAGAGCATTCAGGCAAAGCTGCTGTTATTACTGCCATAAATACTCTGTGAGGATGGGTCAGATTCCTGAACAAAAGGATATAGTGGAATGGAGAAATCGACCTCTGTGTGTAAAAAAGGAGAAAAGAGGCCGTGCGGTTCCAGAGCTGGTGGTTGTGGTTTTTTAGCAGGTCCCTGGAAGGGGTCGATGTTCACCACTGGCTGAGGATCACTGAGGGGCTTCAGGGAGCACACCCCCAGCAGTGCCCCATGTCCCTCCTGGGGACCAAAAGGTAAGAAACCCTGTGCTGCCCTCCGTTAGGAGCCCTGAACAGCAGGTTGGAAGTGAGATTTGTTGGATTCATTTTCCACGTTACAGAAACCAGCATGCAGGAGAGAATGCTGTTTATGCAGAAGCAATCTGAGGTCAGGTTGTGGTCACTGACTCATTACTTCAGTAGTCCATGTCCTTTCTTAAGACTGCTGTCTCACCAGCCTGCTGCAAGATTACATGGAAGGAGATATAAACTTGCCCAAAATTGATTAAATTCTCAAGTCTGGTTAAATTTAGGTCTGCCTTCTTAGCTCCGGACTTTTTCCCTTAAGATTAGGAAGTAAAGGAGATTATTGTTTTCCACAGGCATGCTGTGTGTTCTGCAAACATCTTCCTGTCACCTCTTTGGGAACAGCACATTATAGCTTTAACGAAAACAGTCTGTTCTTTTTTTGGCTAGGCAATAGCCTTTACGTAAGGCAGAGGTTTGGGCATCTTCTTTTTCCCAGTTTTCACATGGCAGAAACAGCATGTACATCTTCTCAAAGTGTGTCTTCTTTGGGAAGTGAGATATAATTTCTTGGGAATGGAAATTTAAAGCTAATGAGTGAAGTAATTCTGTTTAAATTATTATTTTAAATGATTTCTCATTTGAAACCTGCTGATCACTGCTGTTTAATCACTTAAACATGTATCAGCAAGATCCCTTTGTTATGCTTTGCCAATTAAATGGTGTTTATTCCTTATTGTACTAGAAAGCTAATGACTCAAATTTAAAATGATAGGGCTGTAGAGATTACATTTGGTTTTAATTCTCATTAATATCGCATTACAGAGAGGAACATGCAACTTCTGCCTTTCCCCTGTAACGTGTAACAACCGTTTCCCTTTATGATATGCCACCATAAAAAAAAATATTGCGTAACTCTTTATCAGAGCCGCATCAAATATGGATTGTGAGTCTAAGCAGCCAGGTTGTAAGCCATTGGAAAGATTTTACACTAAAGAATTTACATATATTAAATCCATGATTCATACTGCTCCCAGCAGAAAGTCCCATTCAGTGCACCAGCCAGGGAAGACTAATACCTCACACTGTCAGAGCCTCAGGAAATTGCTATATTTAGATCCCAAAATTACAGAATGCTGCTATTAGCGTGAACTTTATTATCGTTATGATTAATACTGAAAGTTAAAACTGCTAAAGAATTTAACTTACTCATCAAGGAGAGTTTTCCCAGCTCCAGCAATTGGATACAAATGTGTGAATTGACACAACATCCTGTGTCATGACATGGCATTTATAATAATTATAACACTAGAGCCTCGACAAAAGGGAAGTAAGTTATTCTCCCCCTCACCATCACCCAAGGCACTTCTTAGGCCTCACTCATCAGGATGTAGAGCAGGGATAACGCTGTGCTTTGTGCTGAAAAGTCCTTTTTTGACTGCAGAATCCTCGAGAGGATGCGATTCTATCACTACACGCTCAGAGCACCCATTGCCACAGCACCCGCTCCTGTCAGAGGCCATGGGGTGTTTCCACAAGACAAAAAAGCTCGTTGGTTGTGTCATATATCAGGGACTATACATCTATGTCTTACTTCAGCATTGTGTGTTCCTGGTGTGCTTTTCAAAATCAAACAGAAAATTTTTCAGTGTCACGTAGGAGCAGTAAGGAAATGGGCTTCATCCTTGTGGGATGTGATTCAGGGCCATAAAATTAGTGATTTGACCTATTGTTATCTTGCCCTTTGAAAAAAAATGCTATTTGAAAGTCTGTAGGGTCTGGCAGCAACCCTGCCAGAGATTTGTCCACATCATTATTTAATTGCCAGGAGCGTAACAAAAAAATGTCCTTTCATTTAAGCAACATTTATCAGCTGAGGCTCGGTGTCCGCCCCAGGCTCCAACAACCGTGAGCAATTCATGTTTAATCACGAGCATTATGCAGTAGGAAAACAGATTGTATTTTTAAAACTAACTTTATCCTGCTCCAAGGAGAGGGCAGTGTCCTGCAAAAGCATGTCCTGATGTCTTCCTGCAGCCCTGATGCTGGTGTCCCACTGACAGAACGCCCTTAAATCCAGGCCCATGTAAGAAAAAGAGTGTCTTCAATCCAGAAACACCAGATCTGGACCTGCAGAATATCTGGCATAAAAGAGCCACTGAGGCCAGTTTGCAGGCTGCACTGGGATGGAGAAACATCTCCAGGGGTACCTCAGTCCACCAAAATTATGATCGTAGCACTGGATGCCTGAAGGAAAGCATAGCCCCACTGCTCCCTCCTGCCTGGGACACAGGAAGGGCAATGGAGGTCCTGAGCAACGTCGGTGCTCTCAGCAAAGAGCTCTTCTCAGTAATAAGAAAGTTCCTCCATTCTGGTCTTCAAGGTTAAGTATTTTGATCCTCAGAAAGGACACAGGATGGTTCTAGATGTAAGCCTTGGAAAACAGTCAAACTTTGATTTCTGGAAAGCTTTTAAGATCTTCAGGATCTTAAAGCTTTCTATTAATATTAAATGTACAGGTCTATAAAAATATAAGAAGCCTACTCAGAAGGGCTGCGGAAGGGCACCATGGCTACTGAAAGAAAGGGTACCATGGGGTACTGGCAGGTACCAGGGGGTGGTCAGTGCAAATAAGAAAGTTCCTCCATTCTGGTCTTCAAGGTTAAGTATTTTGATCCTCAGAAAGGACACAGGATGGTTCTAGATGTAAGCCTTGGAAAACAGTCAAACTTTGATTTCTGGAAAGCTTTTAAGATCTTCAGGATCTTAAAGCTTTCTATTAATATTAAATGTACAGGTCTATAAAAATATAAGAAGCCTACTCAGAAGGGCTGCGGAAGGGCACCATGGCTACTGAAAGAAAGGGTACCATGGGGTACTGGCAGGTACCAGGGGGTGGTCAGTGCAGTCTAAGACACAGCCCGTGCATGGCTGCATCCCAAAGGGCAGAGTTGGTCTCCAACAAGCAGATGTGGTGGGTCTCCACATCACAGGCTTATTCCATGCAGCAGGGTGGGGACAACCTCTTGTCCTAAGCTTAATCCAAGAGTGATGAGGAGTCAGTACACCAGAGAAAGCCACTGAGAGATGCACCATATGTATACCTGGCTGCCAGCCTCTGAAAATTCATGTTCAACTCATATCCATAGGACCTCTGACTCTACTCTTCTCCGTTCCCCTCCATTTTAATTTTCTTTATACAGGAACATTAAGGAGTTATAACCAAAGGTTTAGTGTTCTCCTGAGACCGTGGACGCACAGGCGATTTTGTGAGAAAGCGAACTTTATTTCCTGGCCTCAGTTAAGTGATACGAAATAACAGTACAAAGTCTTGGTATTCCAGTAATGATGTGAGTGAAGTGATTATCCACTGGGACCATTACGTGTTAAACCATTTCTAGAATACGGAGTTCCCAAATAAAGAACAAATTAAGGTGTTGATTCACTCTGTCATGCTTTCAGTTATTAATAACAGAATCATAGAACCATAGAACCATAGAATGGTTCGGGTTGGAAGGGACCTTAAAGATCATCCAGTTCCAACCCCTGCCCTGGGCAGGGACACCTCCCACCAGACCAGGTTGCTCCAAGGCCCATCCAGCCTGGCCTTGAACCCCTCCAGGGATGGGGCAGCCACAGCTTCTCTGGGCAACCTCTTCCAGGCTCTCACCACCCTCACAGCAAAGAATTTCTGCCTGAGATCTCATCTCAATCTCCCCTCTTTCAGTTTAAACCCTTCCCCCTCATCCTATGGCTCCCCTCCCTGATCCAGAGTCCCTCCCCATGAGCCCTGGAAGGACTGGAAGGGTCTCCATGAAGCCTTCTCTTCTCCAGGCTGAACCCTCTCCCTGAAGCCTTCCCCTTTCCAGGCTGAACCTCCCCAGCTCTTTCCCCATAGGAGAGGTGCTCCAGCCCTCTGAGCCTCTTTGTGGCCTCCTCTGGATCCATGAAACTGGAGCAGTCACACAGCTGTATGTGTGCAGGGGAAAATACAGTGTTTGCATTCCCTTTGAGATTTGCCTAAAGCCTACCTCTGTGTTGCTACTTTGGTATATGGTGGTTTGGATTTTTCTGTGCATAAATTGTCTGTCTCGGTTCCCCAGTTCAAGAAGGACAGGGAACTGCTGGAGGGGGTACAGCAAAGGGCTACAAAGATGATGAGTGGACTGGAACCTCTCTCTGATGAGGAAAGGTTGAGGGACTTAGGTCTTTTTAGTCTGGAGAAAAGAAGACTGAGGGGGGATCTGATCAACACCTATAAATAGTTCAAGGGTGGGTGTCAGGAGGATGGGGTCAGGCTTTTTTCAGTGGTGCCCAGGGACAGGACAAGAGGAAATGGGTACAAACTGGAACATGGGAAGTTCCATCTAAACATGAGGAGGAACTTGTTTTCTGTGAGGGTGGCAGAGCCCTGGCAGAGGCTGCCCAGAGAGGTGGTGGAGTCTCCTTCTCTGGAGACATTCAAACCCACCTGGACACGTTCCTGTGGGACCTGCTCTGGGTGACCCTGCTCTGGCAGGGGGTTGGACTGGGTGATCTCCAGAGGTCCCTTCCAACCCCAACCATTCTGTGATTCTGTGACACGTTGGTGCACACATAAAAAATGAATGATGTGAGCCTCTCTTGCCCTGGGTGCCACAATGGCATTTACACACAGGGACAAGGGGTGTAAGATCCCCTCTGGCTTTTACAACCAGAGTTTCAGAAGCAGATTTCCCTCTTTGTGAGGGTATAAAATGATGACAGATGCAGGGCAGTTACGCTTCTGGACCATATTTGTTTTTGCTGATAAGAAACCAGACACCTCTGCTGCAACCCAGTCCTGGCACAAGGAGCTGGGGAGGACAAGCTCTCGTTTCCTGTACAACTACACCTTAATGTATGGATTTGTCCAGGACAAACAAGTGACAACAGTTTTCAGAGAACTCCCAGCAGAAGGTTTCCCATCAGGCAACTCTGAATTCCATTTCATGGGCATGGATTGGGTTTGTCAAAATATTTGACGGGGAAGCATCTGAAATTTTTCATGTGGTTTTATTTTTGTCGTTTTATTTTGACTTGAATTATATTTGTCCCTTTTTGAGTCATCATACCTGTCTCTGAAACAGCCCGTAACATTGGTATCACTGAAGTGCTTTGGAAAGGAAACCATTGTCACCATAATTTTACAGACAAGGTATTGACGAAGAGAAAATGAGACTTTCTGAGTGTTTAAAGTTTTGAAAAAAAACCCTGGGATGTTTGATTTCAAAAATTTCGATCAAGCACTTTGATTCTGGGCAGTATGAAGGGTCAGCAACTCAACCCTCTCGTGATATCTCTCATCAAGAAAAGACCAGAAAAGCTTAATCCACCCATTTCTTACATCCTCATAGCAGCTCGCTGTCACTGTGTCAGGGAACGTTTCGCAGTGAAAAATATCCCACGCTAAAGAAAGCCCCGAACCCGGGTCTTTTTCTCTCTAACAAATGGCAGAGCTGCCAAGCTTCCAGCCTGGGTTTATTTTATCAACATTTCCCATTTCCCTTTCAGTCAAAATAAGACTGTGGGACCATCTGAGCAGATAATTATGTAACTGTGAAAGTTCAGAGCACGCCGAACAAAACAAAATATGCTTTCCCTCATTTATGCAGCCTAAACATATTGTCAGGGTTTTGAAGCAGGCAGTCCAAAATCTTTCACAAAATACTGCAGTTTCCCGAGCAGCCTGTTAGTGGGAGAATTGCACCAAAATGCTGTCCTCCCTGTAAACGCTCATCGAGGGGAAGACTTAGATGAATACTTCCAGTGCCTAATTAATTGCAAACATCTGAAAAATCACTTTGGATGCTCCAGTATTGCCAGCTGAAGCATTCAGAAATCACTGGTGAGCTTCCCATAATTATAACAGTTTAAAAATAATTATGGATCTGAGGAATCTGGTTTGGATCCTTTTGCTTGCATTCGTTTCAGGTGGAGGACTCCATTCAGTTGCCTAAATATAGGTATCTGGTACAGTTTGAGATGCCCCAGGGGGAGAGGGGGTACCCAGGGCATCTGCGTGGGTCTCGCAGATGTGACACTGGAGCAAGAGAAGACCCGTGTCCTTCTAGAGCAGTAGCTGGAGGCCAGTCAGGGTCCTGTAGGGCATCCAAAATGACATGTGTTTAAGTCACTGAATCGTGCTCCGACTGTCACGTTTCCAAGCTGTTCATTGTAACTGTGAAGGTTAAAAGCCAGCGAAAGCTGGCGCTTGCATATATTTGACTGGCACCAAAAGCTGCCTCTTTACTCTGAATATCTTGAGATGTTTGATAATCCCTGCTGCTCAACGCAACAGTTTCACGACTGCTGGGACCAAAAGCTGACCCCCCCTGGAAAGCTTTCTGTAACTATTCCTGTGGTAGATCCATCACACGCTTGCTTCTAAATCCTTGGGTTTAAATGAGAGAGCAGTCTTACAGCTGGGTTTCTGAGTGGGGAATTAAAGGAAATGGGTTTCAAATCCAGCCCTGCTCAGGTCTTTTTTTTTCTGGACCTGCATTTTAAACATTCGTTTCTTGTAGGTGTCCTGCTCAAGACAAAAATCCCTTCTTCAGAATTTCAGAGCTGCCAAGGTCTCTTAACTGCGAGGGCAAGATGAAAGTGCTTGTACCTCTGAAAATTAGTGCTTTTTATGGGGGGACTGAAAATACGCTTTTATACTTTCATGTTCTAAAATGCTATACCGTATGGATGCTCCTGCCTTTCAGATGTCTCTTGGCTTTTGCAGTTTCCACTGAATTCTATTTCAGCCTTTGTTAAAAGACGTAAGAAAATCCACAGTGGGTTTACCAACCCCTTCGCTTTCACCTTCTATTAGCCCTCTGGCGTTCTGCTGAAAGGACTATGTCGGGGTTGGAGATATTCCCGGGATTTCTCCATTATGTATTGATGATCATTCACATGAAAGGAAAAAAAAAAAAAAGCAATTCTTGCTTTGAAACTTTTGCTTAGAGCTGACTGCCAGTCCCAGAACGTTTTGTAGTGATGGGAGCACAGGTGAGTGATGAGGGGAGTTCAAGACCTTTATTTTCCACTTCTGATAATTACACCTTAATCACGCCTGTGCTTGAACCGAGACTGAAATGAACGTTCATTCAGTGACAGATTCACAGAATCACAGAATCACAGAATCGTAGTGGTTGGAAGGGACCTCAGAGATCATCGAGTCCAACCACAAAAACAAAAACAAAAACAAAAACAAAACAAAAACCAACACACCACCCACCACCTAAACACACAACAACAACCACCAAACCAAAACCATCACCCACCCACACAACATCCCACCACAAACCAATAATCTTGGGCACTAGAGCACGCCCTGAAGAGCCATGTCTACACGTTTCTTAAATACCTCCAGGGATGGTGACTCCACCACCTCCCTGGGCAGTCCATTCCAATGCCTGACAGCCCTTTCAGTAAAGAAATGTTTCCTAATATCCAACCTGAATTTCCCCTGGTGCAACTTGAAGCCATTACCCCTTGTCCTATCATCTGTAACTCTACTTCTTTCCCTTGATGACTTCTGCAATATTCTGCATACAATGGCCTGCTACGTGGCAGGATCCAGCTCATGGTTACTAGCCAAGAGGCCAGTAAACAACTTTGAGCTTCCTTCACCGTTGGAGCATATTTCTCAGCTGAGCCTTCTTGGAAGAGCTTCTCTTGGCTTCAGTGTATCTCATTTATGGCATATATATCACACTAAAGATTTTTCTTCCAAATTCCAGCCACCCAGCCAGCCTCCGGCTCATATGATTTAAAAAAAATGGGAATTTTAAATCAAATAATATTTTATTGACATAATTAGGCTCAGAGAAGGAGAAACCTTGTTAATTCTATTATTCTTTCTCAAGTAGCTCATATAAGGTGGCATAGTCTTATCCTCAATATAGCTGATAATCATTATTCTTAATGTAGCAAAATTGGCCTCATTTTAAACACTCATGGGTTTTGCCTTCCATAAAGAGGTAAGATAATAGTGAGAGGAATTATATTCGTTAAAGGATGTTTAGGAAATTCTTTTAATATGGGGGCAATCTTTTTAAGGGTAAAATGTACCGCAAATTCAGCTTAAGGCCCTCAGTCACCAGAGTGTAATGAACTAACATTAGCACTTCTCTAAGCACTTCTCTTTTATCTCTGGAGAACTCAGAAAGAGGTTATAGATTTTCCACTAAGCCAAGCAAGTTCTAAATGTAAATACTCAATACAGTCACTGGGACTTTGTGAATATATACATATATATAATGTGTATTATATGTGTATATTATATAATACATGTGTATTATATATACACATGTAAGAATATAGTAACTGCAGATTTTTCAATTTCATGTTTAAAAATATTGACGTAAATAGAAAGCATCTTGAATGAAACAGATGTTTTGTTAAACTAAAAAGGTGCACCTTATTGTATATTTTTTATTATTTTAAAATGTAACTTCCAAATACCAAATTAAAGCACTTCCTTAGAAAATGTCAGAAAGAAAGGTTTTCAAGAAATGAACACTGAATTTTTTTTTTTACAAAACCAGTACAACTATGAATATTTCAAGACTCCTGTTGCTCTATTTAAAGAAAATAAAGAAAACTGGCAAAGTTATTTAGGCACAGAAGGGTGTAGATAAATGCTTTGTGATGTTTAAAATAAAAAAGCGTGAACAAGTTATGTCTCCAACTCACAATTGCACTTGTAATAGATAGTTTTGAAAATCAGAGATTCATCTATTTTCTGCTTCTTTGTGCATCTACACCCAGGTGACTTAGGATACCCCAACTGTAAGATGAAGAAGCTTTATAGAAATACAACAAATACTTGTTTTCACAACGCATTAGAGAGATCTGAGTGTGAATCCCACAGACTCTGAAGATCTAATATCTTATTCACTTGTGGAGCAGTTACTGAGGTTCAGAGAAATACTTTTACCTTGATAATTTAGAAATCATAGTAACCAGAGAAAAATATACTTAAGGTCTGTCTTTGAGGATTTGGGGCAATTCCTTCATCATTCACTTGGCCTTCATGGCATGCTTTACAATGAGTGTTGTTTTTTTTTGATGTAGGCACTTGATTAGTGCAGCCCTCCTAATCTCACAGTATTTTATAAGAGAAATAGCAGATTTAAAGCTTAGGGGCTTCAGGAGTTACTGAATGTAAGTAATGCTGGACATATAACAAAACAGCACACAGACCTCCATCTGCCTGCCCTTTCTATAGACCTGTTTTCCAAGAGGATCTTACATATTTATTATGTTAAACATTGTGAATTATACTTCAGAACTAATACCAAGCCACGATAATTCCCTATAAATAACAAGTGACAAAAATGCTTAGGGTGAATCACTTATTTTTCTCTAGAAATATTCTCAGTGGCTGAAAAACATCGGACAAAAATGTGTTTCTCTCCTAGTGTTCCCTCTCCAGAAGGATTTCACTTTAATGTCACCACCAATACTAATTGCCTTTCACCCCTGTGCTTTTAAATGAATCACAATCTCTGCTCATCGAGCAGATTGCCTGAATATGTTTGGTTCCCCCAGCAGCTGGTGCTAGCGGGGATGCTGAGGGGATTTCTTGGGGAGACTCCAGCAGTGTGTTGAGGGGGGCCAGGAGTGAGCAGAGATTGGAGCCAGCAGAACCCCCAGAGCAGGCTGGGCTGGGTAGAAACCTACTCCCTGGGGTTCCTTGTGGCTCGTTGGCCCTACCCATCCTCTGCCAAAAGAGCCAAAGAGCTGAATGTGCCCAGATGGACACCACTCTGAAACGATAACTTCAGTTATCTGAGAGAAAGTTCTTGGCAGCTCACTTTTGCTGACATTAATCAAAGCAAAGAACTGGTTTCTACAGTATAAAGTATGTGCTAGAACTGCAAGGGACATTTTATCATCAGAAATAATTATTTTCCAGCAACTCCATAGTTGATTCTTTTGCCTCACGTAATTGGCTTCCACATTTTTCCAGCATCTTAGGCAAGAAACTGAAATACTTCAAAGTGATGCTCATGAAGAATTTCTGCTGCTTTTGTTTCCCTTCAATTCTGCTGCTACTTTTTGGAAAGACGTGTGCTGAAAAGTTTGCAAAATCTGGTTAAAGTTATCCAGAACGGATTTAAATCTACTGCAATCTTATCTGCCACAACTAGACCCCATCTTCTGAGTCCTGAAAGTACAATGTAAGGTTACTGAAGGAAGTCTGGGGAAAAACTAATTGCTGTCTTTTATATTGTAGAATTTGAATTTAAAATGTGAGATCATCAGAAGAGAGGCTGTTCTTCCATTAAAGCCATCCTGTAAAGATTTTAACTGTCAAATTTTTATCACAGTTGTGCGGGAGCAAGAACTTGGAATAAAGATTTTACAAGGTCCCTGTTATCTGACTGATTTAACCTCTGAAGAATCACAAATTCCTCCAAAGAAGTTGTGACGTGAATCAGTGTAATTTTCTCTTTCCTTCATTCATTCTTCAGTAACTGTTGCTTAAGGTGATAAATCCTTGTTGGGAAATATTCATCACCTTAGATTTCATCTGTCCCGCCTTCAGAGATGCAGTGTAATGCCACAAATCTTGGTGAGATACTGGTCTTTTCCTAAAAAACCATTGAGTACCTTTCTAGATAGTCATCTGCAAGTGAATTCATAACCTGCAATAAATCTTACGGGCATTCACTGCTGTTTCTCTGTTGGTAATAATAGAATCAGTTGCTAAGTCTGCACTGGATAAAGCCAAAGGTCTCCTTATGTGCCCTCGTAGCAAAGAGGGCCAAAGATAATGATCTTCTAAAAGCTCAGTCCCACAGAGGAGCTGCTTCCAGCCCCTGGGCACGCTCTTGGGTGGCCCTGCAGAAGCTGGGGTTTTGGAAGGAATTCCACTAGTAGCTCTGGGGAGGGGAGAGTTGCCATCTCAAAAAGAGGTGACTTCTTTGTCAAACAATTTTTTGTTTGCCTGTGATGCCAGACTAGCCATGATCTGCCTCGCTCTAGTAATGAAACACATTCAAGGTTCAAGATGGAATAGCTCACTGTTCAGAGCCATCCAGCCCCTTCTAATAGAAAGTGGACTGTGCTTTAGGAAAGGAACAAGCCATTTTTAATAGAACTGTCTAACCAGAGATGGCCAAAAACTACCTGCTTGTTCTTGGTAACTGGTACTGAAAACCAGAAGGCAGACACAAGTGATTTCTGTAGCTAAGTGTGGTTCAAGGGCACTTCTCTTCATTCCTCCCATTCCATGTTCTGCACAAATGCCTCTTGCATCAATGAAAAGAAGGGCTAATGAGTGGAGAAAGAGAAAATCAGAGAAATACAGGGAAGTTTATTTATAGATGCTTGTCTCAATCCCTTCACTCCTTGTCTCCCCTCCCTGCCCTCCTCCTCCTCCATTCCAATAACTTTGCATGATATTTTCTTCCAGGAGTTTTACCTCTTAACCTTCTCTCTGTTGGCTTTCTATAGGTTTTCAGACTATGTTTATCATTGTATTGAAATACCTTATTATCTTGCATTAAGCACTGTATCTAATACCTGGCGGGCAGTGTTTCTTCTCCTACCCTTTCCCCAGAGACAGAAGTGAGTACTTGAGAGTCTTGTTTTGAAAACTCATATACATTAACTAAGAGATGTCATTAATACCCGTGTAAGCAGACAAGGTAAAAGAAATGTGCTTTCTATTTCAGGTTGGAGGTCTCCAATACTCTTATTGTCTGAATGTGCCAGCCCTATTCCCTGTAGAGACGAGCTTCTTAAAATTCCCTCTGCTTTAGCCTCAAGTCTTTGATTTCCAACCTGCATTTAGCATTTTCTTTCCTTGAGGTATTTTTATGCTGCACCACTGCCAGACTGAATCTTGAGCATACATTGTTTCCCAGAAAGCTATTACCTAGCCAAGGACATACATATTTCTTCATCTAATGGATTGCAAAGCAATTACATTGTTCTGTTTTTTTTTATTTTTACCATTTTCCAGTTAAGACATAGGGACCAGGTCCTAAAAAAGAAAACTAAATGAAAGTCTTATCCGTCCCAGTTCAAGTTTTACTTTGGTCTAGTTGCCATACTAAAAGCCAAGTGCAGCATGCCAGTGTTGTGAAAAGGCTTTAACCTCTCAACAAACTGCAGTTTCTTATCTTTATCATGTGCAGCTATGTCAGATATCCCATACGGACCCACCAGGAGTATATGTTGGAGGAACAAAGGAGGATTAAAAAACCATTGAATACCTTTCTAGATAGTCATCTGTAAGTGAATTAATAACCTGCAATAAATCTTACGGGCATTCACTGCCGTTTCTCTGTTGGTAATAATAGAATTGGTTGCTAAGTCTGCACTGGATAAAGCCAAAGGTCTCCTTATGTGCCCTCGTAGCAAAGAGGGCCAAAGATAATGATCTTCTAAAAGCTCAGTCCCACAGAGGAGCTGCTTCCAGCCCCTGGGCACGCTCTTGGGTGGCCCTGCAGAAGCTGGGGTTTTGGAAGGAATTCCACTAGTAGCTCTGGGGAGGGGAGAGTTGCCATCTCAAAAAGAGGTGACTTCTTTGTCAAACAATTTTTTGTTTGCCTGTGATGCCAGACTAGCCATCATCTGCCTCACTCTAGTAATGAAACACATTCAAGGTTCAAGATGGAATAGCTCACTGTTCAGAGCCATCCAGCCCCTTCTAATAGAAAGTGGACTGTGCTTTAGGAAAGGAACAAGCCATTTTTAATAGAACTGTCTAACCAGAGATGGCCAAAAACTACCTGCTTGTTCTTGGTAACTGGTACTGAAAACCAGAAGGCAGACACAAGTGATTTCTGTAGCTAAGTGTGGTTCAAGGGCACTTCTCTTCATTCCTCCCATTCCATGTTCTGCACAAATGCCTCTTGCATCAATGAAAAGAAGGGCTAATGAGTGGAGAAAGAGAAAATCAGAGAAATACAGGGAAGTTTATTTATAGATGCTTGTCTCAATCCCTTCACTCCTTGTCTCCCCTCCCTGCCCTCCTCCTCCTCCATTCCAATAACTTTGCATGATATTTTCTTCCAGGAGTTTTACCTCTTAACCTTCTCTCTGTTGGCTTTCTATAGGTTTTCAGACTATGTTTATCATTGTATTGAAATACCTTATTATCTTGCATTAAGCACTGTATCTAATACCTGGCGGGCAGTGTTTCTTCTCCTACCCTTTCCCCAGAGACAGAAGTGAGTACTTGAGAGTCTTGTTTTGAAAACTCATATACATTAACTAAGAGATGTCATTAATACCCGTGTAAGCAGACAAGGTAAAAGAAATGTGCTTTCTATTTCAGGTTGGAGGTCTCCAATACTCTTATTGTCTGAATGTGCCAGCCCTATTCCCTGTAGAGACGAGCTTCTTAAAATTCCCTCTGCTTTAGCCTCAAGTCTTTGATTTCCAACCTGCATTTAGCATTTTCTTTCCTTGAGGTATTTTTATGCTGCACCACTGCCAGACTGAATCTTGAGCATACATTGTTTCCCAGAAAGCTATTACCTAGCCAAGGACATACATATTTCTTCATCTAATGGATTGCAAAGCAATTACATTGTTCTGTTTTTTTTTATTTTTACCATTTTCCAGTTAAGACATAGGGACCAGGTCCTAAAAAAGAAAACTAAATGAAAGTCTTATCCGTCCCAGTTCAAGTTTTACTTTGGTCTAGTTGCCATACTAAAAGCCAAGTGCAGCATGCCAGTGTTGTGAAAAGGCTTTAACCTCTCAACAAACTGCAGTTTCTTATCTTTATCATGTGCAGCTATGTCAGATATCCCATACGGACCCACCAGGAGTATATGTTGGAGGAACAAAGGAGGACCAAGCTCTTTTCCCAACTGTTTTCATTACCTTTGGTCCTTTTGGTCCATTTTGTTTGAAATCAAGTATTTCTTGTGCTTATTACGCTAGGCATAAAGCTCCAACCTTATGCATAATTTCATAATTTATAAATCCTATGTCTTCTCATTTTTATGTTGTTTAATTGCATGTGAAGAGTTTGGATTAGTTCTGTCAATCCTCTTTATAGTGCTAAGTATGAAAATTAGGTACTATAAAACCTTCACATTTGGTGAATATAACCCCTCTTCCTCAACCTGCCAGTTGAAACTTAAACATTTGAATCCAGCTGCCATTCTGATCACATTAAAACTTGCCCAGTTAAAATATATGATGGCAAATTTATAGTGGGTGACTGGTGCAGTACAGTGTTACTTCAGATAACTCTGCTTTCCCCTGGGGATGTGTTCCTTAACAAGCCAAAAGAGCATCTTGCTCGCTTCCTTCCTCTTGGCTGCAGGGTGGGTTCATGGGAGTTTATTGCAAGAAATTTCTTAGGCTTATCTTAAGATAAGGTAGCCCTTTAGATACAAGAAGATAGTATCTGTGGCTGTTATACTTAAATCCAGAGCTGGTGGGTTTCTTCCATACACGATTCCACAGGTGAAAAATGAAAGAAACCGAAATTAGAAATGGGAAGGGCTCTCCAGATGTGACAATTCTCTCTGACCTCGCTAGGATGTGTTGGCGTCTCCATTTAGATAGGTGGGGACAAAGTACATTTCTCTTCCTAACAGTAGGACACGAGGTGGAATATCTGAGGTAGTGCAAGACTCAAGGACTTCACACCTTCCCTTCATTTCCACCCCTGTTGCTGCCAGTCTCAGGAGGAGGTGAGGAGGAAGGGCTCATAGTAAGTAAGCCAGAAAGAAAAGCTGCAGACAGGCCAGTGTGCTTGTTTTAAAATAGTTTTCAGTCATAATTTGCAATATAAACTAATCAGACAACTTAAGAACATGCATAGCTGACAGGGTGAATAAGGGCCCCTAAGTGCTCCTCAACTTAAAAATATTTGATTGGCAAACAGTTTTATTTATTAGTCCTTTCAGCATCTCTGTGATAGAGTTAAAAGAGTATCTATTTGCGCCCTGCAGAGTGGGAAGCAGAGAGTTTGGGTGGATTGCTGAAAACCAGAGACCTAATGCCAGGGGGGAAGAGAATAATACTTAGAGACCGGTTGGTGGCAGCTACTCTGTGAGATATAATGTGTGTCTCCTGCTGAGCTCACACCATGAGAAAACATTTCTCTTTCCCTCTGTGGTAACTGTTAGCTTCACTCGCAGACTATGTTTATCATTGTATTGAAATACCTTATTATCTTGCATTAAGCACTGTATCTAATACCTGGCGGGCAGTGTTTCTTCTCCTACCCTTTCCCCAGAGACAGAAGTGAGTACTTGAGAGTCTTGTTTTGAAAACTCATATACATTAACTAAGAGATGTCATTAATACCCGTGTAAGCAGACAAGGTAAAAGAAATGTGCTTTCTATTTCAGGTTGGAGGTCTCCAATACTCTTATTGTCTGAATGTGCCAGCCCTATTCCCTGTAGAGACGAGCTTCTTAAAATTCCCTCTGCTTTAGCCTCAAGTCTTTGATTTCCAACCTGCATTTAGCATTTTCTTTCCTTGAGGTATTTTTATGCTGCACCACTGCCAGACTGAATCTTGAGCATACATTGTTTCCCAGAAAGCTATTACCTAGCCAAGGACATACATATTTCTTCATCTAATGGATTGCAAAGCAATTACATTGTTCTGTTTTTCTTTATTTTTACCATTTTCCAGTTAAGAAATAGGGACCAGGTCATAAAAAAGAAAACTAAATGAAAGTCTCATCCGTCCCAGTTCAAGTTTTACTTTGGTCTAGTTGCCATACTAAAAGCCAAGTGCAGCATGCCAGTGTTGTGAAAAGGCTTTAACCTCTCAACAAACTGCAGTTTCTTATCTTTATCATGTGCAGCTATGTCAGATATCCCATACGGACCCACCAGGAGTATATGTTGGAGGAACAAAGGAGGACCAAGCTCTTTTCCCAACTGTTTTCATTACCTTTGGTCCTTTTGGTCCATTTTGTTTGAAATCAAGTATTTCTTGTGCTTATTACGCTAGGCATAAAGCTCCAACCTTATGCATAATTTCATAATTTATAAATCCTATGTCTTCTCATTTTTATGTTGTTTAATTGCATGTGAAGAGTTTGGATTAGTTCTGTCAATCCTCTTTATAGTGCTAAGTATGAAAATTAGGTACTATAAAACCTTCACATTTGGTGAATATAACCCCTCTTCCTCAACCTGCCAGTTGAAACTTAAACATTTGAATCCAGCTGCCATTCTGATCACATTAAAACTTGCCCAGTTAAAATATATGATGGCAAATTTATAGTGGGTGACTGGTGCAGTACAGTGTTACTTCAGATAACTCTGCTTTCCCCTGGGGATGTGTTCCTTAACAAGCCAAAAGAGCATCTTGCTCGCTTCCTTCCTCTTGGCTGCAGGGTGGGTTCATGGGAGTTTATTGCAAGAAATTTCTTAGGCTTATCTTAAGATAAGGTAGCCCTTTAGATACAAGAAGATAGTATCTGTGGCTGTTATACTTAAATCCAGAGCTGGTGGGTTTCTTCCATACACGCTTCCACAGCTGAAAAATGAAAGAAACCGAAATTAGAAATGGGAAGGGCTCTCCAGATGTGACAATTCTCTCTGACCTCGCTAGGATGTGTTGGCGTCTCCATTTAGATAGGTGGGGACAAAGTACATTTCTCTTCCTAACAGTAGGACACGAGGTGGAATATCTGAGGTAGTGCAAGACTCAAGGACTTCACACCTTCCCTTCATTTCCACCCCTGTTGCTGCCAGTCTCAGGAGGAGGTGAGGAGGAAGGGCTCATAGTAAGTAAGCCAGAAAGAAAAGCTGCAGACAGGCCAGTGTGCTTGTTTTAAAATAGTTTTCAGTCATAATTTGCAATATAAACTAATCAGACAACTTAAGAACATGCATAGCTGACAGGGTGAATAAGGGCCCCTAAGTGCTCCTCAACTTAAAAATATTTGATTGGCAAACAGTTTTATTTATTAGTCCTTTCAGCATCTCTGTGATAGAGTTAAAAGAGTATCTATTTGCGCCCTGCAGAGTGGGAAGCAGAGAGTTTGGGTGGATTGCTGAAAACCAGAGACCTAATGCCAGGGGGGAAGAGAATAATACTTAGAGACCGGTTGGTGGCAGCTACTCTGTGAGATATAATGTGTGTCTCCTGCTGAGCTCACACCATGAGAAAACATTTCTCTTTCCCTCTGTGGTAACTGTTAGCTTCACTCGGTAGGTTGGCGGGCATCTCTTCCAGGAATTTGGAGGTGGTGATGGTTTATATATAACTGCTCTGGCTGTTTGGAGGAGGCTGCTGGGCTGTTTCTCACCACGCGCCACAAGGGTCCTGGGGCTCTTCACATAATGGCACCTTGTCCAGTCACTTGAGTGCCTGGGCTAGAGCACGTGGGCTGAAATAGCAAGGATATCTTTATAAGAAAAATCAATTACAGCTTATTTTAGCATTTCGGAGTGAAGCAAGCTGGGACAAAAAAAAAAAAAAACAACCCATTATTCAGTTTCTGTAGACTTTTTGGTTTGACAGTGTCTTCCAGATGACCCCAGACACGTCTGCCCCCTTCATCATCCTGCCTTTGGCAGCGTTTGGAAAGCAGCAGCCTTAAAACTTTGCCCAGTCTCAGGCAGTGTCCCTCTAAACAGAGGGCTTAGGACACAAGAGCCAGACACCCCTTTCTTCCTCTTGAATTTGGGGAGCCTTTGAGCTCTCGGTGAGCATTTCTTTTTTTTCTAGGCAATAGGCTGTAACACAGCAATGTACTTGAGATCATTTTTATTTTATTAATTTTTATTACTACATTAAGGTTATATGAAGAACTGTTCAGTACCTGTTGCAGTTCTAGGATATTTTTTTTTAAAATCCCTTTATAAGTAATATTAAAGCATTTAGCAGTTCTAGGACTTTTTTTTTTTTAAATCCCTTTATAAGTAATATTAAAGCATTTATTAAGGTGCTTTAAAGGTAATGAGTAACTAACTTTAGATAGACAATCAGAAGCAATGTCTTCTGAAAAATCTGAAAGGGATTAAAATGGTCCTTGTAATGAATAACTAAACAGAGAGAGGTCAAGAACCTTGCAAAATCTGAACTGTTTATCAAAATGTATTTATTTTCAAGGAATCAAAATTAGCTTTTCCAGTATTTGAATGGTTAAAAATTCTGGAGCAAATGCCTTTCCCTATGGGAAAAACATTGTCACATTTACTTCAGCTCAGCTATTGCTGTAGGGACTAAGTTATTTGTAATGCAGAAAGTGCTTTTGCTAGAATAATTAGCTTCTCAGGGAACATAGCTTACACCTTTTTGGAGCCTATGTAATTAGAACTGAGGAAATAGGTCCATCGCTACCGCTATTTCATTACTGAGTAATCATTTGTATCTAAACACACCGCTCTTCAGAGAACGACTGTCTGTGGTCAGATATGCTAATTTGTCCTCTCATTTGCATTACGCTGTGTTTAGCAGCATACTTTTTAAGATGGGCAAATAAGTGCAGCCGAATTTTTAATTCCTGGTGTTGCTAAGAGGTTGGTTCAGTTTAGAGAATCAGAGCTATAACAAGCAGCGCCGAACCATTTCATCAGCTTCTAAACTGGAGGCCCTTAAAGAGAGAGATCTCAACAAAGGACACACATTTGCTGCATTATAGGGTTTGTGTATCAGAGGAGATGCCTCTTGTTAGAACAGGGAAAAGCTGCTGGACCTCAGGCTGCAACTCAGCTGTGGGATGCTGTCCTGGTTTGAGGTAAAATAGAACCAACTTTCTGTTCGGTAATTTTACTTCTTAGCCAGGCCTCTTCTAACTCTCTAAAATTAACAGTGCAGAAAAATTATTGTGCAGAAAAATGTTCATTCTCAGAGTGATAAGACCTGTTTTTATAGTCGATGCCAAGGAATGGTGTGCAGAGAAGCTCCTGCTTATACTTATTGCTATAACAACCGAGGTCAGCTCGTTTTGTTATTTGCCTCGCTGGAGGGTCAGAAACAGAAAAGTCCCACCTGCAGGGAGGAGCAGACAGGAGAGGTGACCCCAAACTGACCAACAGGGTGTTCCATCCCATCTGCCCCATGCTTAGTCTTTGACACGACAAGAGGAAATGGGCACAAACTGGAACAGAGGAAGTTCCATCTCAACATGAGGAGGGACTTCTTTCCTGTGAGGGTGGCAGAGCCCTGGAAGAGGCTGCCCAGAGAGGGGGTGGGGTCGTCTTCTCTGGAGACATTCAAACCCACCTGGACACGTTCCTGTGGGACCTGCTCTGGGTGACTCTGCTCTGGCAGGGGGTTGGACTGGATGATTTCCAGAGGTCTCTTCCAACCCCAACTATTCTGTGATTCTGTGATTCGGTATAAAAGCTGAGGGATCAAAGGGTCAGGCCTCTTTCTTCAATGGCCGACATCCGAGGAGGACCTTGTGTGTTCATCTGCCTTTGATCCCAATCCATGTGTTCCTGACTCCAGAGCTGGAATCCAGTTCCCATCAATCAGTGAGTCCCACCTGGGACTTCCCCAGTGCCTGCCAGTGTGTGATTCGGTATAAAAGCTGAGGGATCAAAGGGTCAGGCCTCTTTCTTCAATGGCCGACATCCGAGGAGGACCTTGTGTGTTCATCTGCCTTTGATCCCAATCCATGTGTTCCTGACTCCAGAGCTGGAATCCAGTTCCCATCAATCAGTGAGTCCCACCTGGGACTTCCCCAGTGCCTGCCAGTGACATCATCCTGGAGCTTGATAAGGTTTTGTATATATTGTATCTATTTAAATATTTTCTTTTTCTTTTAATATTAATATTTCATTAAAGTAGTTTCGTTCCTTCTAAACTCATAAATCTCTTTATCCCTCCTCCTCCTCTCCTTGGAGCGAGAGGTGGGGGAGAGCACCTATCATCAGTCCTTGGCCAGTTTGGCCGAAACCACAACAAATGCAAAAGCAGTGTCCTGCCCTTGGGTTTGGGCGTGCATCCCAGCCACAGCCCAACAACGTACCAGGATCAGACCAGCCTTCCCTCCCCTCCCTCACTGGTCCCATGCACCTTGGTTTCTACCAGAAGAAAAACTCCAGTAGGTCTCTCAGCCAAAGGCTGGTGGAGAAGCAGGACAGCAGGGCACGTTGTGACGCTCTCATCCTGGTCTTGCTGGTCTTAAGCGTCGGTCAACTTAGTTTCTTTAGAGACAGCTTAGTGTAGTGGTTCACACAGGGTCATTCTGCTCATTGCAGTCTCTCCAAGGAGACACTGAAGTGGAAGGGGAGGCAGAAAGAGCGGTTCACACAGGGTCATTCTGCCCATATGCAGTCTCTCCAAGGCGACACTGAAGTGGAAGGGGAGGCAGAAAGAGTTTAGGTACCTCCAGGTAGTTTGTTAAGCAGTGTATTTTTTAAGTCATTTGGGACTTCAGCGACTAATACCTACCTAAGTCCAGTTGCAAGTGGGTTTTTTTGGCTCCGGCCGTGTGCTCTAATTCACCACTAATATCCACTCTCACACAGTACAACTGGGTAAAACTCCCCAATTCATTTCACTTCAGAAATATCCATTCATCCCAGTGATTCGAGAGAGGCTTATGCACCTCCCTCACACCAGATGTTCTCAAGTATATTACTGGACTGGTACCTCACTAGCAGGGAAACAATAGCAAGGATTAGCTTAGAAATAAAAGGCAAATAACACTTCCAGAGATAGCTAGAAACCTGAGGCTTATGGTTTTTGCTACAACTGTGGAGGGTGTGAGGAGTTTAAAGAGGCTGAAAGGGGAATTTGCGCTTTGTTTAGAACCTTTATCCATACACTGAGGTCTTGTACCTAAAGGGTCTTCTCTTCTTTGCCTGTAATATTGAATGTCTGCTGTAACCCCAATATTATACAAAACAGAATTTAGTATACCCAATCCTTAGCACCCTTACTCTTCTGTAAAATAGTCAGCTTCACTGAACAGAAAACTTTTTAACTTGGTTGTGTACTGAAAAATATGCTATGGACATGGGAGGTTACAATAAGTAATAAGTTGGCCCATTTTCAGTTGAAAAACCAGTGTAACTTGCTGATTTACACCTGATGTCTTAGATTTAAGCTTGGCCGGGCATGTATTTTAGCAACATAGCTTGATTTTTGAAAAAAAATTATTAAACAACCCCCTAAGTACCTAAATAGAATGACTGGATTCAGAAGGGAGATTTAAAAAATGCGATTTATTGGCAAAGATCACATGACATTTCCTTAGCCATTAGGATGGAAAAAGAACAGACTGGATGCCTGCCAGTCCTAGAAGTGTGGAAAATTAGATGCCATTTTGCACACAAATCAATACAGTAAGTGGGAAATCTCGGGTCTCCCAAACTGCCTGCAAATGTAGCTGCTAATTGACTCAATTAATCTCTGATCCTGTTTCCACAGAATTGTATGCTTAGAATAAGGGGACACTGGCAGTGTTGTGGATGATTAGAGAATATTGCTGTAATGAGCTTGCTCAGCCACGAGCAGTAAGCTGACCATTAATCTTCAGAAGCAAGGGGACAGGCTCTGCACTTAAAACAAGGGGAAGAAAAAATTTTGGCAACAAAGACGGCTTTTAAAGAACTGCTAAAAATGTGATTAGATTGCACTGATGGTGATGCTTATAACCATTATCCATCTGTGGCATGTGAGAACATTCCTCCACTAAAATCCACCTTCATCCCTTATGCACAGATTTGCTTTCTGGAGGCATTAATGCTGCCTGACTCTTTGCTGAATACTCTGTGCTCCAAATCCAAGAGGTGTCAATGGAGGATACGCTGAGCAACAGCTCAGTTGGCAACATGGAAAAATACATCCAGCATAAAGAACTGTCACTGCTCATACAAACTGTGCAACTAAGGTGAAGATGAGGATGAGGATGCCACACATTTGCTTGGAAATGAACTATACACTAAAAATGGATTGGGATTGTCTCTGCTTGCTGTATACACAGACAAACCCTGGCATCTCACTGTATTTACCTACAGAGGACACAGAGGAAACTACTACAGGAAGGCAAAGGACAGTTAAGGGTAATTGTAATAGGATTTCTATATATAGCCAGGATGTGAAGCCACTTTTAGTACTTACTCATTCTTTCCTGGTGCAGGATGACAAACCGTCTGATGTTTCTTCAACAGCATTTTAGAACACAACAAGTTTTAGGCTTTATTAGATTAGTAGTTTATTAAATGTCATGCATTATGTACTATGCCATTAAAACAAACACAGATCACGGATACGGGGCTGAATTTTAAAAGATCAAGAAACAGAGCTGAAAAGAATACAGGTAAAGGTAGAGCTAGAGAGGTAAAGCAAGATTTCTGTACAGGTTTTTTTTTATTATTATTACCTGAGCCTGGAAATTAAGTTATTTATGTATTTACTCTCAACTGCTTAAAATATATCCTTCCACAAAGATCACCCAGGTTAGAGCCTGATCATTGGCTGTTAACAGGCTTATGATTTTAGAAAATTTAGCACAGAACGTTTCTGCTGTGTGCCAGCCAGGGACAAGGGGATTTCTATTTATCATTTGTATAACTCCAGGAATACCCATGGAGTTTTCCATGACAAAGGAAAATGTCAACTGCTGATCTGAAGAGGCTAAAATTGTCATGAGGCATAGCACCTTAACGGCATAACAAAGCACAGGAGGAAAAGAACTTCACTGGTGTCAGTGCACAGTATATAGAGAATCATAGAATTGTAGACAAACCTTTAACTTACTGCTTTTTTACCCAAACAGATACATCAGCTGATGTGTTTGTGAGAACATTGGAGGGAGCCATCAGAGGGGGTACTCCATGAGGGGAGGGAATTTGTCATTGTATTCTATTACAGAGGACGATTCCAGTTTTGTAAGAAGTTAAAAACAAGGTTTATGGGTTTGGCAACTGACTCCTTGCTGCAGTTGTTCTTAGTGCAAGCCTGGAGGAAACAAACTCTGATCCCAGCAAATGTACACGCGATTGAATGGCAAAGACACTCTGTGATGAAACGAAGTGATACTGAGTGTGCACTTCCATCCTTTCCACGACACTATTTCAGGATTGTTAATACTACATAATTTATTTGTGCTTTTGAATACTAAACAACGTGACACAGGAAAATCCATTAGATCTGCATGGGCTGTCAAAATAGAACATGCTTCTATCAGTTACATGTAAATAACACAAAACGCCTCTTTGCTGTGAGTAGTAATGTGCCGTTTCAGTTTCTCTCTCCTCTGTTGTCGTGTTTGTAGCCAGTCAGGCTTCAGTTCACACAGAATCACAGAATGCTGTGGGGTTGGAGGGGACCTCTGGAGATCACCCACTCCCACCCCGTGCCAGAGCAGGGTCACCCAGAGCAGGTCCCACAGGAACGTGTCCAGGTGGGTTTGAATGTCTCCAGAGAAGGAGACTCCACCACCTCTCTGGGCAGCCTCTGCCAGGGCTCTGCCACCCTCACAGCAAAGAAGTTCCTCCTCATGTTTAGGTGGAACTTTTTATGTTCAAGTTTGTGCCTGGTACCTCTTGTCCTGTCCCTGGGCACCACTGAAAACAGACTGGCCCCATCCTCCTGATACCCACCCTTTCAGTATTTCTAAGCACTGATCAGATGCCTCCTCAGTCTTCTCTTCTCCAGACTGAACAGACCCAAGTCCCTCAGCCTTTCCTCATCAGAGAGATGCTCCAGGCCCCTCATCATCTTTGGAGCCTCTGCTGTACCCTCTCCAGCAGTTCCCTGTCCCTCTTGAACTGGGGAGCCCAGAACTGGACACAGGACTCCAGACGTGGCCTCACCAGGGCAGAGCTACAAAATATTTTGCAAATTATTATGAGGAACCAGGTTTTGCATTTGTTAATAACCACGGCCTCTGTGCAGCAGCCTCCAGCATGACTGGGAGCAGAGGCCGTGTCTGTGTGTCTGTACCTAACAGCCTCACACAGCTGCATTCAAACTTTTAATGCTGTCAAGAAGGTTTTCTAAGCGTGTCTCTTTCTGGCAAATGTTAACAATGTGCTTCAAATAGTAGTCCAAGTAGCTATTAAGCCTATGAGGAGGCTTTCTGGTTAGTTAGAGATTTTTTTGTTCAACTGAGAGGAGAAAATCTCATAGGATTCATGTGACCCTTTCCTCAGCTGAGACTTGGCTTTCCTGCAGACCCTTGCAATTATGATATCCTTTCTGATTATTTCACCACTCCCCTCCCATGGGGATTGAACTCTGTGGTGCATTGTCTCATGACACAGTTGTCTTTCATATCTGAGATGTACCACAGGGCATGGAAGTTCCTCACGTTCTCGAAAGAGGCAACCAAGAGGAGAAGGGTGAGGGTGAAGGATAAAGGTGCTTTCTCTGGGGTACACAAAACAGAGTCAGAACCAGGCAGGATGAAAGACAACTGTGACAAATTTCTGATTGATTTGATGGGATTTCTCTACCACACGCCCTAATAAAGTCTGGAAGTAGATGTGAGCATTAACGACAGAGATTTCAAAGTGAAGCCCGGCGTTATATTTTGTAAAGATACTTTTTTAATGCTATCGACTGCCAAATTATGTCACTAAGAATTTCCTTTGAACCATCGACCTCAACATATGTGATGACAAATTAAATCTGCAACTGAGGGTGGAAGGGTTTTTCCTTTTGAAACTGAATTTATTGCTTTTGGGAAGGCATTGGATTGATGGATCCTGAAGAGCTCTATTTATTCATGGAACATGTGACAAGCTTCCCTTCATTGCAGCTTTCTTCATACTCTTAAAAAGAGCAGTCCCACAAATCTACTTACCGCAGTGATAAATATTTAAGACACAAGGTCAGAAATATACTGTAATTTGTCTGGTGACAATGTTCTATTCCAGTAACTTTATATCTTTCATATCAGATGATTAATGACCTTGGGGCTTTAGGTATGTGCTGTAGAGTGACAGCCCCACAATATAAATATATTCAAAGGCTCAGAAAATGAAGTCTATGCTCCAGCCAACGTCAAGCAAGCTCATTTCTAAGTCTACTGTATGCCATGAGGAAATATCTTACTGCACCAATGACAGTTCAGAAATGTCAGTTATTTATTTCTCTAACCCGAAGTTGTGAAAAGGAGCTGTTTAGTGCTTACTGTGATAAGTAAGAAGCTTTTAGCCCTGCTTCAAACACAGGGTACTTTAATCAAGCCCACAGTTTTTCTAACGGGTCTTCTTATCTCGTATCTCGAAGAAAAACAGCATGTTTTTCGAAAAGATCCCATTTCTCTGCCACAGCATATCTCTTCCTTTTTTTTTTTCTTCTCTACTGAGCCTCATCTGTTCCCGGCTCATCCTGGTCCCTGCCCTTCAGCAAACGTAGTCAATCCCCCTGCTCATCCCAGGCTGCCTTAATAGCTGTTATCTGCTGGCATTAACCACTGCTGCTGGGCAGCAGGGCTGGAAGGGAGAAGCTTTCTGTGACCCTGCAGAAACCTAGTGGGGACCCGTTTCCTTCCTTTTATGTGCCTTCCTTTCCTTCTTCTTTATACGCCACCCACAAGCTCTGCGACCACCCTGTCCCCAGGTCCCTGCACGCTGGGAAAGGCTGCATTCAGCCCATTTCCTCATGACTTATTCTAAGTATCATTTTGGATGCAGCCTCTAAATCTTTTTGAGGTTTGCCTAGCAGTGATTTATGTCCACCGTACCAATAGAACTTATGAAAAATGAGCATATGAGCGTGCAAAAGTTTGTTTTGTTACGGTAGGGCTTCTTTCTCTTGTTTAATCTCAGAAAAGCTCAAAACAAATGTTTGGGAAATATTTTTTGGTAAAGACACTTTTCATTGCCTGATAGAATATTTTCTCCAAATCAGTTTTCAGGTAACAATGGTAAGAGAAACAAAAGTAAGGAACAGTAAGAAAAAGAAAACTTTTGTTCGCAATCAGCCTAGAAAAATCCGTAAGAGAGTCTCAGGAAATTCCAAACAATTCATATTTTCTGACTCGTCTTTTTTACTATAATTGTGTTTCATTCTTATTTTCACTCCGGCCATTCTCAGTTCCAGGAAATCCTTTCAATAGTTACTCATCTTATCTGCTAAATTGTTTCATTCCAAAGAGTGTTTGGATTTATTATCTGCATTACCACTTGACATGCAAAAAAAAAAAAAGGAATGGTTGTCTTCAGACATAATTTATAGTTATGATAATTTTGCTCTGGCTTTTTACTTTTCAGCACTAAAATCAATTTCTGCCCCATCTAGCAAGTCAGAAGGTGTGACTTTCAGTACTTTGTGGTAACAAGATGTTCTTCTACATGGAACATAAAACTGGTCTTCAGAGTGGAATTTTTTCAGCAGTATAATGAAACCAAAAATTATGGTAACTGCTTTCCACATGTTATATTATTTATTTATGACCCACTCTCCTCCTTTTATCTTTTTATTGGGGGAATTCTGAAAAGTAGTAGAAGTTATTGTCACATTTACAGAAATTGGTGGTATTAATCTAGTTAGTTCAGAACTAATAGCATTGAAGATGTGGTAGCGTGGGATTAGGTTTAGCAAAGAACTAATCCCTAAAAGTTGCTGTATATCCTGAGGTTGCAAGCCCCACATCTTCAGTGCAAAGCTTCGGCGTTCTACATGCAAATCACTGCTGGTAGGGAAAAATAAGGCTTTTCTGACTAATAGCTATAAAAAGAATAAACCTGGAACTTAAATGTCAAGAGAAAAAAATTATAACTCACCCACTACGAGTGAAAGGTTGGTGAGACCAATCTGGTGAGACCCCACCTGGAGCACTGCGTCCAGCTCTGGAGTCCTCAGCACAGGAAGGACAGGGACCTGTTGGAATGAGTCCAGAGGAGGCCATGAAGATGCTCCGAGGGCTGGAGCCCCTCTGCTGTGAGGACAGGCTGAGAGAGTTGGGGTTGTTCAACCTGGAGAAGAGAAGCTCCCCCTTCCAGTATCTAAAGGGGGAAACAGGAGAGATGGGGAGGGAGCCTTTATGAGGGACTCGTTACATAGGACGAGGGGGAATGGTTTTACACTGACAGCGGGGAGATTGAGATGAGATCTCAGGAAGAAATTCTTTGCTGTGAGGGTGGTGAGACACTGGAAGAGGTTGCCCAGAGAAGCTGTGGCTGCCCCATCCCTGGAGGGGTTCAAGGCCAGGCTGGATGGGTGCAGAAACCTAGTGGGGACCCGTTTCCTTCCTTTTATGTGCCTTCCTTTCCTTCTTCTTTATACGCCACCCACAAGCTCTGCGACCACCCTGTCCCCAGGTCCCTGCACGCTGGGAAAGGCTGCATTCAGCCCATTTCCTCATGACTTATTCTAAGTATCATTTTGGATGCAGCCTCTAAATCTTTTTGAGGTTTGCCTAGCAGTGATTTATGTCCACCGTACCAATAGAACTTATGAAAAATGAGCATATGAGCGTGCAAAAGTTTGTTTTGTTACGGTAGGGCTTCTTTCTCTTGTTTAATCTCAGAAAAGCTCAAAACAAATGTTTGGGAAATATTTTTTGGTAAAGACACTTTTCATTGCCTGATAGAATATTTTCTCCAAATCAGTTTTCAGGTAACAATGGTAAGAGAAACAAAAGTAAGGAACAGTAAGAAAAAGAAAACTTTTGTTCGCAATCAGCCTAGAAAAATCCGTAAGAGAGTCTCAGGAAATTCCAAACAATTCATATTTTCTGACTCGTCTTTTTTACTATAATTGTGTTTCATTCTTATTTTCACTCCGGCCATTCTCAGTTCCAGGAAATCCTTTCAATAGTTACTCATCTTATCTGCTAAATTGTTTCATTCCAAAGAGTGTTTGGATTTATTATCTGCATTACCACTTGACATGCAAAAAAAAAAAAAGGAATGGTTGTCTTCAGACATAATTTATAGTTATGATAATTTTGCTCTGGCTTTTTACTTTTCAGCACTAAAATCAATTTCTGCCCCATCTAGCAAGTCAGAAGGTGTGACTTTCAGTACTTTGTGGTAACAAGATGTTCTTCTACATGGAACATAAAACTGGTCTTCAGAGTGGAATTTTTTCAGCAGTATAATGAAACCAAAAATTATGGTAACTGCTTTCCACATGTTATATTATTTATTTATGAGCCACTCTCCTCCTCTTATCTTTTTATTGGGGGAATTCTGAAAAGTAGTAGAAGTTATTGTCACATTTACAGAAATTGGTGGTATTAATCTAGTTAGTTCAGAACTAATAGCATTGAAGATGTGGTAGCGTGGGATTAGGTTTAGCAAAGAACTAATCCCTAAAAGTTGCTGTATATCCTGAGGTTGCAAGCCCCACATCTTCAGTGCAAAGCTTCGGCGTTCTACATGCAAATCACTGCTGGTAGGGAAAAATAAGGCTTTTCTGACTAATAGCTATAAAAAGAATAAACCTGGAACTTAAATGTCAAGAGAAAAAAATTATAACTCACCCACTACGAGTGAAAGGTTGGTGAGACCAATCTGGTGAGACCCCACCTGGAGCACTGCGTCCAGCTCTGGAGTCCTCAGCACAGGAAGGACAGGGACCTGTTGGAATGAGTCCAGAGGAGGCCATGAAGATGCTCCGAGGGCTGGAGCCCCTCTGCTGTGAGGACAGGCTGAGAGAGTTGGGGTTGTTCAACCTGGAGAAGAGAAGCTCCCCCTTCCAGTATCTAAAGGGGGAAACAGGAGAGATGGGGAGGGAGCCTTTATGAGGGACTCGTTACATAGGACGAGGGGGAATGGTTTTACACTGACAGCGGGGAGATTGAGATGAGATCTCAGGAAGAAATTCTTTGCTGTGAGGGTGGTGAGACACTGGAAGAGGTTGCCCAGAGAAGCTGTGGCTGCCCCATCCCTGGAGGGGTTCAAGGCCAGGCTGGATGGGGCTTGGGGCAACCTGGTCTGGTGGGAGGTGTCCCTGCCCAGGGCAGGGGGTTGGAACTGGATGATCTTTAAGGTCCTTTCCAGCCCAAACCATTCTATTAGTCTATGATTGAGCAATTCATATCAACAGCACTGAAGCTGCAGCCCCAGCCAGCCCAGAGAGTCTTTACTGATAAGATCAGCCATCAGCAACCCCAGATCTCAGAACTTCAGGAAAGTCTGGAGCAAGAAGTGCTTACCCTTGGTGGAGGAGAATCAGACAGAGGAACAAACTGGACATACGCAAGTCGATGGGACCTGATGGGATGGACTCAGAAGTGCTGAGAGACCCAGGGAATGTCACCACGATGCCACTCCCAACTGCCTTGGAAAAGTCACAGTGATCAGGAGAGGTTCCTGTGGATTGGAGAAAGGGAAAAGACACTCATATCTTCAAGAAGGGCAAGAAGAAAAGTAAAGGCTGGTCAGCCTAACACAGCCCCCAGGAAGGCCACAGAACAGTCTTCCTTTTGTGCCTGTGGTGGCACCTCCACGACTGAGCATGGGATGGTGCCCCAGGAGGTGATGTGCTGAACACACTGAGCCAGCCTTGTTTTCAAGGACCATTTGGGCATTGATTTGCTGTGCATCGAGACACATCACCCTTGTGATGGAGCTGCTAAACATTTGGGCTGAGATTTGTCCACCTGAGGCAAAGCTGTAGTTAAATTGGGATGGTTGAATTGGACCATTCCAGCAGGTGACTCAGATCTCAAGAGTCCACACAGCGATGCAGAAGCCCCAGAAGCAGACTAGTGGTTTTTCCAGGTACTTAAAGCACAATTCTTAGTTTCCAACAGAAATTCACAAATTTACTGTTTGACATTTGCCTGGAAAAGCTCTTCCCTCTAAATGAAAATCTTCGCATTTGTAATGGATATCCAAGACATTTGGTTTCTAAGAAATACTTTTTTTTTTTTTACCATTAAAACGGAATAAAAGGCAGGGGAAAAATATTTGTTTCATTTTCATTTCGCTCAAAATTTTCCTCAGTAAATGCTTACCCATCTGTTCCAGTGATCAATATTTATGCTACATAATGAACATGAAAGCACTGATGAAGTACCTCCAGGCTTCATTCAATATTCTGTAGCGGGTCCTAATTTTGACATATCAATATTATGTGGGTAACTGTTCTAATATACAAGTCAGTCTTGAAACCTCTTTTATTTTGCTTTTTCTGAAGAAAAGGTCTAATGTAAGGCCAGTAATGATTTTATTATTTTCCTCTTTCTCTTGATTCCATTAATGCTTGGCCTTGCTAAATGGGTATAAATCACAGTACAATATTACATTAAAAACATCTCTATAACTGAATTTGGAGCTAAACTGACTGTGTTAGAAGACCTCTGTTCCATCTTCGTGACAAAGAGAACTGTTGAAATGAGATCAGGTCGGTGAAGCACATCAGGAAATACTGTGAATTGATTTTTTTTGTTTGGAAAAAACACAACAGAACCTGAGGGAGTGGGAGGCAGAGGGGGAAGCTCCAGGTATATCTTCATATTGAATGAGCAAAGAATTACCCTGTATGGATTTATTATACAAGTATCTACCATTCATATTTTCTGACTCGTCTTTTTTACTATAATTGTGTTTCATTCTTATTTTCACTCCGTGCATTTTTAACACAGAACATATGTGTTGTCATTGTCATTTTTGAGCTCTCCTTTCTTGCCGTTCTCCCATAGGTGGGAATCTCGCAGAAATCAGTGGGGGCTGAGAACATTGATGTGATGGGAAGTGCCAGTCTTGGGCAAAGCACTTCTCAGTAAAACTGAAAGGAACCCAACATGACACAATGCAGAAAAGCTGTGTAACAAAACTGTATTTTCCAGTAGAGTGTTTCCAGCCCAGTTCAAATGACTCCTAACTGTAGGCTCTTAATTACTTTAAAAAGCACTAGCAATCCAAATTAAGCCCCAGGAATATGATGTTTGACTCAGGCTTTCAGAGCTGACATAAATTCATTAAATCTTCCAAACCAATCCGCTTTGTTACTTTTGGCACATCTGCAATTTTTTATTTTTTTTTTTAATAACAAAACATTGCGTAAAGGGCTTAGTATCTGTTCCAGTGATCAATATTTATGCTACATAATGAACATGAAAGCACTGATGAAGTACCTCCAGGCTTCATTCAATATTCTGTAGCGGGTCCTAATTTTGACATATCAATATTATGTGGGTAACTGTTCTAATATACAAGTCAGTCTTGAAACCTCTTTTATTTTGCTTTTTCTGAAGAAAAGGTCTAATGTAAGGCCAGTAATGATTTTATTATTTTCCTCTTTCTCTTGATTCCATTAATGCTTGGCCTTGCTAAATGGGTATAAATCACAGTACAATATTACATTAAAAACATCTCTATAACTGAATTTGGAGCTAAACTGACTGTGTTAGAAGACCTCTGTTCCATCTTCGTGACAAAGAGAACTGTTGAAATGAGATCAGGTCGGTGAAGCACATCAGGAAATACTGTGAATTGATTTTTTTTGTTTGGAAAAAACACAACAGAACCTGAGGGAGCAGGGGGCGGAGGGGGAAGCTCCAGGTATTTCTTCATATTGAATGAGCAAAGAATTATCCTGTATGGATTTATTATACAAGTATCTACCTGAAATCCTCAGAGCCCATGCATTTTTAACACGGAACATATGTGTTATTGTCATTTTTGAGCTCTCCTTTCTTGCTGTTCTCCCATAGGTGGGAATCTCGCAGAAATCAGTGGGGGCTGAGAATTGATGTGATGGGAAGTGCCAGGCTTGGGCAAAGCACTTCTCAGTAAAA
Source organism: Calidris pugnax (assembly GCF_001431845.1). Lineage (NCBI taxonomy): Eukaryota > Metazoa > Chordata > Aves > Charadriiformes > Scolopacidae > Calidris > Calidris pugnax. The sequence goes on from NW_015090945.1 coordinate 640,383, forward strand.
CTGAAAGGAACCCAACATGACACAATGCAGAAAAGCTGTGTAACAAAACTGTATTTTCCAGTAGAGTGTTTCCAGCCCAGTTCAAATGACTCCTAACTGTAGGCTCTTAATTACTTTAAAAAGCACTAGCAATCCAAATTAAGCCCCAGGAATATGATGTTTGACTCAGGCTTTCAGAGCTGACATAAATTCATTAAATCTTCCAAACCAATCCGCTTTGTTACTTTTGGCACATCTGCAATTTTTTATTTTTTTTTTTTATAACAAAACATTGCGTAAAGGGCTTAGTAAATTGCATTTAGCACCGTGCCAGCAATGCAGCCCACAACTCAAAAAGCTCCTAAATTAAAGCTCTGTCTTCCACATTCAAAGATGTGATCTCTCTATGTATAAGGGTACATACAGACATATTTATGTTTGCGTGTATATATGTGTGTGTGTGTATATGTATATTATATATGTATGCTGACAGGTGCTGCATTTGAAATATAAGTGATGATAAATTTTACTTGTTCTTCACTTCAAAAACAATACAAAATGAAATGGAGAGGGAAAAAAACCCAAACTCATAACCAATTTCAGCTTTTGGAAATAATGTTAGAATCGTATTGGAAGGATACTTACGAGAAGAGCAAAAAGAATTCATCCCACTGCATAGCACAGAAATGAGTTAGAAATGTATTTTCACCATCTGCTGCTCTCATGAAATCTAGGGATTTGTAAAGGGCAGTTTTGTGTAAGAGTAAATCTGAGATTTGGTGACTTTGCTGCAGAGTCTGTAATCTTGAGACAGTGTTTGGCTGCTTTAGATGTACATTTTAGATTAAATATCTAAAAGACTGTGAGAGGTAAGCAGTCTGAGCGGATAGCTTTGTCCTCCTCATCTGTAGGGTACATGAATATACGAATAGCTGCGGAGATCTGGAATGAAATCTTTGTCAGGGCGAGCTGAAATGGTAATTGCAGGTAGTTGCAGCCAACACTCCAGTCTCTTGCTTGTGATCCAAACGTTCCCTATCACTGCAAAATATTATCACTTGCAGTCATAGGCAGATGCCTTTTAAAATTAAGCTCACGCTGGGGAAACTGTTCTACTCTGTTACAAGAGGCTACTGCAAAATCTACGATGAGAAGTAGTTCGCTAGGTGTAAAGTTCCTGCTTCTGCTCCGCGTCTCTCCTGCCCGTGTCCTGGAGAGTTCCACAAGTCCCCAGCTTCATTCTTCTCATGTACCACCTTCTATGGCAACGCTGGGAGCAACAGCAGCAGCTCCCAGTCACATTTCTGCTCAGAAGGGAGCTGCTGGCTCCCTAGGTGGTATCTATGCATCTTACGTGGCAGGTCAGTGTTAGACAGTTTAAGAACACTTGGACCAAGCAAAGTCATTTTCCTTACTTCTAAGCATAGTATTTTTATTGTTGTTCTATTCATAGAATCACAGAATGGTTTGGGTTGGAAGGAACCTTAAAGATCATCCAGTTCCACCCCCCTGCCCTGGGCAGGGACACCTCCCACCAGACCAGGTTGCTCCAAGCCCCATCCAGCCTGACCTTGAACCCCTCCAGGGATGGGGCAGCCACAGCTTCTCTGGGCAACCTCTTCCACCCTGTTCCTAACCAGTCAGTGTACATTTGCATCCAAGAACCATCCCTGTTCCTAAGCAGTCAGTGTACATTTGCATCCAAGAACCATTTTTAAAGTAGGATGATCAAACCTAACAATGTTAGGTTTGTGCTAAAGGGAAACAGCTACAAGTAATGCATGAACTCAAACTTCTGAGCCAACCAGGGCCTCTGGTGGTTCAGAGCTGGTTTTATTCTTACCATGAAGTTTTGATTCTTACAGCCAGCGACGCTGTTCCACAGCTACTCGGGAGCCCTTCCCACTCCAAGAGAGAGTTAACTTCCACACCTGTGGAGGTTTAGAAAAAAGGTTCTTCATTGAAGGGAGAAGGTTCTTCATTGAAGGGAGAAGGTTCTTCATTGAAGGGAGAAGGTTCTTCATTGAAGGGAGAAGGTTCTTCATTGAAGATGCAACCTTCCCTAGACCTTGAAGTAGCATAGGTGTGTTTCATGGGCTATAATGGAGCCCAGAGCATTTGGGATTTTGGTGACTGTTTCAGAGAGAAACTATCAGAGGAAACCCGCTTAAGTAGCCATTAATATTTAATAAACTTTATTCAGATGCCATCTGTCAACCAGAGGAGCTTCATGGGCATCTGCTGTTCCCTCGGTTGGTATTCAGTTTGCTTTTTGTATCTGAGGTATGGATTGGATACCAATACTCTTGGTGTGCTCTTCAACACTATAAATAACCATGCGTGCAAGCAATTGCTTAAGCTTCCAGCAGCAACATACGTGATCCAGCACAGATCTGACCTCTTGTCTGTCAGCACGATATCAGCTGTTTTCATGCGTTTCAACTCAGCATTCTGCACATCAGCTGTAAAAAAAAGAAAAAAAACACTAATAAGGCATTCGCATTGAAAGGATTCAGAAGTTCCTTTCCTGATTGCATTAAGGTCATTAAGGTTTCTGCTTTTATAGATGCTGTAGTTAAGATAGATAACCACACGCAAATCCATGCACATCCAGATTGTGCCTTCATCTAGATTTCTGAAGGGGAAGCTTATAAATTAGTAAACAGGAATTGTAAGGAACTAAAAAAATATAGCAAAAAGGTGGTCCAGTGAGAATAGCTAATAATGTCAGTCTTCCACCTTGGCAAGGCTAGTGGAGAGCAGAGGAATTTTTATATTTTTTTTTCCGGTTTATTAATAAGCTTTTCTTCAAATGGGTTACAGCTTCTTTCTGCCATGGAAGTTCTATAAAATAAATCCATTCTTCATATTTTCATGGTTTTGGCAGAACTTCTGCAAACTAGAGCCTTTCAGGAGGGAAAAAAAGGCACAGCCAATGATTTGAAGGAAGTATTATTTGGTATTTGTTAGAGATGTGGGAGAAAGTGAACAGAATTAATATAACCCCCTCCAACTAATTGAACTACACAAACTCTGGATCCTTAGACCCATTTACCCATCTCTAGCCTTGCCCTTTTCTTTGAGGATTGTATTTATTTCACTGTAAGGAAATGAAAATTATTATTAATGTGATAATCTGATTCTCTTTTAATCTAAGGACACTTTTTACCAGCCTTACTGTTGCAAAAAGGTATTACATATATAAACTGTATGTAAAACTAATAATCACTGAAAATAATGAATTGTATGTATGTAGCACTTGCTGATACTGAGTGCCCAGAATTCATACAGGCCCTTATTTCCTCTAAAGCCACTCATATAAAAACCATATGAAGTAGATAATATGGGATACTAAACTTTGACCAGTAAAGATAGCGTCCCCATCTTCCTATCTTTCCATTTTATGTATCAAGGCTGGATATTAGGAAAAATTTTTTCACCAAAAGGGTTATCAGCCATTGGAATGGGCTGCCCAGGGAGGTGGTTGAGGCACCATCCCTGGAGGTGTTCAAAAGACGGGTTGATGTAGTGCTGGGAGGTATGGTTTAGTGATGATGTTCCTTGTTTGTTGTGTGGGTGTCTATTTTTGTCAGTTAGGTTGATGGTTGGACAAGATGATCTTTAAGGTCCCTTCCAACCTAGAAGATTCTGTGATTCTGTGTTCATTCAGTGTCAGGTTTAATCTAGATCCAGACAAGAGTCTGTGAAGAGCCTAAGAGTTCAGTGAACTACATTTTTCCAGCAATGCAATGTAAATAGTTGTAAATAACAAATTGTAAAGAAAACAAGCTCTCCAATACCACGGATCAAGTCATGCGAAGCAGTACCAGCAGTTGTGGTTAATGCTAATGGTTAATTCAGTGTGGTACCATTTCCAGAACCTTTTAAAAATTGATGTTAAGAACATCAGCTCCTTAGACGTTGGCCAGCACATCCCAGAATCCCTGTGTGGCAGGACATGAACAATAACCCCATCCTTCATTCCTCTGTGAGACAGAGCCAGCAAGATGCTGTGATTTAAATGGGAACTGATCTCTAAACATCTATCGAACGCCAAACATAATTAATTGATCCTCCTAAGGCCAATGTAAAGTTGGCAGCTACTATACAGTATTTTCTATACAGAATTTTTGTACAATGGGAAAGTTATAGCTAGAAAAAAGTGAGGCCATGGACGTGATATTCCACAGCCTTCCCCAGGAGGGGGACTTGATTTGTATTTGATTCTCTTGAAAATTAAACGGTTCGTATCTAGAAAGGCCACCTGGTTTTCAGTTTCAAGACCTAACTGTAAGTTTTGATAACTCACAGGTCATCAAAGCTTAAGGCAATAGTCACGCAGAACAACAAATTCCTTCCATAACTTTATTCCCATGAAACTTCTGACATGCTTAATAAATAATAGAAAATGTTGGCATTTTTTATAAGGTTTTCTGTATTTTCTGCTTCTTTTCTAACTTGCAATGTCTAAATACTATTTGAAGAAAAAATGAATGATACCTGTTTAACCAGATAACTCACTGAAAAAAAAATTGTTCCGTCACTGAATTTAAAATTGCATTGCTACTACCATAATTTTACCAAGTCAATTTTAAAGGGACTTTTTCAAAGATTTTAGTTTAAAGCAACGGGGCTTTTACAGCTGGGATTATTGTGGTGATTCTATTTTGAAGCATATCTTGGTGTATAAATTATTGATGGGAAAAGTATTATGCTGGTAACGTTACAGCCACACAGATATATTCTTGGTTTAGCTATTTGGTCATTTCCAGCATTGTCAGCCAGAAAAGGCATATTAATTTATGTGACACTATCCGAGCAGAATTCCACATGCCTTAGTAGGTTTTATCTACCATCAGTGCATCTAAATATCTTGAACTTTACCATCTACTGCAAAAAAAAAACAGGAATTACTGTATAGAGTGCAGAAAGAGAAAACTTAAGAAACAGCTGAAGGCTCACTCTTTTGAGCTGGTTTACGATACATCAAATCGAGGCAGGATTTTGATCCCTGACACCTGCTTTCCTTAGACCTCTGGCTCCTGAAGTTGGTGGGGAGATTGCAGCTGAGTTCTGTGGATGTGGGTAAGGATTTATCCAGAGAACACGTTAGAGCAGGTCCAGTAAATTCACTCAGAGCAGGCACAGCACACTGCGCTCTAATCTCTTCTCACCAGTGGGCCAAGGCTTACGTTGCTTAAGTGCTAATATGCTAATCCCAACCTCTGGTACCAAGAGGTTAATATGATGCCTCTGCTTTAGTAATTATCCCTAAGACTGACTTACATATTAATGGAAAATTGATGAAACTCTTTAGCGAATGTCACACCCTCTGGAAAAAAAAAAATATACAATTCATTCCTAAACTAAATCTGATAAGCAAGTAATTTAAGTCATTTGTCAAATTCAAAAGCAATCGGGAACTCCAAAATAAATATTTCTTTTCTTTCCAGCCACAGAGTTAGAAACTAAATGAATTTTAATAAAAGAACGATGCTTTGTAATGGAGAGGGGAACTGCAGCTTTTTCTGTTTGTCAGGGTATTTCGGATGAGACATGTTTTCCTTTGATGTAAAGAAAAAAAGAACTAATCCCTTTTATCCCAGCTTCCAGATTTGGTGTGCAGCTAGTGACCCCGCTAACATTGCTGATGTTTAACACTTTCAATGCGATTTTATTTGCACATTTTCATGTTGGCAGCAATGTTCATCATACTGAAAGACTAACGGTAAGGGGAAGGATCAGACAATGAAAGCACATCTGTTCCTCACTCCCTTTCCTGGCACCATTCTACTGCTGGGATCTCTGATTTCCACCCAGAGAGATTTGGAAACTGTATTCCTCTTCTAGGATTTCACATGCCTTTAAGGGAATTTCTTACCCAAATCATGCTGCTCTGAAACAAGCCTCCTACTGATAAAAATCCATAGAAGTTGCTTTTTATCCTGTTGAGTTACATATAACATGTTTCCCCCAACAGATGTATTAAATATGCACAGTAACATCACACAGTTGCTCTATGAGTGCTTTCTCTCATAAACCAGATCCGGTGTCAGATTGTAGCTACAAGATGTACATTTGAAAAGGTGTTTGTAAAAGTGATGGAAACGTCTGTCCTGGCTCAGCCCAAGCACACAGACATGGTGTCAATTGTAGCTATAAGATGTACATTTGAAAAGGTGTTAGTAAAAGTGATGGAAACATCTGTCCTGGCTCAGCCCAAGCACACAGACAGGTCCCTCCCATTGTGGAAGGGGACAGCAAAAGGGCCCTGTGCAGAGGATGGAGGTCATGAGCAAATCTGGTCTAATCCTTGTTCCTGCTTTTAGACTTTAGTGGTTTTGTCCACACCACCCTCCTGGAGTATATTACCAACAATATTGGTCACATTTTAAATCACAGAATGATATGGGGTTGGAAGGTCTCCTGGAATATATTATCAACAATATTGGTCTCATTTTAAGTCACAGAATGCTATGGAGTTGAAAGGGACCTCTGGAGATCACCCAGTCCAAGCCCCTGCCAGAGCAGGGTCACCCAGAGCAGGTCCCACAGGAACGTGTCCAGGTGGGGTTTGAATGTCTCCAGAGAAGGAGACTCCACCACCTCTCTGGGCAGCCTCTGCCAGGGCTCTGCCACCCTCACAGCAAAGAAGTTCCTCCTCATGTTTAGGTGGAACTTTTTATACTCAGGTTTGTGCCCACTTCCCCTTGTCCTGTCCCTGGGCACCACTGAAAAAAGCCTGGCCCCATCCTCCTGACACCCACCCTTTCAGTATTTATAGGTGTTGATCAGATCCCCCCTCAGTCTTCTCTTCTCCAGGCTAAAAAGACTTGAGTCCACAGCCTTTCCTCATCAGAGAGATGTTCTTGTCCCCTCATCATCTTTGTAGCCTCTCTGTCTCCCCTCTCCAGCAGTTCCCTGTCCTTCTGGAACTGGGGAGCCCAGAACTGGACCCAGTGCTCCAGATGGGGCCTCCCCAGGGCAGAGCAGAGGGCTAGAATGACCTCCCTCCATCTGCTGGTCATACCCCAGGATGCCATTGGTCTTCTTGGCCAACACTTCTTGATGGACCCCAGGAACACCACTGGCCTTCTTGGATACAAGGGCACATTGCTGGCTCATCACAGAGGGAGGTGATTACCTGCCTCTGGAAAGAGCCTGAAAGTGAACCAGGACTTGGAAATGAAGCAGGGAGCTAATCGTTTGAGCATAAATCATCCACAACTGGTGATGTTAGGGCCGATGGAGGATAGTATATTTCCCTCAGTCACTGTGAGTTAATATAGTCCCGTATTTCTAAATAATTCCAGTCTCATGTCAAGCTGGATTCCTTTTGAAATATTACCATTAAGACAGAAGAGGAGATATTATGGGTTCTCTTAGAGGTAAATATAAACAGGAGCTCAAAGATGAGGTTTGTTTTCTTAGATGCTGAAAAATTTAGTTCACAACTCGAGATCCCAAATTTTGAAAAGCACCTCAAATACTCCTCTGTGTTGACTCCTTAATCTCCACATCACGTGCGTTTCTGCATCTTGTATGACAGCAAAAGCAGTATTGCCACTTACCTGCTTTCAGACGAACATTAACTCCTCTGTCATAACGTCAAGCATATTGTACTGAAGGCAACAAATCACCTCCCTCCCACTTCTTCTCCTTCAAAGGAGCATGGGACAATTATAGGAGCGTGCACTTCCATGCCTACTAAGATAAATTATTTGGGAAAAAAAAAAAAAAAAGAAAGAAAAAAAGAAAAGAAGCAGCAAACTGCAGCCCTGGTGCCGTTGCCGTGTTTCTATTAATAGCAGTGAGATGCATCACTGTCAGTTAGCTTATAGGTGTAGTAAAACAGGTATTTTCCCATTCAAAAAATGCGTTTCTTATTAGATTATACACAGAAAAATAATTGGACATGAAGGACACAGAATAAAGCAGAAGCAATTATAAACTGCAAGATAAATACTAATTAATCCTTTTGAAAGAACATAGCTGTATGTTTATGTCTCAAACAAACCATACATAAGAGTATATATAATAATATTATACATATTTTCCTTGTATACAGTGGTTCCAGATCATGGAACTGACTGGTATTTGGATTTTACTGTCCTCTTCGAGCACTGCCAGGATTCTCTGTAAACTAGTAGAAGTCACATGGGTTTGTCATATGCATTCCACAGTAAAAGATCTTTCAAAAAATATTTTCTTTGCTTTGATTAACATTTCTGGCTAACAAAACACCACAAATTTTTGTCTTTATGACTTCCTCGTGCAGTGCTGTCCCTTGTAAAGATCGGGCAAAATAATCACATTGCCCTTACGGCATTTTTTTTTGGTTTTCTGGTGGGGGTAGGGGGGAGGTGGCTTTTGGGAAGCAGAAGTAGGTATAATCAGTGTGTAGACAGAAGCTACCCCAAAGCCTCCATTCCAAGTCTTTATCATAAATTGCCAGATGCTGGCAGTTAGAAATAAAAAAAAAAAAGTATGTATTATGAAATTGTCAGCTATGAAAGATACTTCCCAAGGCGCAGCCGGAATATAATGTATTTTTTTCCATGTTCAAGTGTTCTTTGAAGATTAATTTTATTGCCCATAACCTTGCCGTAAATGGCTGCATTATAGCCGTTGGTATCTGACCAATTTATTTTCAGGTTTGTTCCCTGTCTTAAGCTTGATTGAGCTGTAGAAACTCTGCTGCAGTCGTGGAAACCTCGGGGGTTTCTGGGGCCTGGCCATCACTTTGGCAATCAGAAGACCTGATGGACAATTTGGGCCTTCTTTTGCTACTGTTCAACACTGATTTCCCCTTCTACAATCATTGTCCATACATTTGGGGAACAGCTGTGACTAATAATAAGTCATTTCAGGGCAAGGCCTGATATTTCCTACTATTACTTCATGTTCTACTTGGCTTTTAGAAACGGCCACCCTCTGAGGAGGTGGAACCAGTGACACAGGACTAATGACTCTTCGTTGTCTTAGCTTAGCACAGCTATCATCCAAACTAAGCAACATTTTTCTTCTCCAACATAATATGCTTATGCAATTTAATTAGCGTGAGACGCAGCCACAAATCCTAACAGCTTCTGTAAGGGTTTCTACCAAGGGAGCATCTGACCAGGATGGAACAACCTGCAAACAAAGAACTCTGATGCAGTTCAGGGCTCAGTGCAGATCCAGTCGAGAGGGGTTTTCCCTCTGATGAGCTAATTAATGCAGGATCTCATCTGTACAGATCTTAAAATAATTTTATATATATATATATCCTATATCTTTCTCAGACGATGATGAAAATACAAATATCTGAATAGAATTGCATCACAGATATTTTCAATGAGGTGTGAATGTTTCAAATCATCTATATTATTACCCTTGATAGCTATAGATACAGGAATAGTATTATCTCACACATTCATGAAGCAGAGATGATAATTCATCTATCACAACTTGGAATTTCCTGAGGTATTGTGTAGAAATTGAATATTCCATACTATTCTGTAAGCTGCTTTCATAGATCCTTCCTATGTGTTAAAGCTATACTAAATTTATTACATTTTTAGGTGAATGGCCATAGGATCTCACTAATTCCCCTTTTGTCCTCTTAAAATCCTGTAGGATATTTCCATAAGGATGATTTTCAAAGTTACTCAGCAGCCAGAGCTCTCCCTAAAGCTTCCAGGGGCTGAGATTGTTCAGAGTTCTGTAAGCTGCTTCCATAGAGCTTTCCCATGTGTTAAAGCTATACTAAATTTATTACATTTTTAGGTGAATGGCCATAGGATCTCACTAATTCCCCTTTTGTCCTCTTAAAATCCTGTAGGATATTTCCATAGGGATGATTTTCAAAGTTACTCAGCAGCCAGAGCTCTCCCTAAAGCTTCCAGGGGCTGAGATTGTTCAGAAACCAGCAGGGTACGCCGAGAGCATTAAGTCAGCATCTTTACATTCACCTACATTCGTTCCAGGGGAAACAAATGGGGTTTTTTTCTTACTAAATCTGTGTTGTGACAACAGGAATATTGTGTCCTTGTCAACAACTGCACGATAAAACAGAGACATCTACTGGTTAAAATAGGAAAAATGCCAAAAACATCTTTTGTGGAGCGCTAGGCTAAGGCTTGTCAGAATTCCTTCCCCTTTCCTTCCTCACGCCACTGCTGAGGTCCAAGACCTGCTCTTCTTTCCATGGCTATCCTTGGTGATCAGCACATTCCCAATTAAGCTTACCAAAATATCCAAACTCCTCTCGTGCACTCTGCTTAAAGGCAACAGCAAATTTCCCTCTGATTTCCTGGCCGGGTGACACAGGTGGACCATGAGTGTTTGAAGCCTGATAGACATTTATACGTGACGAGGCAAAACCAGCCTTTTCTGTAGAGCAGTGAATATTCAACCCTTCCTCTGGCCAATCCATAGTTTAGGAGAAAAAAAGACATTCCTTGAACACCCGATTCAGCACCCACCCAGGTGATTTCAGGCTGGATATTAGGAAAAATTTTTCTTCTTCTGGCCAATCCATAGTTTGGGAGAAAACAGACATTCCTTGAACACCCGATTCAGCACCCACCCAGGTGATTTCAGGCTGGATATTAGGAAAAATTTTTTCACGGAAAGGGTTCTCAGCCATTGGAATGGGCTGCCCAGGGAGGTGGTTGAGGCCCCATCCCTGGAGGTGTTCAAAAGACGGGTTGATGTAGTGCTGGGAGGTATGGTTTAGTGATGATGCTCCTTGTTTGTTGTGTGGGTGTCTATTTTTGTCAGTTAGGTTGACGGTTGGACAAGATGATCTTTAAGGTCCCTTCCAACCTAGAAGATTCTGTGATTCTGTGCTAAAAAACAGAGTCTGAATTACAGCCCTAAATTGGAAGGTTCACATCATTTACAGACATTTTCTTATCTAGTGTGTGCTGTTAGTCACGGCTGCAGGAACAGCGCCTTTTAATAATATTTTAATAATATTTTATTATACTTTAATAAAATATTATTAAAATATTTTAATAAAATTATTCTTATTTTAATAAAAATATTATTATAGTATATTTTGTGCATCAGATCTTTATTCAATTACAATTTGACCTTTCTGAATATGACGTGAGGACATCTGTACGTTTGTTTGAAGAGCACTCTGCGGGTGTGTTACAGAATGCATCACAGCTTAATAAAGGCTTGAAACCGGAGTGTTAGAGGTAAAGTTTCAAGAGTAATTCTGGAGGGACATCTAACATAAGGCAAAGTTTCTAACCCAAATTCTGGATCTGAACTGTGTTGCTTAGCAGCCAACCCAGCCAAAGAACTCGTCTCAATTTAATGCCTAACCTTTGCAGAATCATAAAATTGCTGAGGTTGAAGGGACCTTTCAGATCATGAAGTCCAACCATCAACCCAACACTGACACAAACCATCACTAAACCATATCTCTAAGCACTAAGTCTACCCATCTTTTAAATACTTCCAGGGATGATGAGTATCCCCATCAAGAGTACTCCCATCTAAGCCAAGCCATGTGTCACCACCACGGGAGGTGAAACCCCCAGCAGCGTAGCTTTTAAAGACATTGGAGAAAACAAACACTCTTACCACATGAAAGGCAAACCTGGAATGGAGGGGAAGGAAGTCTACTCCAAATATTTCAGCTCCCAGATCCATCCCATCAGTCTTGTCATGGTTAACTTTAACAGCAGTGTGTTTCCATTGGTTAAAAAAAGTCCAGAATAGGAGCGTTCCAATAAAGGCTGGTCGTTCTCTGCATCAGCTTCCAAAGAATCTGACTCGACCTTTTCCTGAAAGTTTGGAATTCCAGGAGCTGCTGGAGTGGAAACATTAGAAGTTAATAATCACTGGATTCACTACCAGTAACAGAAATAAGCTCCAATGGTATTACCTGCTCACGTTATCTGATAGAGTCAGGATGCACAGGATGAATATTTATTGCACCTTCAGAGAGTCTCTGAACCTGTGTCTACTTTCGACCTGTCTTAAAGTACCCTGTTTTCCACCAAGCTGTCTAACACTCTGGTGGCAAAACCCATTCTTCTTGAACTACCTCCTTCCTAACAGAAACAAGATTAAGGCAAAAATGTTATAAAAGATCCATCGCCCAGGTGACTTGTGTTAGGTTAACTCTCACCCAATTGGTTTAATCACCTCTGCAGCTGCTTTGGATCATGGTAGAGGAAATCAGAGGTTGAGTTCCGTGAGTTTATTCAGCAGACTGCTTTCTGCTAGAGTGTTTCTCCAAACAGCCCTCACTTGAATTCTCCATCTGATTTCTGATGATGTCAATATATAAGCTGCTTAAATATTTTGTGTAAGAATCACAGTTTCCATGCTGCAATGACCACACTGGTTGCCCATTGTCTTGATGGTTTATTTAGAACTAGTCTAAACAGGGCTCTGCTCCACCTCAGTCTGAAGTGTAGACGTAACCTATGGATGCTACCTTTCACTTTACATTTACAGAATATTTCGGCTTTACTTACTATTTAGTTTCTTCTCCTCTGGTTTCTCAGGTTTTCAGCTTTGCTTCTTAGTAAGATGTCTTCATGGTACTGGAACTGGTGGGAAATTTTTATAACACATCTACATCTAACCAAATCAATTTTCTTTCTTGATTGATTGGATTGAGACAAGAATCTTATTTAACTGCTGCACATTTTTATTTTTTTTATGCCTCGAATTAACTTTTCCTAACACTGTATTTAACTTTTAGAGTTTTATTTAAGAAAAGAGATTCTGAAATTTAAGAGCAATATGCAGTGAAGCATGGACAGAAAAAATACTTTTAAATAACAGTAGAAGATTGAACAATTAAGCAGTTAAGGGGAGTTATGAAGGGATTATCAAGTAATCATCATATTATCTGATGACTGTGCTTTCTCTGTTTTGGTAGGAATGTTGTGTAGTTAGAATAATTAAACTTCCCGTAGAAGAAATTTTTTTTTTTTTTTTTTTTTTACTTTTTAATTTATATTAGTTCCCATGGTTATGGGCATAAGCTTTGTAGCATGACGTGAGTGTCATGGAATTTGCCATCATCCTAAAAAACATTATATGATATGAAAGGTTCATACATTTCTGCTGAAGCTATAAGTAATATTTTAAATGTCATAAATGCAAGTCTATGTAGTAATGAGAAAAACTATCATATTATATATATTTCCAGTGGAAGGCTAAACTGGTTACGAAGGAAAAGGGAGAAAAAAAGGAAAGTCACCTTACAGTTAGTAAAAAAGAAGACAGTTAAGATATGCAGGCTTTAACTATATTGCAAAAGAGGAAACAACAGACTGGATTCATTTCCCTAACAATTTCTCTGATTCCACAAGTGTGGGAAATATTGGCATAAGCTTTATATAAACCTATAGATTGATGTAGATGTTTTACATAGAGCTACAGAGCTGCAGAGCTGAAGTATATACAGAAATCGACACGAAGCCAAGAGAGAAAAGTTATTTTAGAAGTGTGAGTAAAGATTACGTCGGAATTTTGTGCCTGTCATAATTTCAAATAAGGCTGAGTAGCAAATCACTGTGACAGATGACAGAAGTCTTCAGGTGGGAGGTCATCCTCACTCACTGTAAGGTATCACTAAAAGCCAGTCTCAGTCAAGGGTAAAAAGATGACAGAATGACAAAACTCTTGATATGGTTGTTAGCAAATTAGACTCAAGTGTACAGTCCTGATTAATAATCTGAGGTCTCAGCTGTAAACAAATTCCATTAAAACCAAATGGCAACTACAAACAGTGAAAACCAAGAATTTTAATTTCTTATTTCCACAGCATTTCTGTTTGAAATCAGTTACACCCAGCTTTCTGGTTCAAGCTGAATGTTAGTATCAAAATGAGCAGCACCAGAATCAACCTGTACGTGAATCATAGAATCATAGAATGGTTTGGGTTGGAAGGGACCTCAAAGATCATCCAGTTCCAACCCCCTGCCCTGGGCAGGGACACCTCCCACCAGAGCAGGTTGCTCAAGGCCACATCCAGCCTGGCCTTGAACCCCTCCAGGGATGGGGCAGCCACAGCTTCTCTGGGCAACCTGGGCCAGTGTCTCACCACCCTCATCGTAAAAAATTTCTTTCTGATATCTAATCTGAATCTTTTTTCTTCCAATTTAAAACCATTTCCCCTTGTCCTATCATTACCCTTCCTGGCAAAGAGTCCCTCCCCAGCTCTTCTATAGGCACCCTTCAGGTATTGAAAGGCCGCTCTAAGGTCTCCCCGGAGCCTTCTCTTCTCCAGGCTGAACAATCCCAGCTCCCTCAGCCTGTCTTCATAGGAGAGGTGCTCCATCCCTCTGATCATCGGGTTGATTCTCCCCATGGTCTCCATTCAGCAGCCTATACTGAAACTTCTCAGAGGAAAACACTTGGGGTTTGTTTCTCCATTACCTTTGCTTGTTTGGCTCCACCATGATTGGCGGCGTGGTTTTAATAACTTATTTAACCGCAAGCAGTAAAAAGAAATGTCACTTCCAGTGAGATTGCAGCCTACTTCAATGGGATTTTCCCTGAGAAACAAATATTGTGCCAGAATTATTCTTATTTTTCACAGAATCACAGAATCTTCTTGGTTGGAAGGGACCTTAAAGATCATCTTGTCCAACCGTCAACCTAACTGACAAAAATAGACCCCCACACAACAAACAAGGAGCATCATCACTAAACCAGACCTCCCAGCACTACATCAACCCGTCTTTTGAACACCTCCAGGGATGGTGCCTCAACCCCCTCCCTGGGCAGCCCATTCCAATGGCTGAGAACCCTCTCCGTGAAAAAATTTTTCCTAATATCCAGCCTGAACCTCCCCTGGTGTAACTTGAGGCCATTTCCTCTTGTCCTGTCGCCTGTGACTTGAGAGAAGAGACCGCCCCCCACCTCTCTACCCCCTCCTTTCAGGGAGTTGGAGAGAGCAATAAGGTCTCCCCTCAGCCTCCTCTTCTCCAGGCTGAATAACCCCAGCTCCCTCAGCCTCTCCTCACAAGACTTGTGCTCCAGACCCCTCACCATCTTTGTCGCCCTTCTCTGGACCCGCTCCAGCACCTCAATGGCTTTTTTATGGTAGGGGGCCCAAAACTGGACACAGTACTCAAGGTGAGGCCTCACCAGTGCCCAGTACAGGGGGACAATCACCTCTCGGGCCCTACTCACCACGCTGTTCCTGACCCAGTCCAGGATGCTGTTGGCTTTCTTGGCCACCTGGGGTCCAGTGTTATCTTTATGAACGGGATAATTTCGGTAGTTTCGTGTGTTTAAGGTGGTGGGATCAGAGGGGTCTGGATCTCAGGAGCCGCCCCGGCCGCCGCTCTGCCGAGAGCCGCCTTCAGCACCGGGCTGGGGGACAGCTCCCGCCCCCCCAACCGCCCCGCTGGGGCCTAGCGCCCCGCTCCCGCCGCCCCTCCCTCCCGTCAACCCAGCTCCTTGCTGGAGGTAACCCTGGCCTTTGGCTGTGGGTGCTTTGAGGTTGGTTTTTGTGGGGGAAAGTTCTGTGGTTGTTTCTTTTTTTTTTTAAATTACATTCCTGGTAATGAAGACAACACTTCGTGCATGCAAGGAGTGCAGACCAGGTCTTGCGTATGGTCTGCAAAAGAGCTGGAAGCCACAAAATCATTGTCATGACCTAGATGGAAATTCTGAAGATTCTAAGATGTTCATCTAAGTAATAATAATCAGCTTTCACTACTTGAAAATTAGACAGCCAGTACAAAACACAACCTAAATATGGGACTTGTGTCTTTTTAGTCTTGAGAAGAGAAGACTTAGAGGGGATCAAATCAATGCTTACAAATACGTAAAGGGTGGGTGCCAGGAGGATGGGGCTGGTGAAATATGGGACTTTTAGTCTTGAGAAGAGAAGACTTAGAGGGGATCAAATCAATGCTTACAAATACGTAAAGGGTGGGTGCCAGGAGGATGGGGCTGGTTTTTTTCAGTGGTGCCCAGTGACAGGACAAGAGGAAATGGGCACAAACTTGTACATAAGAAGTTCCACCTAAACGTGAGGAGGAACTTCTTTACTGTGAGGGTGGCAGAGCCCTGGAAGAGGCTGCCCAGGGAGGTGGTGGAGTCTCCTTCTCTGGAGACATTCAAACCCTCCTGGACACGTTCCTGTGGGACCTGCTCTGGGTGGGGGTTGGACTGGGTGATCTCCAGAGGTCCCTTCCAACCCCATATGATTCTATGATAAGACACATGCCAGCTGTGATCATCAAAAAGTTTAGAAAACTTCTGAATGAGGACAGGCAGGGACTTTATATTAAAGACATCTCATTCATGTTTGATAAATTTAGCTAACTTTTCATACCCACATGGACAAATTGTTTTGTCTAAAAATAATATTTAGGGAGGTCGGAAAGCTTTGCAGACACAAACCTATTTCATAAATAAAGCCTTTAACATAACTTTTGAAGGGGTTTTTTGTGTTTATCGGCAATGGGGAGGTAAATCTCTCCCACTCTTATACAGCAAAGAAACCTTTAGCTAGAGATACTTCTTATTTTCACTGTAACCTACATTACATTAAATGATTTAATTGATTAAACCAGTTACACTACAATTTCAAGCAGGTACTAGCTCCACTTCTGTCAACAATATGACAATTTCATGGGCTTATCCACTTCCTAGTGGAAAAAAATAAAGCAATTCCCATTCACCTATACGGACTCTGGATCTGCCATTTCTTCCACCTTAGGTCCTAGTGGGCAATTTGCAATTTACCATAAAATAATTGATTTCATGTCTCCAGCTGAGATAGCCTTCTGCTGTTCAACAAAAAAAAATAATATTACAACTGACGCAATATGGATTTTAGTCTGTTAACAAGCCCAAAGTGATGCTCCATAGCACAGTGCTAAATAAAGAGTATTCAGGGTTGTCTCCACTGATGCTGAATTGAATACACGTGCCTCTTCCCAGGTTATGAAGACTGCCTCCCTCTGAACTGAAGAGAGAGAAGTGGACTAGATGATCTCCAGAGGTCCCTTCCAACCCCACGTGCAGTGGCTGCTCATCTACTGATGAACTGGTTGCCACTTCTCATCTCTAAAGATACGATAGGGAGTGTCTACGGAGCTAGTCATTAAATCTTGAGTGAAAGCATTGTCACATTTCCACACTTAGCATTTAAGATGACAGTGCAGACACGAGAAGACTCTGCATCATCACTTAGGCACCCGATAAGTACAACACTAAGAGCTTAATATACGAAGGTTAATGTCAGGCTTAATGAATATCTCTGACAGATCAATGGAGAACATTCAAATTTAGTCCTTAGAAATATTAATAATAATGATCTAGGAAAAAGAGGAAATGAAAGGTCAGAATTCGAAATAATGTCATCAAAGAAGGAAATCAGGAGTAGCAGAGAGAAGCTGTTCAGTGATCACACGTGCTGTCAGAGCCTGGATCAGAGGGGTTCCTGAAAGGGCAGCTGTGATAGAGCTGTAAAACAAACTCAATTTATGTTATTCTGCTAAATTATTCCCCTCTCCTCCATCTTATTTTTCAAGAATTAGACCCTGTATTCTATATGGAGCTGTTAGACCTGGCCAGGAGTTATTCTAGGCTTATTCTAGAGAGATAAAAACAGATGACAGGTGGACTCTGAAAGGGTAGATGTGCATAAGCAGTAGCAATTTTCCACTTGTAATGATGGTTTGTGGGCCCTGTAAGATGACTACAAAGGATGTCTGTTTTGAGACTTCGTGACAGAATGATATAACCTTCTTTCTTACTATATCATACAATTCTGTCTTCACCCTTACAAGTACTGACTCAGCTCTAATTATGACAAAGCAGAAGCTGAGGTCAGAGCACCAGACCCGACGGGAGGCTGATGTCTTATTTATTTCTCAGTAATAGTCTTAGGATAATTTTAAATTGGTACCTAGGTCTAATTTTAGTAGCTGGCAATTAATTTTTTTGTGACTTAAGACAGGAAGTATTTGCAAACATATGCAATACATCTATTCTTACATAATTTTCAGTGTTGCAGAACTATTAAGATAAAGACATCAGCCAGTAAGCGCCATACCCCGTTATCATTAGCAGGATGTCTTGCCTCTTCCTTGAACTTGTTCAGTGTGGCCTGTGAAAACCTCAGCTTCAAAGTCCCAGATTTCTGAGTCTGCCAGGCTGTTTGTGACGTGAGCCAGGAAACATTTTGAGTGCAGAATTGCCAGCAGATGGGTGTGTGAGCTGAAAACAGCCCTCTCTGTGGAGCAGCACCGTGCAGAAGGGTGGCAGGGAGAGAGAGGTGATGCTGGGAACTGGGAAATCCCAGGGATGGGATGAAGGGAGGCAGTGAAGAGACGAGGGACAGGGATGCTGCCTCCTCACCTTGTTCTGCAGCATCAGGAACAGCAGTGGAAGCTGCTGAGGGCAGTGCCATGGTGCTGTGCTGGCAAGCGCTGGTATTAGCTGGTAAATCATCCTTCTGCTTACCCAGTTTGTACGAATGTAAAAATGTGCTTCTCCTTTCCATTGCTGAAGGAAAGTATAATGGACCCTTCCCCTAAAAGCCTACAGACTGATGTCCTGATGATTCTAGAAACTCCTCCTGTGACAATGCTCACAGTTGGAAGGCAGCTCAATTTGTAGCGTTGTCTTTGCTGCTCCAATGAGCATCTCCTTTGGATAGTCCCAGGTGTCAAGAACAGCACACATACAGATTTAGGCAGATGTACCTTAAAGATCATCCAGTTCCACCCCCTGCCCTGGGCAGGGACACCTCCCACCAGACCAGGTTGCTCCAAGCCCCATCCAGCCTGGCCTTGAACCCCTCCAGGGATGGGGCAGCCACAGCTTCTCTGGGCAACCTCTTCCAGTGCCCCACCCCCCTCACAGCAAAGAATTTCTTCCTGAGATCTCATCTAAATCTCCCCTCTTTCAGTTTAAAACCCTTCCCCCTTGTCCTGTGGCTCCCCTCCCTGATCCAGAGTCCCTCCCCATCTCTCCTGGAGCCCCTTGAGAGACTGGAAGGGGCTCTAAGGTCTCCCCGGAGCCTTCTCTTCTCCAGGCTGAACCCCCCCAACTCTCTCAGCCTGTCCTCACAGCAGAGGGGCTCCAGCCCCTTGGAGCATCTTCGTGGCCCCACCCTGGCCCCGCTCCAACAGGTCCATGTCCTTCCTGTGCTGAGGACTCCAGGGCTGGACACGGTGCTCCAGGTGGAGCATTTGCTCTCATTTCTCAGAATCAGTACTGTTAAGTCCATTTGGTGCTGCTGTGTGTACTTCCAAGGACATACTAAGTCTGACAAACTTGCTGTAGTACCCCAGAGGAGTGGGTAAGCCTCAGCTAAGCAGAAGACAAACTTGCTCTAGTACCCAAGAGGAGTGGGTAAGCCTCAGCTAAGCAGAACGCTTGTGATGAGTATATGGAGAGAGATTGGTCACAGTGGTGACATCAGCTCCACAGATGGAAAGGCCACCTCACTCTGACTTTGAGAAAAATAACCCTGTTCCTAAGAACAAATTAAGCTTTCTAAGCACAAACTGAAATGGCACATGGTGTGAGGGTCCATATTTAGCATCATCTTGTACTTATGTGTTATCTTTGGCTTTTTTCAGCTAATAATAGTACAGAACAGGTAGCACCTTTCATATTTTGAAATATTCTGAACAGATTTGTATCTTTTCCTACCTGTGCTGCTTCTTTTTTTTTCTTCTTTTTGGCCATATTTATTGGAGGAATAATATCCATTTATTTCTTCTGCCAAGTGAGTTGTGGAACGCCTGCCTTCATCCATCACGCAGCCTCTTACAGAAAACATACTCTGGTTAATCCATCCTATTTAGAAGGGCTATACATCCTTTTAAAACAACAGCAAAAGAAGCCAATCTGCCTACAGAATGAAGGTGACAACACTGCATTGCCTAGGCAGGGCTGAAGAATGAGACCTGTGAGGTGGGGCAGAGGCAGGCAAAAGGCCACGCTGTTGGAGAGCAGTGACTGCCTTTCAAACCCTGAAAAGTTGCCTCCATCACATTTCACTGTGAAAAAGTTTGACGCTTAAACGAAGTGTACTCCACACCACTGAAATTGCTGGGAAATAGCTAATGCGGGCTCCGGTTCTCCAACGTACTCAGTAACTTCATTATACTTTCAGAATTCCAAGAACAAATAAACATGGCACAGATCGGAGATGTTGAGCTTGCAGTTTCTCTCAAACTGCTTGCTTCCTCCTTGGGGCTGGCATCACAGCGTAAATAACAGCAGAGGAAAAAGCTGTACGATACAAGGACACGACTACTTGATGTGCCTTGTTCTTACAAAATAAGATGGTGATAATGGATCTGCCTGATTGTCATCAAACTGGTTCTTCAGTCTGTCACAGGGAATTTATTTTATGCCTAAATGTTCACCAGCATACAAAAGATCCTAGAAAAGGGGTGAGTCAATGTATAGCACCTCTTAGAATCATAGAATTGTTTACGTTGGAAGGGACCTTTCAGATCATTGAGTCCAACCATCAACCCAGTTCTGATAAAAAAAACATTACTAACCCATGCCTCTAAGCACTATGTCTACCCGTCCTTTAAATCCCTCCAGGGATGGTGCCTCAACCACTGCCCTGGGCAGCCCACCCCAAGGCTTAATAATCCTTTCCATGTAAAAATTGTTCCTAATCTCCAATCTGAACCTCCCCTGACGCAACTTGAGGCCGTTTCCTCTCGTCCCATGGCCTGTTCCTTGGGAGAAGAGACCGACCCCCCCTGGCTACCCCCTCCTTTCAGGGAGTTGGAGAGAGCGAGAAGGTCTCCCCTCAGCCTCCTTTTCTCCAGGCTGAACAAACGTGTGCCCTGTGAACACTGAGTGACACTGTGTGACGATGCTAAAACTCCCTGCATTTTATAGGTCTTGGATATAAAACTTTCCTGTTTGGAGCTGCCACCAGGGGGTTTTATTGACAACAACCACTTATCTGTTTCTTCCAGCCATTCACTCATACACTGGTAACAAGCAAGCCTGAACTCTGCCACCCATTTGAATAAAATCTACAGAATCACCTGGAATTTTTAGTGTTTTATACACATCACCCATAAGCATGAGTCTGTTCTTGGTGAAAAAAAAAAAATCACAGCAAAAAGAAAGTATTTTGGTTTCTTCCAATGCAAGAATCTTCAGCTTTTGTCTGGTAGTTTATAGTGTAATTAAAGTTGTGCATCATTCCACACACAGCACGTTTTAATTATCCCAATTGATTAGATTTTACAATTCATTAGGCAGGGGATCCCTTGGAGGAACAATAGCAACTACGAGAAAAAGGAGGAGGACAAAAAAGGGACTTCCTGTTCTGAGTCCACCTGAAGAACACGTTGCAGGCAGATAGCGTTGTCCTGGGTTCTGGGTGGGTTTCTGGGACTGTCTTCTGGACTGAAGCACCTGGATAATTTTGCCTACTGCAGGTCATCAGTCAACAGCCACAGTTCAGCTCTACAATTCTTGACATATTATATTTAGTCTGCATTTCAGAACATAAACAATATTCTGCTTAAATGAGAGATTCTGGCAGTTTATGTCATTTAGCCACGGTTCTACAAAAACACATAAAAATCCAACTCTTTTTAAACTTTAAAAAGATTTCCTTATCAATTTTCAAAATGCTTCGGAAAGAATGGGCATATTTAAATTCCTTTCTTATGGGCTGGATGTGAGACATTTGAATCTGCTGCTGAGGCAATGGATAGTGAAATACTCCTTAACGATGCAGTCTTAAGAGACTGCTCCAGATACTGTTGTTTCTGATTTCTGGGGGTCAAGAACTGGTCACAACCTGAAAATGCAGTGGTTTCCCAGCATTAAATTGCCACTAAAAACTGGCTTTTTTTTTTTTCCCTGTGCATTCATCTCTTTACCCATTATTACCAGCGCTGTGAGGATTTCTGTATAGAATGAGCCCGCAAATTGAGGCAGAAAAGAAAGGTGTAATGGGATACAAGGCTTCAAATGGCTCCTTTGCAGCTCTGCCACAACAGATGCTGTGGAAAGGCTCCCGACATGACATAACTGTGTTTCGGTACATAAAGCAGAGGAAAAAGTACACATTAGGTTCACAATAAAGTATAACTTCTCAGGGGAAGTTCAGCTGAGCCGTATCTAACAGCCGGTGCAGAATCTTTGATTAATACAGGTTGCAGTCAGGTAAAAACTGTGGTAAGAATGGTGGCCCTGCTCTGGCAGGGGGTTGGACTGGGTGATCTCCAGAGGTCCCTTCCAACCCCATAGCATTCTGTGATTCTACGATTAGCAGGAAATTTATATCCTTCACTTGGTAACTTCCGATAATAAATCTCACCTCCCATCGTAATTTACAAATGGTAAGACCCGTCACGGCTTGCTTTCTGAAGTGAGTTGTCTTAACTGCAGTAAAACCATCGGGTTTTGACCGTGTCTAAGATGTTTCTAACGTTTTCTTCCATTAAAACAAAATAAGGAACGCAGCTGCTGCCATTTGGAGTTTATTTGACGAAGGCGTGTTACGCAGGAGTTAAGCAAGCCCTGACAACTACACTCGTACCCCTCTAACCAAAACGTTGTTTATTTTGTTTTACAGATTTTGGCCATTGTGTCCATTCTGTTCATCGTACTGTCCACTATTGCTTTGTCTCTTAACACGCTGCCAGAGCTTCAAGAAATAGATGAATTTGGGCAGCCAAATGACAACCCCCAGCTAGCACACGTTGAAGCTGTGTGTATCGCTTGGTTTACCATGGAGTACCTTTTGCGTTTTCTGTCCTCACCAAATAAGTGGAAGTTCTTCAAAGGCCCGTTAAATGTCATTGACTTACTGGCCATCTTGCCCTACTATGTCACCATTTTCCTCACGGAGTCCAATAAAAGTGTCCTGCAGTTCCAAAACGTCCGACGTGTGGTTCAGATATTTCGTATTATGAGGATCCTAAGGATTCTTAAGCTCGCCAGACATTCAACAGGCCTTCAATCTTTAGGTTTTACGCTCCGGAGGAGTTACAATGAATTGGGCTTGCTGATACTATTTTTAGCCATGGGAATAATGATATTTTCCAGTCTTGTATTCTTTGCTGAAAAGGATGAGGATGCTACGAAATTTACCAGTATCCCCGCGTCGTTCTGGTGGGCAACAATCACTATGACAACTGTAGGATACGGTGACATTTATCCTAAGACGTTATTAGGTAAAATAGTTGGAGGACTTTGCTGTATCGCTGGAGTGCTGGTCATAGCCCTGCCCATACCAATCATTGTGAACAACTTCTCAGAGTTTTATAAGGAGCAGAAAAGACAGGAGAAGGCAATTAAGAGGAGGGAAGCACTTGAGCGAGCTAAAAGAAACGGCAGCATCGTCTCCATGAACCTGAAAGATGCCTTCGCTCGCAGTATGGAAATGATAGATGTAGCAGTAGATTCAGGCAAGCCTGGAGAAACAGCCAATCCAAAGGAGACACCTGATGACAACCACCTGTCCCCAAGCCGGTGGAAATGGGCCAGAAGGACAATGTCTGAAACAAGCTCCAACAAGTCTTATGAGAACAAATACCAAGAAGTTAGTCAACAAGACTCCCACGAGCAATTGAACAACGCGGCGGCGTCCTCCAGCCCTCAGCACCTCAGTGCCCAAAAGCTGGAGATGTTGTACAATGAAATCACTAAAACTCAGTCTCAGCCTAATCTCAACGCTGGCTACCAGGACCAGTCAGCAAAGCCGCCGGTGTACGAAGAAGAAATAGAAATGGAAGAAGTTACAGGTCAGAGAGAGCCGTTGCCAACTGGCCCTACGGACATCGTAATGGACATGAGGAGCACATCCAGCATCGACAGTTTCGCCAGCTGTGCGACCGACTTCACGGAAATGGAGAGGTCTCCCCTTTCTCTCTTCCCTGGCTCTCACTTTCAAATGAGGTTTCCAGCCGACGCTGTCACCCTGGAAGACAACCAAAGAGTAAGGAGTTCTCAGTTTATACCGTTCACAAAAGACAGAATGTTTTCTCCAACCGACGTCACCTTTGACTATAATCCAATCGACAGAGCTGTTACCAGTGACGGCAGTGGATCCCAAACTGTTTTGCATGGTCATTTGCATTTAGACACTGCCATGGAAAGCCCCAAAAGTTCCCTGAAAGGTAGCAACCCATTAAAATCTAGATCCCTTAAAGTTAATTTTAAAGACAATCAAGGTGGTGCCCCACAAACTCCACCCAGCACCGCAAGGCCGCTGCCAGTAACGGCAGGAGCAGACTTCACCCAGGCCACCCCTCAGCACATCAGCACCATCCTCCTAGAAGAAAACTCCCCCCAAGGTGACCGACCTTTACTCGGCGCCGACGCATCGGCGCTTTGCCAGGGACCCCTTAAAAAATCCTCTCCTCTCTTTCCCAAGCAGAAGGTTTTCACTTTCCCTTCGAAAGAGAGGAGGAGCTTCACCGAGATAGACACTGGAGAAGAAGAAGAGTTCATGGAGTTGCACGGTGTGAAACACGAAAAGCAAGAGGAGGTCAAGACAAATTGCTGTGGGGATAAACACAGCGACGGCAACCATCTAACAGAGGAGCCCCAGGTCAGCTCTTCACCCAAAAGCATGAGCCACAACTGTACCCAGGACATTTACCATGCTGTGGGTGAGGTAAAGAAGGACAGTAGCCAAGAAGGCCACAAAATGGAAAACCATTTATTTGCCCCAGAAATCCATTCGAGTCCAGGAGAAACTGGTTACTGTCCCACACGGGAAACTAGCATGTGACTAGTTACAAAAGCAATAAAAGTACTTTTTTTCTTACAACACAGTTAGCAATGCCTATGAACTAAAAACATGGAAAGCCTCAAAAAAAAAAAAAAAGTGCATAAAATGTTATTTTTGCATGGCATGAAGAGTCGTTTAGTTTAAATACTGTTTAATTTAAAAAAAAAAAAGACTGCTTTTTGTAACAAACTGAAAAAAAATGGGGAAAAAATGACTCAAGAACAGTGAATAAAATAAAGAGAGCTCTGTTAGGAGCTGGTGTTCTGCAACATCTGACATTTTTGATCCTTTCACTTATGATTGTAGACAAGATTTCGAACTCTTTTAACATTTTGTTTGGTTTTGTTTTCTTGGTTACAATGAATTTTAGAATTTGCACATGAAAGGATGAAATGTCAGTGCACGCATTCAGAAAGATGTGAACCAAGGTGCTCTGAGCTTGCAAAATGCATATATTTGTAAATAGTTTGGGGTTGGGGGGAAAGCTACTGTTAACAAGGATTTATGGAAAAAAAAAAAAAAAGCATTTCCTGGGACACAGGTACTTCCTTCACAGCGTGCTGCCTGGAGGTTTTGTACAGACTTAATGTTGCAAAATTGCAACTTCTACTTAAAGCATCTCACGTATCTTGCTTTCTGTTAAAAAGCTCATGAGTATATCTGTTAATTAAGGACTACGGTATTTTAGTTTACCTGTGCTGTAAATCACGATGGGTTTTTTGTTTTGTTTTTTTTTATTATCTGCATAACTTTAGTTATTGCATTTGTCAGTTTAAGTAATGATCCTGTGAGGATTGCATAACTTTAGTTATTGCGTTTGTCAGTTTAAGTAATGATCCTGTGAGGAAAAGCAAAGATTTAATGACCAGAACTTGAAGCGTTTGATATTTTTATAGAAAACCGCCAACATTTCATAATTAAGGAAAAAAAAAAGTTCCATTTAAAAATAAAAAATCGTAGAGTTATTTCCATGGCAATAAATAGTGCCAAAAGGCTACATAGGCATATCCCAAACTTCTCAATCTCTCAGAATATTGAACTTGGCACTAAAAAAAAATATTACCCACATTCTTTTTTTCCTTTGATTGAACAATATTTGCTTCCATATGAGCTTTGAGCTCTTTTTCCCTTTTCTTTACATGAAGTGCCCATACTTCAATAACAGCGACGTTGCTGAAGCCATTACGGTGTAAGGGCATAAGAGATAAGCTCTGCAGGGGGAAGCTGTACCTTTTATTATCCCAAATCATACAGCTGGAAAAAAACAGGCTTCAAGTACATGTGACTCACCCCAAGTCTTCCATGTCCCGAGGCTTGTCTGGGTTTTTCAGTTCAATCATTTGGACTGACAGGAGGTATCACTAGATTCACCAACTTTGCCTCAACCCATCTGCCCATGGCTGTTCCAAAAGCACAGCACAGACTCTCCCCTCTGCTTAAATAAAGGGAAACGTGATCCTGCCAAAGCATCTTTGGTGACTCTGATATTCTCCAGCTTTATAAGAAAGATGCTGAACCAAAGCCTTCATCACAAAGTACCCATCTAACAACAGCCTGGAAAAAAAGCTATGATTTTTTTTTATCCAGCACCAACAGCTTCCTATGCTATGGTACACAGGATGTCCTACAAAATAGTCTTTTTCTTTTTTTAATTAGGAAAGCAGAATAGAGGTATTTTTTGGCCATCCTCTGATTTTCTCCTGAAATTGGGTACTCCCTTACAACAGCTGTGTAAGAGCAGCTGCCCAGCCTCGGAGCTGATAGACAGAGGGTCCTGAGGTTAAAAAGTTTGAGAAGGTGTTTAGAAATTGTAGCATGGGTTCCCTGCTGCTCCACGGGCTTCTTGCATTTCCTTAAATGTCATTTTCTGTCATCTGATGTAAAAGAGCAACATTGCCCTCTGCTTGAAAGGGCTGGGCTGACACCACAGACCTCTCCAAAGCCTGGCCTATGGAAAAGAAGCAAGTTTAAAACCCCCAAAATAAGGATTCTGGTGGCTGAGCCAAACAATAAGCACAGCACAATCCCAGCACAAAAAAAGATTTTAAAATATTTTTTATATTTCCCTAAGTTTTCTGATTTCCATGAGAAGATAACGTTGAGGTGTCTCTTCAGTCATTTGAAAAATGGGGAACATAATGTTATTTCTTCTGAAAAATGTCTGGTCATTAATTCTCGAACTAAAAATGGATTTTTTTTGTTTAGTTGCAGTTCACTGCAACTTGTTGCTGCATTCAGTTTTCCCTATTTATATGGCATTCTGCTTACAATTTTTCAATCATGTTGTGTCTCGCTGTTCCAAAACTTAGCTCTCGAGTATTTTATAGTCATTAATCTTCTATTTTTATTTTTATTCTTTTCTTCCTAGATATTTTCAGTGACTAAAACTAAACGCCAGTCGATTTTTATATGCCTAAAGTGTTGGTCTGTATTTTCTATGTGCAGTTTTATGAAATCACGGTGGGCCTGTTTGATCTGCCTTTTACATCCTAGTGAACTAACGAAGACCAAAATTAAGTCCAAGTGGGATCTGGTCCCATGCTCTGGATCCACAGAGAAAATCCCGTTGGAGATAATGCTGTTGTCCTGGCAGGACTGAGGTCTGTGCTGTGTTCCTTCCCCGTGCTTTTTCTCCCTGGTGACCCTTAGGCTTTGGCAGAGCCCCCTGAGATCTGCACCGCTTGGTGGGAGGAGTCCAGCCGTAGGGAACGTGCTAAACCCAATGCAAACCTGGTTCTGCCCTCTTAAAATCACTAATTCGAGAGCAGAGAAATCAAAGCCTCAATCCTTGTGCAGCTGAATTTCCCCTGAAACCAATGGGAGTCTGATGGAAAAAGGGACTGACTGAAATATAAATGAGGATGGCAAAAGTCTCGATTAAAACCGACAAGAGCTTTAACTATATAAATTAGATGAGAAGCCCAGGCCCTTGTTGACTGCCATATTTTGAATGTTTTCAGAGAAGCACATTTATTTTGCAATTGTACAAGCAAAAAGGGAATGCAATTCTCTGTATTAACAAATGTGGTGGGTTTTTGAAATCTTGGAAGCAAAAGGATCAAGCTTTAGAAGTGCTTTGGGTATAATTTCATGACGCACTTTTGACTATGCTCAATGTATTTCCAGAAGCACAGTTTTAGATGTTTGGTTTTTCCAGTCTTGGGATCCACTCCTTAATATCTAGCTCGTGTAATTCCTGATAAAAACATGTACTGGAGCAGTTGCAGGACTGGACCTAGTTTTCATTCCATTGCAGCACGTGTAAGGAGCGCAGCCCAGGATCACTTCCTTCATCCCCAATCCCTATGTAGCAAATTATGCAAAATTACCTGAGTAATATATATTTTTTTTCAGTTTTTCTAAACCTTCGAAGCCATTTCAGACTTACTACCCGTTCACCACAATCAAGGGGAGGGTTGGGTTTGAGTTTTGGAGTCAGTCTCCGAAAGTTGCAGAATTTCAGAGCAATTTCAGGAGTCTTCAGGTGAAGTTACTCCCCCCGTGCACCTGCAAGGGGTCTGACTCCTCCTACCGCTGGGAAATGGAGCTTGTTCAGGGAGCTAGCTTTGCAAGCAATCTATTTTTTTATATTTTATACTAACTGCAGACTTCTGAATCCAAGTTTTAACTCCTTTTCGATGACGACGAAACCAAATGTACACCTTTAAAAAGACATTCGCAGAGTAAGCGGGAGAATTTTGGAGTAAATAGTCACAATAATCCAAATCTGGGAGGGGGTTGGGAGGGGGGGGAAAAATAATATATCGCACAAACCGTAAAGGAAGTTCATCCAGGAAAGCTGTTTACAGGGGAAGTGTATCACGTAAAGAATGTAACATGGCGTAGGAAGTTATTGCACTACAGAATTTCTATGAAATACACTTTTTTTAAAATAAAAAAACACAAAAAGCCTTTTAATGCTTCATTGTACAGAACATAGGAGCCTCTGTGCGAATGCAGCAACCTAATGCACTGTGTCCTCACTTCTAAATTGGTCTCCAAATTCGAACATCAGCGAAGTTAGAGAGGTGATATCTGATCTAACACCGGAGCGACCGACTTGAGCTTTTTAGCACAGCATTACCCAACCAAGAGCATGTCCAGAAAATTGTAATTTTTGCCTGTAACGTACATAAATCAAAATGACAATTGGTTTCTTCAGTCTTTTCTAACAGGTAACACTGGGCAAAGTGTTCTTATTCCTTGGAAAACAACTATTTCTTCTAAAAGTAGGTCTCTCCCCCAACATGTAGACTGAGCTTCTGTTTCCTTAGGTCTATTTGAAACAAGGTTTACCTTTGAATTATTTAATTAACTCCTTCAATCTCATCTCTAAACTGCAGTCCAGTGCAAAAATCAGTTGTCTTTTTGAAGCCCTGTTACAGTCAGCCTGGTAAAAATGTCCAGGGCCTACCTGACTGGGTTTTTTCATTTATATAATTTTTGAATAATTTGGACAGAAAACAAAGTTTAAAATTTTGATCATGCAAAAAATAGTTTAAACGCAAAAAAAATGCAAGAATTATGTTTTTTTTTTCAAAGTAGCCAGCACAGATCAAGCAAGAAATGCAAATACAGGGAAGGGGGAAGCAAGGCAGAGAATTGTAAGTAAACACAGCGTGTTTTAATATACTATAGAGACAAGAGACATGATTAAACATTTATAAAATAGTCCTTGTTCACACTTGGTGAAAATGCCAGTAGCAAAAGATTTAATTCCAGTCCTACCCCATCTTAATTTTTATCCCAGAACCAGCAGATTTTCAGGGATGTTCTTACCCACTAACCAGCTACACGAATATCCTATCTGTAACTGGTTTCCAGAAGACTTTCCTGAAAAAGAAGACACTGTATGTTCTTATCTTTGTTGGTCTTTGGAGTTCTTCCCGTTGCCCTCCAAAGACCAACCTTCTCTTCCTTCTTGGGAACAGAGAGAAGACAACCCACCACAGGAGGTGATAGGTGTGTCTTGTTTATCAGGAAAGCATTTTGGGGAGTCTGGTGCAAGTGGCCAAATTGTCTCTATTGCGTTTGAACCAAGGAGCAAGAACCGAGTGTCATTTCTTTCCATTGTTGTTGCAGCTCTACCGTTTCACAGCTTCACATATTTTCTAGTTTTCAAAGGCTCCAACTCCTCCAGTGTCCCCCTCAACCTGCAAGATGTTTCAGTGCTTTTGCAAGAGCTTTTGTGAAAGCAGTTGACTGGTAAATGCTGTTAAAAGAGCCATCAGTGTAAGTGTGAATATTTGTCTCTTGTCCAGTAAGTTTTTATTATTTAGTGGCACTCAGTTTGAACTCCAATTTGAAACACTTTCATACTTTAAAGTAGATGAAGTGTTCTGGAAGCCAAATCCTTCACAGCCACTGTGTGGGTTTCCTTAATGAAGAAAGGTTTGGACAAAGAGAGACAAAATTGTTTACATCGTGCTATGGTTTCTTCTTCAGTAATAGGACACCGTGTAATATCCGCAGGTGGAGTGACGTCCTTGTCTTTGCATTTGTTAAGGGGCAGCTTTAAATAATATTTTTTTGAAATGTTGTGTTATGATATTTCAGAAGTATTACCCTTTAGTGCAATGGAGATTTCTTCCAAAACAGCAGTGATACCTTATAGTCCTATATTATTAATTGCTATTTAATTTTCTTTTATGACTCCTAACACCGATCATGATGGATCCCATTGTAGAACAAGGAAGTAGCACATAAATATTATTGCTCTTTTTAATTATAAGTAGCTAAAGATCATGCCATTAGCTAACACTTAATTCAAAAAAATAAGATTATCCTAATTATACCTATGAACGAAACCACATAGTGACATGTTGTTACCTTAGACACTGACTGTAGTCCTGTGGTTAATGTAAACTCTGAATCTAAGAGCAATCTGGGTAATTAATTTCATTAGGGTAACTTTTTCCACAATACAGTGGTTATTACCTCCAGTCCATGTAGTCTTGGCTAAATCCCTTACTCAAGAAAATGTTGCCACTGTGAACATTGGTGTTACATAAAAAGGGCAATATAGAGTCAAAGATGAAATTGTCCCTCATGTGTTCTCCACCTTAACCCAGGTGGAATCATCTAAACAATATATTCTTGATAACCCTTGGAGAGTTGTGGTTTGCCATTTGGACCACACTCTTAAATACTGCATATTTCTATATTCAGTTGGTGTTCCATTTGGTTAAGACAGTACGGACAGCACCAAAGCAACACTCTCTCCAAAACAGTTAAATCAGTGGAATGATTAAAATGACTTAACAATAACTCTTACTTTATGAATAAAAGCAAAGGGCTGTGCAACTGGCTAAGCAGGGAGGGAGGAGCAGAGACCCAGCTCGAGTATTTTGTGCCGATCTACCCCGTCTAGGTATCTTTTCATTTGAATCATCAGTCGAAATTTATTTAAACTGGGGGGCTAGTAGGGTTTTGATCGTGTCCTTAGTTGCTCTGACGTCTAGGATGTATCTCGTAAAAGGTAACGCAAGAAATAAAAAGCCTATTCCTTATCTTATATTTTTAACAATTTCAAGGCGAAGGACTTATGTCTTACAGTGATATTTTCGCTCAAAGTTTGGCTCAGATAGCATCTCTCAGTGGAGGTTTGGAATACAAAACATTTATGCCTGTTCTTGAAGTCCTTAAGCAGAACGCCAATGGGAATTCTGCCTGTATAAAACTGAAGGATGGAGCAATATATTATAGCTTTAGGCAAAAGGAACAGTTTCTAACATGTATTACAAAATAAAGAAAAAAGCACTGTTGGGGACATTTGTGGGTACTTCTGCTAGGATGCAGAGTTCTGGATTTATACCTCTAAATTTTCAAAGAGTTATGCAGAATTTTACCTATATAACTCTTTCAAAAGTCAAAGGAGCCATGCTGATAAGCTGAAACATGGAGGGATTAGTGTACAAAGAACCTAAGAGTTGAATAAATAGCCTATTGCTTTAAGATCACTGTAAATATCAACTAAAAAATATGTACTAATTCATGTTCATAAGTTATTACTGTGTTAGTTTCATAGATACGGTAGCATGACGATTATTAGTTTCATTGAGTTTAATGACCTTTACTTTGTATTCCTCTGTGAATGCTCTGAATGCTGCAAACAAAAAAAAAAAAAAAGCACAACAGTATTTTTTCAAGTTCTCTTGGCGCGATAGCAGTGTCTTCACTATTGTTCAATTTTACAGAATTAGCAACATTTCCTCATCAATTGCTATATTAACAAGAGATCTTTCTTTAAGAGAACTGTCACTAGGAGATAAAAGCATCTGTGATGAGTCTTGTCTAATCTCATTCATCTGCCTTTACAAAATGCCCCAGACATTCGATGGGAGAATTTGCTGCTTTTGCTTCACGCATTTGTCTGTATTTGGGGGTGGGGCAGGGGAATTATAGGGCATTTTGCAATGGTAATTGCATCAAACATGCTTTTTTTCATTATTATTGTATTTGTTAGAAACATTTTGACTTAATTTCTTTTTGTAGACAAGTCTGTTGGACAATAGCTTTTCTTTTTCAGCTATCCATCTGATTCCATTAGACTAATAACTTCTCACATGTAGTGGTATTCGTATCAATGTCTCCATATCAGCTGCATTTTAACTTCATAAAAAAAGAAAATGTGATTTATTATTTTTGTCATACTAGATTTTTGCTGATCAACTAAATATTTCTGCACCAATCTACATATTAATATGCATGTTGTAGTCTGTACAATTGTTCAACATCAAAATATCTGTTTAATTTATGTCAAATGTCTGTAAAATAAATGCATTGTTCTCCATTTCAGTCTGATAGAATAAGCAGGATAGTAAATAAATGTGTAAATGAATCATCTGTGTCTCATTTCAGTTCTCTGCATGAAACCACTTTACATTGAACATTGCATATATACCAAAACAATAATTCCATAGTGTCTTTAGATTTCATTACTTGACAATATTATACAGGGATCTCTGGCAGACAATGTGTACAGAAATAAATCATTTGGCTATGCAAATAAAGTCAGAATCCATTATTTATAAAAAAAAAAAAAATTGAATACAGTGCTTCTAAGCCTTTTTTTTCCTCCTTGTTCAGCATTACTGCTAATTACTACTCACACTGTCATAGGTACAAGACCTCAAATGACTTTACAAGGGTGAGTAAACGTTACTGCCTGCAGGATGGAAAGCAGAAGCGTGGAAAGATTTAGCAGCCTTTTTTTGGTAAAGGAAGTGTAGGTACCTCAGCCTAATATTCAGAGGTGGTGGATAAACCAATCTCTGTTTAACTTACCAGTAAGCAGCAACCTAGTTTGGACCCCACCACTTTCTTGCCTGAAGTTGACCAATTTTTTTTATTGCTCTAAAACTGTGAGAGAAAATGTAAGTTGTACTGGGAATAATTTTTTCATAGCTCTAAAGCTGTGAGAGAAAATGTAAGTTGTACTGGGAATTATTTTTCTCCTTCAAGATGAGTTGTGGAAATAACTAATGTTTTTTTACAGGCAAAGCTTTGCTGCAAACGCCACTTTATTTAATAGAGTATCTCGACCATTCAGAAAATAAGGAATATGATTTTTCTCATCTTCAAAATAGAAAGCTGTTTTCTAATTTCTACATCTGAACAGTACTACAATGAAATAAAAATGGAGGCCCAAACTAGGCCCTTTGCTGATTATAGTTATTATGAGGGAGCTTTGAGGCACGAAATAAATACAATGAAATAAAATACAGTGAAATAAATACAATGAAATAAATACAATGAAATAAAAACGGAGGCCCAAACTAGGCCCTTTGCTGGTTATAGTTATTATGAGGGAGCTTTGAGGCACGCTTTAGCTTCACAACCCCACTGTGCTATATGTACCTCAAGACAGAGTTCACTGCACTGTAGAACTTCTACCCTTTCAGTAGAATCATAGAATTGTCCAGGTTGGAAAGGACCTTTAAGACCATCCAGCCATCAACCTAACTCTGATAAAAAACCCATCACTAACCCATGTCTCTAAGCACTATGTCAACCCCTCTTTTAAATCCCTCCAGGGATGGTGCCTCAACCACTTCCCTGGGCAGCCCATTCCAAGGCTTAATAACCCTTTCCATGTAAAAATTTTTCTTAATATCCAATCTGAACCTCCCCTGATACAACTTGAGACCATTTCCTCATCATCCTGTTCTACCTCAAACACATTCC
Organism: Calidris pugnax; assembly: GCF_001431845.1. Taxonomy (NCBI): domain Eukaryota; kingdom Metazoa; phylum Chordata; class Aves; order Charadriiformes; family Scolopacidae; genus Calidris; species Calidris pugnax. The sequence goes on from NW_015090945.1 coordinate 674,269, forward strand.
CAACCTCCTCTTTCCTTCAAAACAAAACCCACATCCTTCTTATTGCTGCTCCCTGTCTCTTCTTCTTGGCATTGACCTGAATATTTTCATTTCAAATAAAGGATTCTGAGTTTTATGTATTTCTCAATAACCAAGCAGTTTGCAGCCCACAATCTATCCCTGGTACATGAAATTATCTCCAAATCCGCAGTTCTAGGTGGACATCCAGCTGCCCCATCGTTCCACCCTGCAGCAAGACCTGGGCCTCATGTAAGTCCTCTGACCCTCCAAATTTTGACTGCTCCGAAAGGAGACCAAGTCACACAGGAGAAACGGAGTGGAAACAGTTTCCAATAATGACCAAGTCTGGACAGTCAAGGGGTCAGGATGTATCACCGTAGTTCAGAAACAGCTAAAAATCTCTTCAGTCATGCCGTGAGATTAGAAGATCTTTCTATTCCAGCTATTTCATCTTTTCCCATCTTCTCCTCTCCCTCTATTCTTTCTTGGGGAGCTCATTGCAAAAAAAAATATCCATCATCCCAGCACCTCATCCCAACTCCCCAGCAGCCTAAGAAAGGAAGGGACTTGGTGCTAGGAAGAAAATAAAATACAGAAAATCTCCAGTATTTTATCTGACCTGAGGCTGAACACGAGTGCAGACAGAAAGCAGACAAGCTATTTTATGCAAACCTGCAAATGTGGTATGTGGTTGGGATTGGGACCTAAAGAAAGAAATATTCTCAGGAAATAAGGAATAGAGCAGGTCACAGAGATCACACGGACATCACAGAGATGTGAGTAGGTTAGCATATAAGTACCACCCTCTAATCTATTCAGAGGAAAACTTCAAGCATTTCTTAAATATTAGGAAAGAAAACAACACAAATAGTTAGGATGTAATTACATTAAACCTTAATTAACTGCAAAAACTTAAATCATGTTTCTGCGATTCTCCAAATGCAAATTTTCATTGAGTGTAGAAAAAAATGAATCAAAAGTTGACTAAAATTTATTCAGACCATTTTTTGGTCTGTAGAAACCCATGTCCGTTCTTCTATCTTAAAGAAAGACAGAAATCCAGGGAAAAAATGTAGGTTATATTGTATTATGCAGTGGGTTGGGAGGTTTTCAAACGTTTCAGAGTACCTCACAGGGCACAGGCCTCAACTGCCTGCGTAAGAAAATGGTGAAAGTGTCTACAAAAAAAAATTCATGACTTATCTGTGGTGAAAGCAAGCCAGTTTCCAGGCCCTGGTCTTCTAAAGAGTTTGCACACTCAACTCTCTAAACTGTGGCTTTCTCCACAGGAAATATCAGCTTTTAATGGTTATATTCCAGACCAGCTGTTAATAGAGCTGACTCATTTTTAGCTTGTCAGTGAATAAACTTTTCTCCCAGTAAAAAACCTCAAATTACCTTTCAAACAGCACTTTTAGTACTTACAGGTTTTCATCCAAGCACTGAAATACCAGCAGAATAAATCTTTGGGCACCATAGATTCTACAATCGAAATTACTTCCACAAATAGGCACTGAATTTTCAAATCAGTTTCATGTGAGCTGCCACTTTTCAATATTTCCACGCTATTTTCTCGAGTCACACCCTGAAACAAAACCAGAATTGCAAAATGTAAAGCTACTTTCATCAGTTTGTGATAATAACACTAATCAAAATCATAACTGCATCTGGCAAGAAATACAGAGGGTTTGACTCATAATTTTGTTCATAGAATCATAGAATGGTTTACCCTGAAACGATACCAGAATTGCAAAATGTAAAGTTACTTTCATCAGTTTGTGATAAAAACACTAATCAAACACATAACTGCATCTGGCAAGAAATACAGAGGGTTTGACTCATAATTTTGTTCATAGAATCATAGAATGGTTTGGGTTGGAAGGGACCTTAAAGATCATCGAGTTCCAACCCCCTGCCCTGGGCAGGGACACCTCCCACCAGACCAGGTTGCTCCAAGCCCCATCCAGCCTGGCCTTCAACCCCTCCAGGGATGGGGCAGCCACAGCTTCTCGGGGCAACCTGGGCCAGGGTCTCACTATCTTCAGAGTAAAGAATTTCTTCCTGAGATCTCATCTCAATCTCCCCTCTTTCAGTTTAAAACCCTTCCCCCTCATCCTTTGGCTCCCCTCCCTGATCCAGAGTCCCTCCCCATCTCTCCTGGAGCCCCTTGAGGGACTGGAAATGGCTCTGAATTCCAGACTGAATTCCACTCAGTCCTCCCAAAGCCATCAGCTATAGATAAGGAGCATTACACAAGAAACCCCAATCTAACCTGAAGTCCAATCATAATGACTCAATATCTATGAAAACTATGTGCCTTACCCACACCAGGGCTTTTTTATATTTTGTCATTATGTGTTAACAACACCCTACTACTGAACAGGGCACCCTGAGCCAGCAAAGACTGAGAACCTGCTTGAATGGCAATTTTGGGTACCTAAATAATCCAAAATTGAAGTCTACATTTACAAAATTCTTTCTTTTCAGCTTTTTGGGAAAAAGTACTGCACAAACAAGAAGGCTACACACTCCCCAGGAAAAAATAAAAGAATTGCATTATTGGCACATGGTAACTAGTTTATCAGAGGACTTTCACTGAACAGTCACACAAAGTTACTGATGCTTTATGGAGTGAAAAACAGACACAATTAATGAGATTATGAGAAAAAACAGTTTGCAGTTCTGTTAGTCAACATCAGAGGGCCCGGAGGGACCAACAGTTTACTCAAATTTGCTAAATTGGCTTCTAACTACAAACTGACTTTGTCTTAATGAGGATTTTATCTGGTGTTAATTGCTACAGGTGAACTAAGATATTGTTATACATGTATTTTCGTCTCCCTAATGAAGATATGACCACAAGGAGCAGCCAAAGAGACAAAAATATTTGTTAGTCACCAACGTGCCTTCAAACGCATTAATCTGTTTCTTAAAAAGTGCTTAATCCTGTTGAACTACCGTAACTATAAAATACATTTCATTTGCAGAAAGTAAAGACAAACCAAACATGAACAGCACCAAAGGGAATAAATTTTTAAATTATAATAAATATGCATGATTTGGTTTGTTATTTCTCACTCTCTATCCTCATGTTTTCTACATATTATCATTCTTCCCTCATTGGGAAACAGCACAACCATTTATTGCCAATCTCTACTAAATTACCATTTAGGTATTCCTACTGCAAAAAAAAAAATCAGGTTATGTTATCACTCACTTATTTAAACTACTAATGAAACTATTGTTTTACTTCACAAATCTATTTTTATGATTTTCTCTCTTATGTTACAGTTTTCAAATGGCAATTTGCAGTTATTCCTCACAATCTCTTCCCGTGTCCGTTTGTTTCTCCTAGAAGGCAGGAGAAGAGCTGTTGGCTATGAAGTATCAGTGCAGTATCCATATCCGTGCTATTGAAGTTAAAAAAGCTTCTTAAGAGATTATTACAACTCAGTGCATTCATTAAGGAAAAGAGTTCAAAGTGAACATTACTCTGATTGGACTCTGGATAATCCACAGTGAAAAGAGCCATTATGAAGGCCCCATCTGCAGGAAATGTTTCTACCTTACTAAACACTAAAGCATCCAACACAGATGCACAAAGAAGTAAAACTCATGAGCTCTACCACTGAAGGAACTGCCAGTATTTACCACCTTTTCCATTTTAATCTTTTACTGTTGTCGGTTTAATGACTTCTTAAAATATCCAAAGCAGCAGGCCTAACTGTACCAAAAAAAAAAAGAATCATGGAATCATAGAATGGTTTGGGTTGGAAGGGACCTTCAAGAACATCCAGTTCCAACCCCCCTGCCCTGGGCAGGGACACCTCCCACCAGACCAGGTTGCTCCAAGCCCCATCCAGCCTGGCCTTGAACCCCTCCAGGGATGGGGCAGCCACAGCTTCTCTGGGCAACCTGGGCCAGGCTCTCACCACCCTCAGCAAAGAATTTCTTCCCGAGATCTCATCTCAATCTCCCCTCTTTCAGTTTAAAACCCTTCCCCCTCATCCTATGGCTCCCCTCCCTGATCCAGAGTCCCTCCCCATCTCTCCTGGAGCCCCTTGAGGGACTGGAAGGGGCTCTAAGGTCTCCCTGGAGCCTTCTCTTCTCCAGGCTGAACCCCCCCAACTCTCTCAGCCTGTCCTCACAGCAGAGGGGCTCCAGCCCTCGGAGCATCTTCGTGGCCTCCTCTGGACCCATTCCAACAGGTCCATGTCCTTCCTGTGCTGAGGACTCCAGAGCTGGACACAGAGCTCCAGGTGGGGTCTCCCCAGAGCGGAGCAGAGGGGCAGAATCCCCCCCTGGCCCTGCTGGCCACGCTGCTGGGGATGCAGCCCAGGATGGGGGTGGCTTTCTGGGCTGCCAGCGCACGTTGCCGGCTCATGTTGAGCTTCTCATTCACCACCACCCCCAAGTCCTTCTCCTCAGGGCTGCTCTCAATCCATTCTCCTCCCAGCCAGCACTTGTGCCTAAGAACTGTGTTTTCACTTCTCCAATCCCTCACCAGGATGCTACATGACAGAAACATCTTGCATTTGTGTCCCATCTGCCAGTGGCAAATCTGAGGACCACTTGAGCAAGTGACTCCACATCCACAGACGTACAAACACCCATATACACACACCCACAGAGCACATATGGAATCTGGCACTGTCTTAGCACAGCAGTCTGCAAACCAAAACCATGTAACACCTCGCCAACGGGCTATAATATAGCTGCTGTCTACAGAGATGTCTCAGTTCACTGAGGCACAGCAGAAAGGAGGATCTCACAGTTCTCACAGCACCAATCAAGAACCAAAAGGAGTTGTAGACCAGGTGGCCAGTTGTAGACCCAGGTGGCCAAGAAGGCCAATTGTATCCTGGACCACATCAGGAACAGTGTGGCCAGCAGGACTGGGGCAGTTATCATCCCCCTGTCCTGGGCACTGGTGAGGCCCCACCTTGAGGGTTGTGTCCAGTTTTGGCCCCCTCACGCCAAGAAAGGCATTGAGGGGCTGAAGGGTCTGGAGCACAAGTCTTGTGAGGAGCAGCTGAGGGAGCTGGGGGTGTGCAGCCTGGAGAAAAGGAGGCTGAGGGGAGACCTTCTCGCTCTCTCCAGGGGAGGTCGGTCTCTTCTCCCAAGGAACAGGCCATGGGACAAGAGGAAACGGCCTCAAGTTGCACCAGGGGAGGTTCAGATTGGAGATTAGGAACAATTTTGACATGGAAAGGGTTATTAAGCCTTGGAATGGGCTGCCCAGGGAAGGGTCCCTTCCAACCTAGCAATTCTATGAGTCCATGATACCATTTTCCATGGAAACAGAAAAAGGGAACTGTTAACACCTGCACTTCACTGTGATTGCTACGAGGCACATATACCTGGCAGTAAATTAAAGCATACCTAAATTAGAGTGATTTCATTTGGGCATGAAATGCTACATATCCAAAACTAGAAGTTTCTTACGGCAGCAACGGTAGAATTACTGCTGTTAATTATTACCCACTCTTGCTTGCCTGACCCTCTCTCTCCACTTCTCATCAGGACCATAAAAATCCCTGTTTAATCACTTCAAGCAAAGTTCCATCAGTATTTATACCTTATAAAGGACTGGAAAAATATTTCACTTTTCCCATGAAATATTTCAAAACTAAATTGAAATTTACCCCCATTTCTTGGGGAGGACAAAATAAGATTCCCAGTAATGAAAAGAAATAAAGAGCTGAGTACATACATACAGAAAAAAAATCAATTCTGTAGTGTTAAATAGTAGCAGAAAAGAGTAGCTACTGCTTTGCATGTCTAAACCCTCATTCTCATCCATGAAAATGAAGAAAACAAAAACAAATTTAAAGAGGCACTGCTGCATAAATATGCATCCACCTCTGCTTTTTGTGAGAAAAGTTTCACTGCAATATTTCCCCGCAGTTAGCAAAGAAAGTGGTTTTTGGACAATCAGCATGTCTTCTTCTCCTTGGAATTTCTAATCAGGACTTCTGCAGAATTAAATCACAGGGACTGTCAGCAATGTGTCCAGAGCCCTGAACGAACACAATTCTAATTCCAGGAGTGTATTAATGTTGTAAATTAATTTGGCATTCATTGTGATGTGTCTGATCAGGGCAAACTACTTTGTTATTGTGTGTGTGTGTGTGTGTGTGTGTGTGTGTGTTCAGAGGTATTGTCTGTCACCACAGCTATTGAAAACACTGTTAAAAATGTAATGAAGTCTACCAACCTCCCACTTTTACATTTTAAACAACAGTAAATGACTCCCCTTTCGTTTGGAAGCTTGGGTTGATAACAGTACCAGCTTCAGTTTCGCCCACTCCACAGAATCTCAAATTTCTGGTTTGGTACTAGCTACAACTCATCTTCTCTGCCATTTTTACAGATATACAGGTAAATATTTATCTTTTTAATATTTTCACAGTATTTAAAGTTGTTGCAAGTCCATTCTCTTTCTCCCAGTCTGCTAAACACATTCCATGTTCAGCTAATCAGTACAGCCAAAGAACTGTATTTCCAAGACCTTATTTTCACTCTGGGAACTGTTTCAAAGCTGTTAGTGCCTAGTGCCTGGCACACTGAGCAAAATAAATAAACACATAAATAAATTATTACTTCTAAACAAGCACAGTTTCTGAGAGGTCTCTAACAATCGTTTCATGGAAATATAGTTACCTAAGCTGAAATTGTGTATCTCGGGGATAACTCCATACCAAACAGCTCCAAATATCAGTCATTACTCACTATACCAGAGATACCGGTATTTGGGCAGTGACTCGGGGATTCACAGAATCACAGAATGGTCAGAGGTTGGAAGGGACCTCTGGAGATCACCCAGTCCAAGCCCCTGCCAGAGCAGGTCCACCCAGAGCAGGTCCCACAGGAACGTGTCCAGGTGGGTTTGAATGTCTCCAGAGAAGGAGACTCCACCACCTCTCTGGGCAGCCTCTGCCAGGGCTCTGCCACCCTCACAGCAAAGAAGTTCCTCCTCATGTTTAGAAGGAACTTCCCATGTTCCAGTTTGGTGCCCGTTCCCTCTTGTCCTGTCCCTGGGCACCACTGAGAAAAGCCTGGCCCCATCCTCCTGACACCCACCCTTTCAGTATTTATAGGTGTTGATCAGATCCCCCCTCAGCCTTCTCTTCTCCAGACTAAAAAGATCCAAGTCCCTCAGCCTTTCCTCATCAGGAAGATGTCCTAGTCCCCTCATCATCTTTGTAGCCTCTGCTGTACCCTCTCCAGCAGTTTCCTGTCCTTCTTGAACTGGGGGGCCCAGAACTGGACACAGGACTCCAGTGTTTGACACTCAGAGATGAGGATGTGCCAATGGACATGGCTGGTGAGGATGTCATCAGCTACATTGTCTTTTACTCTGAGTCTTTAACATAGCTCTTCAGCTGGGGCAGAATAAAACACCTATCAATTCCTTTTCTGTGTGTGAATTAATCTCAGCAAAGGGGAGGAGACCCTGCTGAGTTCATTATATGGAATACTATAATACGTTTGTCTCTAAAACTGCATTACATTAACTGAGAATAATGCAACCTTTATTCTTTCATACATCTATTAGTTTAATAAGCCATTAAAATGTCTCATATTTAAAGCGTACAATGAGGAGACCTATAGTCTCAGCTTTAGAAATCATCCAAATACCTTACAAGTGCTAATAGCACTCTCAACACGAGAAACCTAGCCTTTCATTTATTTTTAAATTCCCCTTTCACTGTGTTCCATAAAACACATTTATTTACCAAGGCAGCAGGAGAAATCAAGTACTCTGTTAGGAAAGACAAAACGAGAATATCCATGTTGGATAATACCCTGCTCCTGATCAGATCCCAGGAAATTCCACTCATTTTGACACGGGAGTCACTGGTTCAGCCTTGCCCCTTTTCACCTGCGAAGCCCAAACCATTAGAAACCCCAGCAGATGCACGCCCAGAGGACCAAGGCAAAGCAGAAGAGGGTTACAGAGCTATAACTACTGTCTATTGCAGACCAACCTCAGCCATTCTGTTTTTCTCCTCTCAGAAATGGACTGCATCTAATTGCTTCTGTGTGATTGGCTCAGGAACAACACACATAAATCTGTAAGACATCGATATGAAATCATGCTTGCATAATCTTGGCACACTCATAAATAAAACCCTTCGCCAAATGGAAAGTCACTGTCAGTAGTTTCCAGACAGATGTGATTTTCTCAGATCCATTATTTTTGAGAGTGTTCTATCAGGATTCTGGCCTGATCCTTTATTTCTATAGACGATGAATAATTTCAGTAATATTCTTTTAACGCGACTTTTGAGGCTCTGTTACTTTGATTTTTCCATCATTCTATGTTGCATAACTATTCCCATTGAACTAATTTAATAAGGTATATCACAGTAGAGCAGCATTTTGGCTGATTAAGGCTGTATCAACAGTATTAAACCATCTCTTTCACTGTTCTTTGAAAGTAACTGCATGTAATACTATATAACTGCTGGTATAACTAAATGTGTGTTTCATGGTTGTGAGGATTTTAGTCTATCTGTTGGTTCAGTCGGTCTCATGGCTCAGCACTGCTAGCAAGATGAAAAAAAAAGATCCTATGCTGTAACACTCTGGAGAAATTACAGTTGGTGAGGCAAAAAGCAGCTTTTTCACGCAACAAAAGACTGTAGTACAACAGGCCTGAAAAAGCTCAGCAGCTCTTAAAGTGTCTTTTAGACAAAAAAGACAGATAAAGGGATAAACTGGACTAACACCAACAAAAACTTGAATCAGTCAGACTTTCTCTGTCAAGTCTCGGACAGGAAAACTGTTCTGCAGCATTTGCCTTAAATTCAACTCATTGTAGATTACCTTCTTTCTCTTTAAGCTTAACATTTTAAAAATGCACTAAAGATTGCCTTTGCAGATTAATGCACTCCACACCCCGACTAATTCAGTCCTTCTTCACATTTCATCCTGGGAATCATTGCCAAGTTGAGGCTTCCACTTTTCAGTTTCCAGGCTCTGCATCACTGACATCTTGTCCCTCCTTCCTCCAGCAGCATTCTCTCTCTAGAATCCACATGGATTATGGGAAGTCCTTCACCTCACGGATGCAGAAACACCTACATTTTGGCCTTTTAGTCTCCCAGAAACTGTGGGACATGGCACCTCTTAGGGCCACCTGCTTCTAGGACTGGAGCCCTCAATATAAGAAGGACATGGACCTGATGGAGAGGGTCCAGAGGAGGGCCACAAGGATGATCAGGGGGATGGAGCACCTCTGCTACGAGGACAGGCTGAGGGAGCTGGGGTTGTTCAGCCTGGAGAAGAGGAGGCTCCGGGGAGACCTAATAGCAGCCTTCCAGTACCTGAAGGGAGCCTACAGGAAGGCTGGGGAGAGCCTGTTTAGAAAGGCCTGCAGTGACAGGACGAGGGGCAATGGCTTCAAGCTGGAGGGGAACAGATTTAGACTGGAGATGAGGAGAGGGTTCTTCACTGTGAGGGTGGTGGAGCACTGGAACAGGTTGCCCAGGGAGGTTATGACATTCCTTCAACCTTTCACAGCCCCTGACACGAAAAGACATATGCATTCACATGGCTACACCAGCCCCACACGGGCCCACAGAGCCGCGCCGTCCCCCTTCACCTCAGAGGGCTGACGGGAAGTGCGGCCCCCCCCCCCCCCCCCCCAGGC
>NW_015090945.1:684159-727030 GCF_001431845.1 Calidris pugnax
GCCGGCACTTCAGGGAGGGGGGATCGGCGGAGTTCCGGCGGTGGAGGGACGTGGCGCAGGGTGAGGGGGCGTCTGAGGGGGGCCGGGCGGCGTCTGAGGGGGGCCGGGCGTGTGTGTGGCCTTCTATTGGCCGCAGACGCTAGCGTTCAGACGGTTTTCAGCTCTTTTGGGCCCCGTACAATAAAAAAGACATCGAGGTGCTGGAGCGGGTCCAGAGAAGGGCGACAAAGCTGGTGAGGGGTCTGGAGAATAAGTCTTATGAGGAGAGGCTGAGGGAGCTGGGGGTATTTAGCCTGGAGAAGAGGAGGCTGAGGGGAGACCTTATTGCTCTCTACAACTCCCTGAAAGGAGGGTGTAGAGAGGTGGGGGTCGGTCTCCTCAGGTTGCACCAGGGTGGGTTCAGGCTGGATATTAGGAAAAATTTTTTCACGGAAAGGGTTCTCAGCCATTGGAATGGGCTGCCCAGGGAGGTGGTTGAGGCACCATCCCTGGAGGTGTTCAAAAGACGGGTTGATGTAGTGCTGGGAGGTATGGTTTAGTGATGATGCTCCTTGTTTGTTGTGTGGGTGCCTATTTTTGTCAGTTAGGTTGATGGTTGGACAAGATGATCTTTAAGGTCCCTTCCAACCTAGAAGATTCTGTGATTCCGAAAATTCCTAGAATGCCGGGTAGCCTGTTGAGGTGATATAATGGTATCAGCAACGTTTGCTCGTGGTGGAAATAAAGCTGGGGTTTTTGTTTGCTTTTTTTAATCCACGGGTGTTTCGAGTTGAGCTCTGCTGGAGTAGGATAATCCCAGTTTTGGGGAGTTCTCGTGTTTTGGCTGAGTGAGACCAGGGAGGGAAACAAACTGAACTGTTCCAAGAAAACAATGATTACTGAGGGGTTGGGGGATTGTAGATCCTTAGGTCGCTGTTTTGTTTCTGTCTGAAAGGACTAAGACCCTGGTGAAATGCCATGCAAACGACCCAGGTTGTGGCAGTTGAAAGCCATCTCCCTGCTCTGAAGGGGAGAGAAGTAAAAGAAAAGACAAGAGGCAACAGGCACAAGCTGGAACATGGGAAGTTCCACTCAAATCTGAGGAAGAACCTCTTTCCTGTGAGGGTGCCAGAGCCCTGGAAGAGGCTGCCCAGGGAAGGTGTGGAGTCCCCTTCTCTGGAGATCTTCCAGACCCACCTGGATGCTCCTGAGTGATGTGCTCTGGGCAACCCTGCTTTGGCAGGGGAGTTGGACTGGATGACCTCTAGAAGTCCCTTCCAACTCCAACAATTCTATGCTTCTATGAAAGCATCTGTCATTCATTTTGATGGCCATCCTGGCCCAAACCACAACAGGGGTGAGGACTTTTAGGTGATGAGGTGAATATAAGCATTGGTGTTAATCTGTCCTCTTGATTCTGTGAAGCTTGAATGTGTAACGTGGTTCCCTGTATCAGCAGTTACTGAAGCTGAGGCCTCAGATGCAGAGAGTTCAAGGATACTGAAAAGTTGAAAGAGGATTTAGTGAAGAGATGAAAGCATGTTAAAAAAACAGACTAGAATTACTTAAATACACAGAGTTCCTTGAATTTATGGTCAAGGTTATGGTAGAAGACTAGAAATATTTCAAGGAGCTGTAGTCTACCAGACAAAGGTGGAACAAGTCTGGTGACTGGAATTTGAATGGGAAAACATTTATTTAAAATGAGAAATACTTAAGAGTGAGGGTAGTTAACAGATGGAAGAAAATGTCTCAGTCTCAGATAAAGCCGATGGGTTTATGATGGGGTTTTTTGGTTAGAAATAATCTTGAAGATACCAGGGAGGTTTTTGAGGATTTTGTGTGTGTATGTTCTTGGCACAAGCAAAAGCTATAATATTGCCTTATTTAAACTTCTGTAAAGAACAGAATCCAGTGGCATGCAGAATGATTAGTAAGATTGATATGAGAAATTGGGAGAGGGAAGAAATCTAAAGATAAAGTACATTGAATGGGGGGGGCTGCTAGATTAAATTATTAAAGGTGCTTCTTTGTGCTTGGCCTTGGGACTATGGCTCAGGGGGAGACCTGTACTGAAACTTCATGAAGATGGAGGTGAGAAGCGGAGACACTGTCAACAGAAGCAGATGGGAATATGTCCTGAGAAGAATACAAAGGCTTTTGAGGGCTGTATTAGTAAAACAATTAATTGAATTGTACAGAATGCAAGGTCACATGAAACTGGGAACCAGTAGCAAATTTGAAAATTGTTCCTGCTCTGCTCAGCAACAGAGGAAAGAGTTGGGCATATTGGTGTTAGGTGACAAAGTCAGCAGTGTAAGAGTTAATGGCAAAAGCTAAGCACAGTCATAAGATTGCATTAGAAATTGTATTTTTTGTATTGTTGTATTTTTTTTCATAGAGGTATAGAACTGTTACTCTTGCATATGTCAAGTGGGTGTATTTTTTTTTCATACAGGTATAGAACTGTTACTCTTGCATATGTCAAAGTGAGACCTTACTGAAATAATGATTGTCTGTCAACAAGGAGGTCAGCTCAAACTGAGGCAAGTGCAGAAATGTAGGAAGGCTAAAGGAACAAGACAAGCTATTTTATTAGGAGATGAATAATATTTCTGTATAACTCAGTACACTGCCTAGCAGAAACAGCTGGGGTACATGGGATTAGGGATCTAAAGACAGCAGGGCAAGGTTACATGCCTTGCCTACTTTATCCTGCCTTGACAGGATTATTGTACTCAAACTGGCTTGTGTAGGTATCTGTGTGGCAAGGAACTGGATTTCTAATGAAAGGCTAAGATGAGATACATTTGAGTGCCATAGGGAGGAAAGCAATTTATGATTGAGGGCACTATTAACAATTAAATTAATTAAGAAACTGCCTTGGGGGTGGGGAGGGAGAACAATTTCGAAAAGATTACTAAGGCTATGTCTCTTTCTGTTTGTCTGCATCATTTGTGAGTAATTGCTGCTAAGGACCTGGTATCCAGACAGTAAGGATCTCAAGATTTTTTTTTTCTTTGGACTAGCTCTAAAGGAATTCAGTTTCGAGACTAGTCCATTATACAAATGAAGCACAGGATTGTACTTTAAAAATAAACCCCAGCTCTGAATTAAAGCACTGATGTAGGTGCACCTTAAAAGAAAGCTGAAAGATCTCAAGCTGCCAAGATGACCCGTTTTTGAATCGTTCAGCTGCAGTACTCTTTCTGCCTAATCCCAAAATTTCCAAGCTCTAGCTCCATCTTCAGGGCATGATGATGGTCTTGATCTCTATCACTGAACTCATTCTAACTCTTTCTGAAATTGAACTCTACTGTCTGCTCTGGAAGGTGCATGGATTTGTGATTATAATGAGTGCCACTTTACTGCTGTTCTAAGAAATATTCTTTTCCTACTTCCTATTTTGGCTATAGGAATTAAAAGCTCTTGTATCACCTGTCCTCACTGCAGTTGTAAATGTGTTCTTCCAAGTCCAAATGACAATATCCTGCTTGATGGTAGCTTAGGTGGTCATTTGGGACTGTCTAATTGCTTTGTAATTTCATGCTTATCCATTGTTCATAGGAGACAATCATACACTAATAAGTAGGCTGAGTACTTCAATGTGTTACGTGCTCTAGTTGTGTCCTTGCAAAACTTGGGGGTCCCGTGTTCCAGAATCCTAGGTTTTGCTAAACTGACACCAAAATATGTACAGGAACGCTTCCTAAACCAGAGTGTTCAGTCTGCAGCTTAGACAAATCACTTGACACATTCTTCACTTCTCATTTTGACTGTTTCTGTATCATGCTGTGAAGATGAATTACTACAACCAGCACATTAATGGAAATAATCTCATGATGGCCCCCATTTTAAAATGTATAATAATCCTTGTGACCTTCCAGCCTTGCGAGGAGGATTTCCCTTGTAGATTTACACTTCTGACTAAGCTCTTGTACTGCTTTTGGTCTGTCAGTTGCTATAGCACCATGTGTTCACAGACTGCACGTGGTTTTGTGGACATTCCACAGAAATGTTCTTTGGAGCAGACAGTTGTCTTTCATAGTAAGCTACTGAGCAAATCAAAACTTAATTTATTTGTGTAAGATACCATGGTCTTCTAATTTGATGAATATAAGCCTATGATGCATCTTGCCACTTTTAGGTCACTGTTACAAACTGCAAGAGGGATAGGTTTCTCTGGTCACATTCTTAGAGATCATTCAAGTTCTTTTAACGTGGAGGAATACTAACTAAATGTGCTTCGTAGATTTCCTAATTAATTAGAAATTCAGCAGATTATTAAAGCCTGGTACCGCAGTGTCTAGTATATTTCTAGCCACACTGGGGCAGTGCTGGAGCAAGACTGACTTAACTTGTCTCTTCTTTTCCAGCTCTTATTAATGGCCTCTCCAAAATACCTACTCATCAGAAGAAAAGGGTGTATCTCTGTCAGCTTTTGATAAGAATTGAAAAAGGAAGAAGCCTCGGTAAATGCTCTGATTCTTTTTTTTTTTCCTTTGCTTTTTCCTTTTCCTTTTTTTCTTTTTGATGTTTAAATAGACTTGCATGGACTTGCACAGAGCTGTGTCAGGCTTTCACATCACCTTTACTGTACATATAGATATTTAAAAAAAATAAAATTACTGAACTCAACATTTTGTATTCTCTATATTCCACAAGTGAGTGAGCTGGATGCAGGACTAGTGTTATTCTGTGCTGACTGATTTAGCTGCTTTGAGTTTCAATGACTAAATGCTTCTTAAATTACGGATATTTTCTTGCTAGAGCAGCATCAGCAAAAGAAATCTACTAGAAAAGACTGACTAGCTGTTAGTAAGTAATATTGTGAGTTTAAAGCACAGAATGTGTGTTGCTTTTATGCACATGTAACTCTAGAGGTTAAAGTAGAATTGACAGTAGGAATAAAAATATGGATGAAAAGGATGACTGCCTTTGTTTCTTACAGAAAGTTGTAAGACTTTCAGCTGGCAGCAGATCCTTGGGGCTCTTATTCCCTGCCACATCTCCTGTTTGGCTGTATTCACACCTTACTGGTTTAGCCAAGCTGATTTTGCTTCCATGCTCAAGTTTCTGGGAGACTTAACTTTTTTGCTGCAAGTTTTCAGCGCTTGATAAAACTCATTGGAATTTAAGGACTTCAAAAAGCAGTCTTGCCAGCGTAAATGTGGAAGAAAAAAGCACATTCTAGGCCAGCAGTGCCTCGTCTTTATAAAATGAAATTTCTTATGTTGCTTGTCAGGTAATAGCGCTCTTCTTGATTTAGGTCAACTTCAGAACCAAATTCTAATAATTAAAATAGTCCATCGTATACAAATCATGAAACTTTTCTCATAATGCTTTAAAAGATATTATTGTGTATAACACTTGGGAAGACAACTTCAATGTGTGTTTATCTATCGGTGTAGAGAATGACCTGTGTGGTGAGGAAGAGATTGCCTGTCCTTAGGTGTTACATCAGATGTAATTGCACAGTATACATGGAAAGCTAATAAATTGTATGATAGCTTTCCTAATTTTTTTCCAGTTATTAAAATATTTAATCTGTACTAAGCCTTAAAATAAAGTAGGCTGTTTCAGCTGCTCTTTGAGTTAAACACTTTGTTTGAACTTAATATGAAGTGTAATATTACATTGAAACAGCAATTAGAGTAACACGTTTCAGCTGCTCTTTGAGTTAAACACTTGGTTTTCATATTAAAATGAACTTAATATGAAGTGTCATATTACATTGAAACAGCAATTAGAGTAACACAGAAGTGTTATTTTTTTTAATGTGTATATATACATGTAATACTATTTAATTTTTTGTGTTTGTCTTTTACTGTAGTGGATATCAAATATTTTTTATTTTTTCACTGTTGCTTAATTGTTTACCTTCTGTCTGAAACTTACTGTAGTGTATATCAAAATTTTTTTTTCAGTGTTGCTTAATTGTTTACCTTCTGTCTGAAAAATACTCACTGTATAGAATAAGAGGATTATGAGAGAGATTCAGCTGTGATTCCTTCATTTTATGTGACATAAGTGAGGCTGTAGCTCAGTGAACATCTTGAGCTAAGCTGGCAATGCCATGGGGGGAAAAAAAAGGCACCCCCCAGCTCCTGCTGCATCTGTTCTCTTGGCACATCCCTTGTGCAGATGTGCAACAGCTGGGCTGGGAAACTGTTTCTAGAGCAAGTTGAAGGCTGCTTCTGCTGTTTCAGTGACACCCCTGTCTTAAGCTGTTTGAATTTCCCTCTCAGTTTAACCCCTTCAAATATAACAAAAAGTTAAGACATGGAAATACAGAGAGAGAGAGACTCAGGAAAAAAACACTTAGGGTTGTGGTTATATTAAAAAAACTAACGGTATCAATGCCAAATGTTTTTATATCTGATACCAAGCTTAATGCAAGAATATTGTTCATGCCAGCCCGATGATTCTAAACTGAGCACTACTGGAAGTGGCATTTTATGTGTCTGCTAATTATTGTTCACTTAATCTCCCTTAAAAATGCAACAGCAACATTATTAGCAAGGGTAGGAAGATCCAGCCTCTCTGAAGAGTTACTTCAGCTCTCTTAAACACAAATGAAGAGAGAGACTAAAAATTATTTAAGGAAAAAGGAACTGAAATTATGTATAGTACACATTATTGTGCATAAACACTGTAATATATTTTGCTTTATTCATTAAGGTTTTTACATACCTCTTTTCTCTCTCCCCCCTCCCCCCTTCAAGAAAGCCATTTTGAAAATAATCAAAGAATTTCACCTTTGGAATCTGCTTTGTCTTTCTGGACTTTACTTGAAAGGGAAGAAATTAAACTGGAAAAGCTTCATGAAGATATTCGCCGCTTGATTCAAATTCAGGTCTGTGTGACTTACTCAGAATTCATCCTGCTAAAACAGGGCTCTTTTTACAAAAAGCTGGGGCTGATAATAGCCTGGACTGAATTTTCTATGTTTTCTATGTTTGTTGTATTTTCAAGTACAGAGTAAGTAGATCTGTACAGGTGACCTTTTCCTATCTAAGTTGGTTCCTGTTTGTCCCAATCCAAAACAGTTTCAAAAGCTGCCAATGTGGGGAAAAAAAAAAGAGTTATCAAGAGATCAATTTAAAAACACTAGTATCTTGAGCTTTAAAATATATCATGAATAGCTCTTTTTTTGGCGGGTTAAAAATAATTCTTTGTATGAAAAAACTTGATTTCAAAGAGAAACATGTAAAAACACATTGACAGCTACTGGGACTGTGAAAGTCTTTCAGGGAAAGATGAAAGCAATACTTAGTAAGTAAGTATGGGACATTTTGTGTGAATTGGGGCCTTTTAAATGCCTGATGGAGAGGTTTTAGGCCTTTATACATGATGTTTTATATTGTTTCAGAATTAGGAAGTCTTATAAAGCTGTGAAAGTGTGACTTCTGTTGGTTTTTTTCTGAATTTCAGGTGAAATGTATTTCAGCATATCTTGTCATTACATTTGTTGTAGATTATAGCAGTCCACATGGAAAATGGGTATTTCAAGGAGGCTGCTGAAGTTCTGGAAAGGCTGTTCACAGACTCGGAAACAGATAAGGTAGTGATTTGTTTAATTTGAATTAAGCTCTCCCTTTTCAGAGGAGAAGAGGGGAACGATTGTTTCAGAATTAGGAAGTCTTATAAAGCTGTGAAAGTGTGACTTCTGTTGGTTTTTTTCTGAATTTCAGGTGAAATGTATTTCAGCATATCTTGTCATTACATTTGTTGTAGATTATAGCAGTCCACATGGAAAATGGGTATTTCAAGGAGGCTGCTGAAGTTCTGGAAAGGCTGTTCACAGACTCGGAAACAGATAAGGTAGTGATTTGTTTAATTTGAATTAAGCTCTCCCTTTTCAGAGGAGAAGAGGGGAAGGGGTTTCCAAAGCTAGCAAATGCTACCTGCCTGGCTTTGTAGTCACTTACACACCTGTGGCACTTGCAGATAAAAAGGAAATTTGTGGCTATGGGATTGATAAAAATAATGAGTAATTTGGGGGAGTGAAGTTCTTCTGGCAGCGGTTGTTCTTTACTGTGGGCAGCATCAGTAAGTGGACTTCCCCACTTCATGTGAGGAGTGAGGTGTCACTACAAAATCTGGGGATTTGATATTGCTGTTTTCTCAGAGTAAAAACAGTATAAACAAGGTGGTAGAGGCATAAGAACTCCCAAATAATCAGTCTGCTGACTTTTTCTGAAGCATTGTAGTACGCTCTATTTGTCATCTCTGATTAGTGTTCTACATCACAGAATTTGATACTGTAAAAGAGTAAAAACAGTATAAACAAGGTGGTAGAGGCATAATAACTCCCAAATAATCAGTCTGCTGACTTTTTCTGAAGCATTGTAGTATGCTCTGTCATCTCTGATTAGTGTTCTACATCACAGGGAAGGAAAGCTCATTAACATCCGTAGTATAGAGTGGATAATTTTATGCCTCTATCTAGAAAAGATAATATGTGGATCTGGCCACCTCCTGGTTTGACTGCATCATTCAGAAAGATTCAAGTTTAAATGCATATATCTTTAAAATAATAGAAAGTGCACACAGCTGAATTTGTCGGGATGGAGAAAAGAGCAAAAGGAGGACTGGAGGGAAAAAAAAAAAAGAAAAATGCAAATGTGCTGCCTCTGTCTTCCTCTGGTATGTTAGGACACATGTTCTATGTAAATAGCACCAGAGTATAGCTTATTCTTCAGGTGTGCTCTTACTGCAGCCTACACTTTCCAAACATCTGAGTCTTCTGAAGGAATAGTGTTCAAATTCCTAAACAAGAACACAGCCTGGTCACAGAAGTTAATTCTTGGCTTTATTGGGCTCTGTAAGGTTCAGAGTGGTGAAGTTGGGATTATCAGTATTGATGTGTCCTTCATGCTACTGTGCTGAATAGTTCTTTTCCTGAACACTGTAAACCCCTTGCAATGGCAGTCGTTTTGAGGCAGCAGATGAGAAAAGAGAACCCAGTAATGAGTGGCCTTTTCTGGCTGTTTTTCTTCCACTGACAACCTTGTTTTCAATGTTACTCATAAAGGGAATAAAAATGAGCAGCTCTGGGAAGGTACATGCAACCATTTACTGAGCACAGGAAGTAACCTCCAGGGATTATGCCCGGTTAACTTTAGAACCCTTTCAAACTGTAGCATGGAGCTGTGTAGGCATATTTAGAAAACTTTGATAATCATTGTGTTTAGCATTGTGTATGTCATGTTTAGCATAGATGCCAAGTTTACTGCAGGATATATTTTTGTGTTGTATAAAGCTTTGCTTTTCTTTAGCCTTTAAGGGTGAAGCTGGCAACTGTAATCAAAAGCAAGGATCCCTACGTTCCTCTTCTTCAAAGCTTCAGCTACGATCTTTTGATAAGTAAAATCAAGTCTTACACTGAACTTTTCATGGCAGAAAATGAATCAAGCTTCTTAATACAGGTATGTCAAAACTATTTTCAGAACTTACTTCAAGAAGTGCCTGATAAGATTAAATAGATTCATACTTTCTAGGGAATTGTTTCAATAATATTCAGTTGTTTGTATTAGATGAAAAGGAAGCTTTATCTTCCCTTGGATTGTCTTACTAATTAAAAAAAAAGGTTGAATATATGTTTAGGAGAAAGTGGGAGTAAGAATCCTCTTTTGTGAATGTCTTTAACACAACTGTTTTGATTAGAAAAATAGTTAGGAAAAAGGCATAATTAAAACAAGGTCTGTCATTCGTGTGTGTTTAAGAGAAACAGTTCTGATCTGAGACTCCTAAAAAGATAATGTAACTATATATTTAATGTTTATTTAGGTTAAGTCTATATGAATTCTCATACTAAAACTAAAAGATCAAGACCTGTTAATTTGGCTAAAAGCTTTAGGAATGTCAGGGGGGTTAGGAGACAGAAAACTCTTATTGCTGTTTTCCTGTAAATAAATTAAAAAAAAAAAGTGCTCCTTACAAACCATCTTTCAGAAGTGATTTAAAATTGGCAAGAGCAACATTCCTCCTGCAGTTCATCTTCAGGAGGATTGTAAAGAATTTCTCCTATGTTTACTTCCTATAAAAGAATATTGAACTAGTCAATTACAAAAGCACAAACATCTAAAGGTAATAAGAAGCAAATTATAAATAAACAAACCTGAAGTACCCCTGGGGGTTTCGTTTTCTTACCAGAAGGAGAGACCAGAGAACTTAAATGCACTCAAAGTATAATACATGGAATAGTTTTTAATGGTTTCACTCTACTAGCAGTTTTTAAAGGCTATCTCTTTGAACCTAAGAGGAGATGGAGATTTGGAGGTTTTGAAGAAGGTCTGAAACTCGGTGTTAGCATCCCTAGGCTCTCTGCAGGCACCCCCAACTGCCTGCACATCTGTCCTACTGTCTGCACCAATGGTGCACATCTTACTTCTGAAATCTTTACTTTGCGCCGAGTTACCCTGGGACGTGGAGGAGACAACTTTGTGAAGAGTTCCTGCTTCTGCTGTGCCGTACACATTGCTGTTCCCCAGTAGTGAGCTCTGCATAAAGACAGTCCAGCTTTAACTGTGAAATCTCTCTTCTCTTTCTTCTGTTGCCATACGTAGAAGTATAATCATACAGCAGTTTGGGTTGGAAGGGATCTTTAAAGATGACTGAGTTCCAGCCCCCTGCAATGAGCATGGGCATCTTCAACCAAACCAGGTTGCTCAGGGACACGTCCAACCTGACATGGACTGTCTCCAGAGATGGGGCATCTCCCACCTCTCTCAGCAACCTGTTCCAGTATCTCACCACACTCACTTGTTGCATATTTGTTGCATATATTTTTGTTGCATGTTTGTTGCATATATTGTCTACATATACTTCATATGTAGAAGTATAATCATACAGTAGGTTGGGTTGGAAGGGATCTTTAAAGATGACTGTTTGTGAAGAGTTCCTGCTTCTGCTGTGCCGTACACATTGCTGTTCCCCAGTAGTGAGCTCTGCATAAAGACAGTCCAGCTTTAACTGTGAAATCTCTCTTCTCTTTCTTCTGTTGCCATACGTAGAAGTATAATCATACAGCAGTTTGGGTTGGAAGGGATCTTTAAAGATGACTGAGTTCCAGCCCCCTGCAATGAGCATGGGCATCTTCAACCAAACCAGGTTGCTCAGGGACACGTCCAACCTGACATGGACTGTCTCCAGAGATGGGGCATCTCCCACCTCTCTCAGCAACCTGTTCCAGTATCTCACCACACTCACGGGAGATAATTTCTTCCCAATACCTGATCTCAATCTCCCCTCTTTCAGTTTAAAACTGTTCCCTCTCGTCCTATGGCTCCCCTCCCTGATCCAGAGTCCCTCCCCATCTCTCCTGGAGCCCCTTGAGGGACTGGAAGGGGCTCTAAGGTCTCCCCGGAGCCTTCTCTTCTCCAGGCTGAACCCCCCCAACTCTCTCAGCCTGTCCTCACAGCAGAGGGGCTCCAGCCCTCGGAGCATCTTGGTGGCCTCCTCTGGCCCCGCTCCAACAGGTCCATGTCCTTCCTGTGCTGAGGACTCCAGAGCTGGACACAGAGCTCCAGGTGGGGTCTCCCCAGAGCGGAGCAGAGGGGCAGAATCCCCCCCTGGCCCTGCTGGCCACGCTGCTGGGGATGCAGCCCAGGATGGGGGTGGCTTTCTGGGCTGCCAGCACATGTTGCCACCTCATGTTGAGCTTCTCACCTACCAACACCCCCAAGTCCTTCTCCTCAGGGCTGCTCTCCAGCCATTCTCCACTCAGCCTGATAACTTCTAAAATAAAATACAGTGGATTTAAGCTTTTTATAAACTAAATCCTTTCTACTCTTTATCTGTATGGAAACACATCCTCACTTTCACATGTGTTTTGCTACCATCAACCACTCTAAAGTCTGGGACGTGTGTGTACTGAAAGTGTTATAGGTACACCTGGTCCTGCTGTGAGCTAGATGAACTTGTGTCAGTTCTCAGTTTCTAATCTAGTTATAAAAAACAGGCTTTGGAGTACTTTGAGTACGTTTGCAGTCTTAGTTAATTTGTGCAATGTGTTTCACACATCTGTATATTCACTTATTATGCAGGTATTTGCTGTATTTCTGTGTGTCTGTATAAATACCACAAGTTTGTATAAGTACCACAAACTACAACTAAAATTTCTCTGCGTTATTAACTGATAAAGACCTTGATGGATTTCAACTGAACACAGTACAGTTGTTTTGAAATTACTTATTTTAATGGTAATTCCTCTGTCGGGTCTGTGAAATAAACAGTCTTAGTCCTACTAGAGTGTACACATAATCTTAGTGTCAAATACTATCTCAGGGCTGCTTTTCATTTTAAAGTATTTATTCCATTTCTCACAGGCAGCCACAAAACAAGCAGAGTCTAAAGGACTGGGAGCACCAGCATTGGAAAACATAACTGTGAACGTCAATGAAAACCACAAGTGGAATTTGAAAACAAAACAAAGGTTTGTATTAAGCATTATACTGCTGAGGGACATGCTTGGACAGTAACTTGAAACTTGTAGAACTAGGAGTAGGCAGGAGGAAGGACGTCAAATTCCAAACTACTGTCCAACAGAAAGTTAACTACAAGCACATTCTATAGTTTTAATTTTGGCATTTGCATCAAATAGCTTGGCATTAAGTTTAAGTACTTGTTGACGATGCACATTTTCCAGTTTAAACAGCTGTCTTGTATAACAACCAAAACATAAAAATACTTCTTTTTTCTTTTTTTCCCCTTTATGCTTGATTGAGCTTCTTTTAGTCCTGCCTTCCTAATTTCAGGCTATAGGTTGTCATGATTCTATGAAAGGGAATTAGTCTATTACTTTATCCTTACAGTTAAACACAAGATTTTTCTTACCTAGTGATGCTCATGTGATGGGGAAATAGTTGTGTTGCTTCATGATTCTGGCAGTGGGTACCCTCTAAGAAATGCTGGGGAAACTTGAAGCCCGATTCCTTCCCCCCTCCTTTGACTTTATTTTGAAAAATACTAATATTCTAAGTTTATAACCACTTGTTTTTCCAGGGATTATAAACTGTAGTCTTTAGTTGGGAAAGAGCTTGTATTTCTACAGTTTTATACACTTGGCATCATTTAGTTAAGGAAATCACTGATGCAGACGGACAGTGCAGGAAGACAAGTCATAAGACTTTTTTTTGGAATACTTGGCATTGTTTAGTTAAGGAAATCACTGATGCAGACAGAGTGCAGGAAGACAAGTCATAAGACTTTTTTTTTTAAAGACAGCTCCTGACACAATTACATCTGGATATGTATGATGAAAGACTTAATAAAAAAAAAACCTACAGAAACAGTTCCTAGATTGTGAAGAAGGTATGAAGACATGTGCAAAATGCCCCGTGTCTTAAACTTAAACGTGCAATATCTGATGTGTTTCTCTTCCAGGTACAGGGAGGAAAGGTTCAGAGGGTGAATGGATTGGAGCTGTCAGTGTTTGTGTGCCCCTTTCTGTAGAGAAATCTTGATATTTTCTTTAATTTAAATTTTCTTGAATCATATGTATGGCAAGTTACTGCTTAGTAAATTTTTTTTTGGCTTTTTTTCTTAAAGATTAATGAAAGAGCAACAGAGTGTTACAGATCAGTCACCTGGAGATGTAAAAAAGCCCACAGTAAGGTAAAAAATTTGTTGTTGTTTTTCTTGGTCATAAAACTTTGTGAATTTCTGTGTAGCTTGACTTCAGTTCTGTGTTCCTTGCAGGCCTCGCTCAGGACAGAAACACAGAACAGCCAGAGTTCTTCACAGTGAGTATTAACTAATTTTTACACTTTCAAAACAGCCATGTCAAATGTTTTCTCCCTCCCCCTGCAATAAACGGGGGGAGGTTGCTGCTTAGTTTCAATTCTCTCTATGTAAAATAAGAGCACTGTGTAGTAAAAAATGTTTTTACCAATGAAATAACAACATTTAATTATTATGTACTAATTTTTAACCCAATTGTTTAAAATATACTACTTCTGTGAGCTCTATTCCATAGAAAATATAGTGATTTTTTTGAACAAATTTATTTTTTGAGTCCTTGGACTAAGGTGAGAGTCACATGTATACATATATAAAAGTATATTCATATATAAGCAGGCACTGACATTTTCCCAGTCTGTCAAAGCCTATCAAAATAGTTACATTCTTGTCTCATGTAAATGGGAGAATGCAAAACTGCTGCCTTCATGTTGACTCCTCATTGGTTTGGCTGTATATTGACTGTCTTCTAGGTCTGAACAGCTTGCAAAATGTGCAAAAAAATGCAGATGCTTCGACTTGTGGCCGAAGAAGACAGGTTTGTACCCATCCTCTGTTCTAAATGGAGATAAAACTAATCTCCACTCCATAGAGTTTTTTTTCCCTGACATCTTTTGACTCTGTCTCCAAAATGTCTGGCTTTAAGATTCTCCATATTATTCAAGCTGTGCTACAGCTCTTGAAACATTTTTAAGTTCTAATTCCTGTCTTTTAAAAAGAAAGGGACTCTTTTTGTGCAGTCTAATGCTTATGAGCCTTTAATTTGTTGAAATACACTATTACTAAAGCTTAGTCTGAATCTTTTTAAAAGGTGGGGGGAAAAAAGAATTCACTGTTTGGATTAAAGAATTCAGAATATCACTTGCCCATAAGAGATTTTGGGCAAACTTCAAAGACTTTTTGTTTTCCTACTTAAAAAGTTAAAGATTGTGGTGGTTTAGGATGGGATAATCTTCATAGTAGGTAGTAATGGGCTTTGTTTTGGATTTGTGCTGAAAACAGTGTAGCCAATAGAGGGATGTTTTAGTTCTTGCTGAGCAGTGCTCACACTGAGTCCAGGCCTTTCCTGCTCCTCACGTGGTCCCACCAGTGAGCAGGGGGAAAATCATATTTACTTGGGAAGGTGTTCTACTTGTTTATAAACAAATAGGGGCTTTTTATAATGCTACACTTCAAATACCCAGTAAGAGAATGCAAATGACTAAGCTTATTTCATTGAACTACTTGAAAATAATTCTACTATGTTCACTGATGCTAGAATTCCCTGTTGGTGAGAAGGACAGAAGTGTGTGCCTTAATAGAAGGCAATTAGAAGTTGATTTGATATTGGAGTGAACTGTTAAAAACTGATTATTGCACACAGCTAATTTTCTTGTTATCTTGACAGTGATAAACACTTCTGAATGAAATTAATAGTAAATAAATGTATTCCCACTGTTGAATTCCTCTTGTGTATCTCTTAGGAAGCAATCTGGAGTCATCAAGTTATCAACACACCTCTGTTTTAGGTGTGGACTGTTTCTTCTTTTCTGGTCTTCATTTTGACATTTTTCACATACCAAGGAAGGACAAACCTGCTTATGTCTTTTTTTCAGACTGTCTTTGAGGAGAGTTGTACTTATTATTAGTTCTTTAAGCATCTTTATGGCAGTTGAGGTACTTCAGTCACATACTGTCCTCAGATTGGTTGAGGTCCCCAGTGACAACTCATCTGTCCTTGGAGGTTAAGCCCCCTGCTTAAAGTTTTTCACTTTCTCACAAATCTCAGGATTAGTTAAATCACTGAGAGCCTCCTTAAAACCTGCAAATACAACTGGTGCCCTAAAAAAAAAAATAATAAATAAATACCAGCACTTAATGGATTTGTTTGTTGTTTTCAAAAGTGTAATAAATTACTTTATTCCAACTTATACTTGGATAAGTATCTTGCCAGCCAGTTGCTGGTGAGCACGGACACTTCCATCATTCTTGTTTTCAACATCAAGATTTAAACTAATTGCACCACAGCTGACACACAGCTACTGACAGCTTTATGCTCAACTATTTTTATGTTGAGATAATCTGTTCTGGGGTCAGCTACAAGCACTGAATCCTGGTCTAGGGTTTGTACACACATCTTGCTAGGAAAAAAAAATATAGATGTCATGTGCTTAATTCTGTTATTATATAGTTCAGTGTCAATTGACATGTAAAGACTAAGTTTATTGAAAACTACACCTGATAGTAGTGAAGAACTCATTGAAAGTTTTATAAAAAACTTGAAAGAATTAAGATTCAGGACTATGTCTCTTTAAACACTTAGAAAAGTAGGCATTTGCTGTCGGGGTGATATTTATGCTATACTCCCTGCCAGTGAGACCTCTCATAAATATTGTATAAAAAAAAAAAAGCAATGATATTGGCCTTTTAAACAATAAATCTGCTCCCTCTGCTTAATAATCTGGGTTATAAAATTGTCTGCATGCATGAAAGAATGCAGTGAATGTCAGAGCTGTTGACTTGTAGGACTTCCTTTTCCCTGTGGTCCCCCTTTCAATGTTGGCATTGTTTGCGCTCGTTCAGTAAATGGCATTTCACTGCCATGGTTCACTGCCCGTTTTCAGCCTTTCACTGCCCTGTTTTCAGTGAGCTGTGTACAACAAGCTGCAGTGCTATTGGAAGGAAGCGTGCTCTGTTTCCTCCTGCCTAAATTAGGGCATGACAGTGTCACCGAATTTAGGGAACTGTTTGTACTCGACTTCGTGTCCTCTGTGCGTCTGGCAAGTCCTGGGAGTTGTCTCAAATCTGACTTTTTACTTAAATTAAAGAACATGTCTGAAAATCGGAGTTTTCAGAATTTAGTCAGACTTTTACCGTGGGGGAAAAGTAAATATATTTAAACTTGGAGGGTAAAAATATCAGAGCAGAGTCCCAGAATGCACAATCAGAGGATAAGAGGTTACTAGAGCAGAAGTGGCTCTAAGGAATAAGGAGATATTTGGATACGTGAGGGTATGTCTACACGGTTGGTCTGGCAAACTCAAGCTTGCTCTGCTGGTGTTCTGAGCTAACCAGGGGCTCAATATAAGCAAAACCCAACCCTTTTAACAGCAAATATAATTAATCATTACAAGAAGCCACACAGATTGCGGTTGTCTTTCTTGATGGAAGAATTTGAATTGTCTGGTCCTGTAGGTCAAGCATAATTGCGTTACTTGAATAAAGATTTTATTTAGGAAAGTTTTCTGCTAT
Source organism: Calidris pugnax (assembly GCF_001431845.1). NCBI lineage: Eukaryota > Metazoa > Chordata > Aves > Charadriiformes > Scolopacidae > Calidris > Calidris pugnax. The sequence continues at coordinate 701,113 of NW_015090945.1, forward strand.
GCTCAGAAATGAGATGAACTAGATGGTTCCAGTGGACCAGGGGAAGTTCAGGTTGGAAATTAGGAAACATTTCTTTACTGAAAGGGCTGTCAGGCATTGGAATGGACTGCCCAGGGAGGTGGTGGAGTCACCATCCCTGGAGGTATTTAAGAAACGTGTAGACATGGCTCTTCAGGGCATGCTCTAGTGCCCAAGATTACTGGTTTGTGGTGGGATGTTGTGTGGGTGGGTGATGGTTTTGGTTTGGTGGTGGTTGTTGCGTGTTTAGGGGGTGGGTGGTGGTTTGTGGGGGTTTTTTTGGTTTTGTTTTTTTTTTTTTTTTTTTTTTGTTGGTTGGACTCGATGATCTCTGAGGTCCCTTCCAACAGTAAAAAACCCACCTTTCACTGCTAATGTTGCAAAAGATCCATGGAACGGGAAGTATTGGAAAAAGGAAGTATTTTTGATAAAGGGTCGACTACTTCAGAGAAGTTTTGGGTTTCTAACTGTTTAGGAACACAACTGAGCTACTACCCCTGTTAATTCTTTCCCTGCTTAGTGAAGTTCATCAGTGATCAGAGTTTCCTGAAGAGGCACTGATAGTTGCATTAAACTGGAATAAGTCCAGTTTCCACATGTGAAGTTTGATCTTCGTGTGATCTTCTCAGCTCTCACTTGTGTAGATGCCAAATTTTTGCTTGTTGCAGAATAGCCAGAATACAATTTTGATGAGGCAGAGTGTTATCAAAGTATCACCCCCACCTTCCCAGAAAAACAGCCTTTCACCTCCGAGTGCTGCTCCCACTTCTAGCAGCTTAAATTCAAGGGGAGGGGAGAACTGTGCAAAATGACACTCAAAATTGTCACCAGGTGCCTGAATTGTTGTTGCTTTTAAGGGCAGAATCTTTTAAGCATCCCCAGAAGTGTTCTAGTCAGTAGGAGAAAGTAAAGAATTAGTTATACTAGTTGGTTTTATCAAGTTTAAATTTCTCTAAGTTGAGGCTTTTCCTCTGCAACTGCTTTTCCCTTTCTAGCCCATTCTTCACAATTCTGAAAGTTTCAATTTTAAAGGTTAAGCCATAGCAGGAGGGTCCTGGGCTGGGGCTGCTGGAGGAGGTGGCCATTTCTAACATCTCTTAACAGAAATTAAATGTATATAATCCTTATGTGAGGGGGGACCAATCCTTTGCTAATGTGCCTACAATGATAAATTTATAACTAAACTCTAGAGCCTTATGGGGGCTCTCCAAGGGGAACTCTTACGAACAAAAGTTGTGACTCTTTTGCTATTTCAGAGCAAATCCAAATAAAAAAAAAAACAATTTTGATGAGGCTGAGTGTTATCGAAGTTTCACCCCCACCTTCCCAGAAAAACAGCCTTTCACCTCCGAGTGCTGCTCCCACTTCTAGCAGCTTAAATTCAAGGGGAGGGGAGAACTGTGCAAAATGACACTCAAAATTGTCACCAGGTGCCTGAATTGTTGTTGCTTTTAAGGGCAGAATCTTTTAAGCATCCCCAGAAGTGTTCTAGTCATTAGGAGAGGAGAAAGTGTAGAATTAGTTATACTAGTTGGTTTTATCAAGTTTAAATTTCTCTAAGTTGAGGCTTTTCCTCTGCAACTGCTTTTCCCTTTCTAGCCCATTCTTCACAATTCTGAAGGTTTCAATTGTAAAGGTTAAGCCATAGCAGGAGGGTCCTGGGCTGGGGCTGCTGGAGGAGGTGGCCATTTCTAACATCTCTTAACAGAAATTAAATGTATAGAATCCTTATGTGATGGGGGACCAATCCTTTGCTAATGTACCTACAATGATAAATTTGTAACCAAACTTGTAGAGCCTTATGGGGGCTCTCCAAGGGGAACTCTTACGAACAAAAGTTGTGACTCTTTTGCTATTTCAGAGCAAATCCAAATAAAAAAAAAAAAGCACAGGCAATGGTTAAATGTAGAGATAACAGAACTTGGTTGGATTTTGGTTGAAAATTGACCATTTGTCTCCTGTCATAACTTGCAATGGTCCGTGAGATCATCAGGAGCAGCAGGACATCTCCAGCGCCAGAAACTGAAGTGAGCACGGATTAATTAAATGGAACAGCTACACAATACAATCTTTTGTGCATCTCAATCTCATTAACATCTTTAAGTTTACATTTTTTCTGTAAGTTATTTCAGATTTGGGGGAGTAAATTTAGAAAGAATACACTATCAAACTGCGGTTTAAAACAGAAATCAATACTTACTTATTTAGAAACAGTTTTCCTACAGAGTTGTTTCAACTGGGGATCCTGTCCTGTATTTGCTTAGATGATACATGATTCAGTTTGCCTAAGGAGGTGTGCTGGTCATACATCATTATGATTAATTGTGTATTTGATTAGATTTTTAAGGCATTTGCTAAGGACCAGGCTCTATCAGAATAAATTATTTTAAAATAATTTCCTATTAAAGTTGCTAATTGCTATTCCAGAGTGAAAAAATGCCTGTATGTAATAACCTATATTAAAAATAGGTGTGATGGGATATATAGGATCTGTAAACTTTTCTTATATGTATGCATCTTTCTATAAAGCTACAATTAAAAAAAAAATTAATACTCAGTTCTCCCCCCACACTTTTCTGTAAAGGAAAGCTTTTCCAAATCAAGTATTTGATTCTTTTAAAATTCCATTTTCTTTCACTGTGTGCAGTCTTAAAATTGTTTGAATTGAGATATTTGCATCGAGAAGTAATTAAGGAAGAAGTAGTAGACTTGAGAGCTTCATCGGAAGGGATTGCTTACAGATGTGTAACTGCAAGTGATTTTCTCTCCTTTTATGAGAGAAATGTCATCCCCTGAAGATTGAGAAGCTTGTAGGACAGCTTGAGACTTTAGTGGACTCAACAAATGGCCAAAAACAAATGCATAGCTGTTACCTGAGGATATGGCTGATCTCACTTTCAAATGCAATATCTATGTTTTGCTTCTATCAGTGTTCTAAATATCAGGATTTGTTCTTTCGAAGCACACTGAAATGCCTTTGATGTTGGGAAATAGTGTCTTGATTCTAAATCCCTAGATTAAGGTGTCACAAAATGCTTTCTCGTTTGTGATACATACTGGGATCAATCAAGGTTCGTCCTGACTCAATCAGATAATAAAATACAATTTTGGAAAGAATTTCAGTCGGGACTTTTGTTTCAGTTTGGACTGAAACAAAACTTTGCCCAATGTTGTGGGTTTTTTTCCTTTTCTTTTCCTCCTTGTGAACATTGAAGCACGTGGTTCTTCTTTCAGGAGATGTTTGCTACTGTGTTGTAGCACTTGACTTGGTAACCTTTGCTGCATTTAGTGTCCAGTTATGGTGCTCAAAAGAAATCAAAATGACCTTACTTACCCTCAGACATCTGTACGCTGTAATAACTGGAGGGCTGTACAAAAACTGTGGTGCTCAAAAGAAATCAAAATAACCTTACTTAGACATCCGTATGCTGTAATAACTGGAGGGCTGTACAAAAACTTGCTTTTCTAGTCACTGTAAGCTTAGTTCTTACATGAAAACCTTTCTCTGTTCATAGAGCTGATCTTCTTCTCTGTTCTTCCCCTAGAGATGGACTTACAAAGAAGACTTGGCGCTGAGATCTGGAGTAAAGGAGTTTGGAGTGGGTAACTGGGCCAAAATTTTGGTCCATCGTGACTTCAACAACCGAACTAGTGTCATGTTGAAAGACCGGTGGAGAACCCTGTGCAGGATCAACCAAGACTAATTTGGACAACAGGAACTGACTCTCCTGACGTTTCCCTACACAAGGACCTCCTCTAGCTTTTCAGAATAACCTTATTTTAGTCTCGGATTGCCCAGCCGTGTTGCTGTCTTGAAACATGGAACAAAACAGTAACAGGTATAAAAGATTCATGTAAGCTCACCTGGATGGGAAATATAAAGCCTGGCTTTTATCTACATGCAATGGATGGTCTAACATCTGAAATGTGGCAATGCCTGCGGCGATTTAAGAAAGGTCAGTTACATATTTAGAGGTATTAAATGACTGGCAACATGTTTAGCTCGACAGAGGCTACTAAAGAGTCAAGTGTTCTGAATTTTTAAAGGCTTGTATCTCCAGTCAGATTGAGTATTTCATCATTTTCCTTCCTGCCATATAACCCGTCCTAATCTGATTTGCTTCACTTTAAATTTTGGTCAGACTTGCCATCCCTGTCAGTAAGTTATACCAAAATATACGTATATTTTTACAAACTGATTCCTTTTTTTGTAGTTAAAAGGGGTAGATCCTCGAAGGCCAAAATGTTGAGGAAGTGTTAAGATAATCTCTCCGCTTTCTGTTTTGGAGGCCTGCTTCCATTAAGATCAAGTGGTGAAGGACAGTCCCAAAGGTTTGTTTCACACTCTTTCTGTGGACAGGACATCAGCCAGATCACCTTCCTCATTTTTGCCACCAGATGCTGTGGTTTCTTCTTGGAGCTGCACTCTGTAGATTTTAGGTTCCACAGAGATGCTGCGTGTCTGAACGGTAACTTTTCTCAACCTTACTGTATAATTTATTTTTAGCAAACATCATGAATTTCAGCATCTTGATAAAATAGAGGCTTCGTCCTTCAGCAAGGGATGCTTAGAGCAGCCACAAGCCAACAGTTCAAAAAGTCACAGAAGGTATGTGATAAGTGGAAGGTGCAATATGTGTCCTCTTTGGTGCTGTAACAGTAATTCAAGGTGAGTAATAGGGAATAAACCAGGGATTTGAGCTAGCTGCATAGCAGTCTTACTGGTGCTCTAATACTGCAGGTTTCTGAGTTAATCATTGCACATGAGCGGTTTTAATTAGTCATGAGTAATTTATTTTTAATGTTAGCCAAGGCTTTAGTCCTGAAGTTTTGTTTGTCTGCCATAAAGTTCACCCTGTGTGTTAGTGATGTGAAGTTGTGAGCGAGACCACTCCTTCACACTGTCTAGTCTTTAGGAAGGTGGCAGAACAGGAAAACTGTGATGTGGAGGAAGAATCCTCCAATTTGTGTAGAACAAACAACTGTCCAGATGATACTGGGAAGGAACGAGATCTAAACTGAAATCTGGTTTTAGCTTTCAAACTGTCATTTTCCTTCCCCCTGGCTATTTAACGGTGACAGTAACTACTCTCAGACCCAAGGGTGTCTGGCTGGCTCCCCCCTGAGCAGGAGCAGTGCCTGTAGGCAGGACCCTGGCCAGTAAAGAAGGAGAACCTTAGGAAAAGCAGCGACTACGGTTAGAAACGTTAGCTCTTTAATTACAAAAGAGAAAGGTGGAAACAGCTTCTACTGTTCTAACACAAAGATCAGTCTTAGCCATGTCTGTTAAGGCAGAGAGAGTCTCCCAAAATCCTTCTTCCAAACTTCCGACTCTTTTAAAATTCATTTAGGCTCCAGAAAATGCAGCAGAAAGATGTTTCCCAAAATCCTTCTTCCAAAGTTCCGACTCTTTTAAAATTCGTTTAGGCTCCAGAAAATGCAGCAGAAAGATGTGGCTTTCTTGACTTTGGTGTTCATTTTCTTAATCTTTTTGTTGTCGGTGGTTTTAAAGGTCTTTTAAACTTTTTATGTAAAAACAAAGCTATGCACCAGGGGACATGAGCAGTGCTCCAGTTGCCGAATCTTCTTCCAGGTTCCTTGGCACAGAGAGTTGCCAACTGCTTCCCAGTGTAAGATTTTACCTCTGAAATGTGACAACAAACGAGGAATGAAAACACTGAAAACTGTGTATTTCGCATTACTGGGTTGTGTTATATAACGTGTCCGAAGATTAGAGTTGCTTAATGATGTAAGGTTTTAATTTGCTCACCTAGCTCTTAAAATGCTTTCTGAAGCAGGCACTATGTTCCTCGGTGTAGTTTACAGGATGGGGGTTGTACAGATATTAAGTAGTATATGTATATTAATGTATAGATCAAATAAAAATCAGTTCTGAATATTAAATGTCTACCTTCACAATGACTGTTGTAGAAATGGGGTGTATAGGTTTGAGAGAGAGGAGTCGCTGTTAAACCCCACAGCAGATTTGGGTTATGGCAGGAAATAATGTTTTTAAGTAAAAGAGCCCATAGCTGTAAAAAGACCTGTTGCACTACACAAGTTGCATACAAGTCCTATGAGGAGAGGCTGAGGGAACTGGGCATGTTTAGTTTGGAGAAGAGGAGGCTGAGGGGAGACCTCATTGCCCTCTACAACTCCCTGAAAGGAGGGTGTAGAGAGGCAGGTGTTGGCCTCTTCTCCCAAAGGACGAACGACAAGACCAGAGGAAATGGTCTGAAGTTGGGGCAACTTCAGAGAGTGGAGAGAGTGGTCAGGCCCTGGAACAGCCTGCCCAGGGAGGTGGTGGAGTCACCATCCCTTGGGGTATTTAAGAAACGTATAGACATGGCTCTTCAGGGCATGCTCTAGTGCCCAAGGTTATTGGTTTATGGCGAGGTGTTGAGTGTGGGGTTTAGTTGGTGGGTGCGGTGTTTTTGGTGGGCGTTTGGTGTGGTGTGTTTTGTATTTGTTTGGCGTTTTTTGTTGTTTTTTTTTTGTTTGTTTTTTGTGGTTGGACTCGATGATCTCAGAGGTCCCTTCCAACCACTACGATTCTGTGATTCTGTGATCCCTTTATGATAGCAGATAAATGATTCAAAGCACTGAACTCTTACACTGAAATGATTTCCCAATTTTATCCAGGTTTTAAAAACTATTCCTGTCCAAACTGAAAGGGTGAATCTTCTGAGCTCTCCGAGTGCTGTGAGCTGTTTCATTTTTTTAGGTATAATAAGTGCAGCTTTTCGTGAGACCCCGAGGAGTCTCCGCTTGGGTTTTGCTACAGGAGAGAAGGCAGGAATAATGGTTTTCTTTACCCGTCTGCGTTGTGTCCGTCTCCGGAGCATCGCTGGGTGTGGGGGTTGATGGCTGGAGCCTGGCAGGTGACACACACCCTGTGTCCTTCTCGCAGGTACTGCATCCAGCGAGCGTGGGGCCGCCTCTCCAGGGCGCAGTGCTGGGAGAGGGACTCCGTCCTGAACTCCACACAGTACCTGCTCGAAGGGAAAGGTCTGAATGGCAGATTTTAGGCTTTTTAGATTGAACATTAGGAAGGGATTTTTCACAGAGAGAGTGGTCGGGCATTGGAACAGGCTGCCCAGGGAGGTGGTGGAGTCACCATCCCTGGATGTGTTTAAGGGATGTTTAGATGGGGTACTGAGGGATATGGTGTAGGGGAGGACTTTGTAGAGTAGGGGAGATGGTTGGACTCGATGATCCCAAGGGGCTCTTCCAACCTGAATGATCCTATGATAAAGCCCAAGCGAGGTGTACGCTTCAAATGCACTTCACAAATACCACCACTTCCTTTACAAGCAAAGACTGAGGGGAGACCTTATTTATGTTTATAAGTATCTAAAGGGTGAGTTGAAGGATGTTGGAGCTGGACTCTTTTCAGTGGTTTCCAGCGATAGGACAAGGGGCAACGGGCTCAAGCTGGAACGTAGAAATTCCATTCAAATATGAGAAAAAACTTCTTTGGGGTGAGGGTGATGGAGCCCTGGCAGAGGCTGCCCAGGGAGGGTGTGGAGTCCCCTTCTCTGGAGATCTTCCAGACCCACCTGGATGTGCTCTGGGCAACCCTTTGGCAGGGGAGTTGGACCAGATGATCTCTAGAGGTCCCTCCCAACTCTGATAATTCCATGATTCCGTGACTACGATACGTAAGTTAGACATCATCAGTGCTAATGAGTCTGTTTCTGACCCTAATTAATGGATTCTTAAAAACATTATGCAAACTATTTCATGATACATAAATGCAAGTTAGACATCATCAGTGCTAACGAGTCTGTTTCTGACCCTACTTAACGGATTCTTAAAAACATTATGCAAACTATTTCTCATTCTGTGCCCCAGTGCAGTGCTTTATGTATCATCTCACTTTCTGCTTGTGTTCTGTATTAAGTTATGTTGAAAACCAGATCTCAGAAACCCACATTTTTACTTCTGTGCTGCCAAAAGAGCAAATGGGAGAGCGGTGTTAAAAACACCCACTGGCTTTATTGTTCTGGGGAGAGCATTGTGAGCATCACAGACCCAGTAATTTAAACTTCAGAACCAGCTTTACTGGTAACCAAAGGAAATTTTTTACTGCTTGTGTCAATTCATTTTAAAAAAAAAATAATAAAGGTCTCTTGGGACCGACCACACGCAGCCCGTTGTGTTCTCAGACTTACACTGAGAGATACATTCATTGAGCATTATTTACTGTTTGCTTTCAAAAGCAGCTCTTCTCAGATTCGCCCTGACCCCAAGGTCTAATTCAGTGCAATTAGCAAAACAACTTCTAGAACATGCAAATGACCTGTGGGAGAGAAAACCGGCGCAAGCTATAGCTTATTGCTTAATCATTGCAAATCTAATTGCGTTTGTCTCTGCAGCCAGCTATTTTCTGTGGAAGGAGGTGACCCACATGCATAGATGAATAGATTACCCAGCTTCTCCTTTGTCTGAAGGCCGGAGAGAAGACGCCGCTCGCCGATTTCTTTCTTTACCATATTCAGAGGTAGTTATGAAAGCAGGGACTGCAGGAGAAAGCGGTTACAGTAAGTCATTTTTCAATTCCTGTAACAGCAGGTGGATGAATCAGGAGCTTGTGGATGGTGATGCTGACTGACTGACTCAAAAAGTGGTGAAATTTGGGCAGTATCAGAGCTCAGCTCCGTTCCCCACAGCTACGCTCTCTCCGTAGTCGGAAGAAATACGTCTAGAAATTGGTGCCATCTGGTCTGTGGGGGAGTAGGATGTGCTGGAGATAATTGGATGCTCACTGAAGGAATGCATGCAGCCTAGCTGCTCGCTTCATAGAAAGTAAGAAAAGCCCAAGTAGGAAAAAAAATAATAGGGTAAAGAGCAACGTGAGAGTAGAAAGTAAGGTTTTGGATTATAGCAGCCTTCCAATTCTTAGAGCCCCTTCCAGTCCCTCGAGGGGCTCCAGGAGAGATGGGGAGGGACTCTGGATCAGGGAGGGGAGCCATAGGATGAGGGGGAAGGGTTTTAAACTGAAAGAGGGGAGATTGAGATGAGATCTCAGGAAGAAATTCTTTGCTGTGAGGGTGGTGAGAGCCTGGCCCAGGTTGCCCAGAGAAGCTGTGGCTGCCCCATCCCTGGAGGGGTTCAAGGCCAGGCTGGATGGGGCTTGGAGCAACCTGGGCTGGTGGGAGGTGTCCCTGCCCAGGGCAGGGGGTTGGAACTGGATGATCTTGAAGGTCCCTTCCAGCCCAAACCATTCTATGATTCTATGAATTGTATTTTTAAGCAGCTGGCTGCAGATAGATACTTATTTTTTCCTGTTCATTGACATCAGTAAAATTTATGAAGGCCCTGATGGGCACAACATACAGAGAAAGCAAAGAGAGCATAAATACCATGCTCGTGTCCGCAGTCCTCTCCCTGGTAGGTCAGGTATTCCAGGCAGCCAGCCTTCTGCTCCAGAGCAGGACAAGGTTCCCCCCCGTTTTGAGGTTCCTGTTGTATGTAGCGCCTCCGTACCCGCAGGTGGGGCTGACACTGTTCTGCGCAGCCACTCCAGTGGCTCCACTCCCCCACAACGCACGGAAGAGCTGCAAAACGGGATAAAAACATTACTAGAGTCAAGACTTCTGTTTTATCCTAATTGCTCGCAAAAGCTTGAGTACAAGTCCTATGAGGAGAGGCTGAGGGAACTGGGCATGTTTAGTTTGGAGAAGAGGAGGCTGAGGGGAGACCTCATTGCCCTCTACAACTCCCTGAAAGGAGGGTGTAGAGAGGCAGGGGTTGGCCTCTTCTCCCAAAGGACGAACGACAAGACCAGAGGAAATGGTCTGAAGTTGGGGCAGGGGAGATTTAGATTAGATATTAGAAAGAACTACTTTACTGAGAGAGTGGTCAGGCACTGGAACAGCCTGCCCAGGGAGGGGGTGGAGTCACCATCCCTGGAGGGATTTAAGAAACGTATAGACATGGCTCTTCAGGGCATGCTCTAGGGCCCAAGGTTATGGGTTTATGGCGAGGTGTTGAGTGTGGGGTTTAGTTGGTGGGTGCGGTGTTTTTGGTGGGCGTTTGGTGTGGTGTGCTTTTTGGGGGTTTTTCTTGGTTTTTTGTGGGGTTTTTTTTTGTGGTTGGACTTGATGATCTCAGAGGTCCCTTCCAACCACTAAGATTCTGTGATTCTGTGAATTGGAGTAGCTGCCCAGAGAGGTGGTGGAGTCTCCTTCTCTGGAGACATTCAAACCCCACCTGGACACGTTCCTGTGGGACCTGCTCTGGGTGACCCTGCTCTGGCAGGGGGTTGGACTGGGTGATCTCCAGAGGTCCCTTCCAACCCCACATCATTCTGTGAATGTCCTCTGCCTGCTCCAGCTTTCCTGTGCTGCTGGGTGAGTGGGGAGCAGCCAGGTCTGCAGCTTTCCTTAGCCATGAAATGAGACAACCAGTCACAACACTGCAGCACAGGTCCACACTGCTTCCACTGATACCATGAGCTGCTTTTTGTCCTCGGATGGGCTCAGTTATTCAATAAAGCTATAATTAACGTCATGTAATTGAAATACTAGCACATAGCGGCTTATAAAAACCTAAAGGTGCCTACATTAATATTAGGGTTTCTTATTGATATGGTAATTCCCCAGCTCTTCAAAGACTTGTTTTCATTGCACATTGCAAATAGGCTTAACGTTATTCTTCATGTAGTGTGAATCACGTTTTACTTTGCTTTTCCACTTCTTTATAAAGGCAGGTCCTCAACATGACACTTAGACAATGGTGCAAAATACCTGTTATAATCAATGGTTGGGCTGTATCAAATTGTTTCTGAATTGGTTTGGGTCATGAGTGTCATTATCTAGTTAAATGTGATTTAGGTCCCTTTGACTTGCATCCTTTTCATTATTTCAGTGAATCATTGTCTGCCATCATTGTGTTAATTAAGCTGGACCCATAGTAACGTAGAGACCATAAAGATGTAGCTGTGGGTCCCTGACACTTCTTTTTGTTTTTCAAGAGATGGCACCATTCCTTTGATGTCAGCTCTGGGACCCATCCTCTGTCACGCTGGGGAATTTGACATCTTTCCAATGAGGCACAAAACTGATGTTCTGTCCCTTAATAGCTTCTGGGTACTGACTGCAAGAGCGATGTCATTATCCCACTGGCTAAATTCCATCCTAGTTACCAAACATTCCTATTATTCCACATGACTAAGGCAATTCATAATTCTTGTTCTAAATCTTGATGACCATAAAATTGCCGTGTCTTGCTGCAGATGACCAATATTTAACTGTCAATTTGGTTTAATTCCATGAAGATGTGAAATCATCGCTTTATTTGTTATGCAGCTACTCAGTCCCTTGGGGAGTTTTCTGCATGGAAAATGTGATCATCGAATCATAGAATGGTTTGGGTTGGAAGGGACCTTAAAGACCATCCAGTTCCAACCCCCTGCCCTGGGCAGGGACACCTCCCCCCAGACCAGGTTGCTCCAAGCCCCAGCCAGCCTGGCCTTGAACCCCTCCAGGGATGGGGCAGCCACAGCTTCTCTGGGCAACCTCTTCCCGGCTCTCACCACCCTCACAGCAAAGAATTTCTTCCTGTGATCTTATCCCAATCTCCCCTCTTTCAGTTTAAAACCCTTCCCCCTCATCCTATGGCTCCCCTCCCTGATCCAGAGTCCCTCCCCATCTCTCCTGGAGCCCCTTGAGGGACTGGAAGGGGCTCTAAGGTCTCCCCGGAGCCTTCCCTTCTCCAGGCTGAACCCCCCCAACTCTCTCAGCCTGTCCTCACAGCAGAGGGGCTCCAGCCCTCGGAGAATCTTCGTGGCCTCCTCCGGCCCTGCTCCAACAGGTCCCTGTCCTTCCTGTGCTGAGGACTCCAGAGCTGGACACAGAGCTCCAGGTGGGGTCTCCCCAGAGCGGAGCAGAGGGGGCAGAATCCCCCCCTGGCCCTGCTGGCCACGCTGCTGGGGATGCAGCCCAGGATGGGGGTGGATAACTGGGCTGCCAGCAAATGTTTCCACCTCATGTCGAGCTTCTCGTCCACCACCACCCCCAAGTCCTTCTCCTCAGGGCTGCTCTCAATCCATTCTCCTCCCAGCCAGCATTTGTGCCTGGGGTTGCTGTGACCTGGGTGCAGGACCTTGCACTTGGCCTGTCTGAAGGACAGGGTTTGTGCTCAGGCACCCACCAAAATGTGGAAGGTTGGGCGAGACACTTGGAAGTTCAAAAATACACAGAGAAATTACATTGCTATCCTTTGAAACAAAGCTTGAGTGGTCGGGGCTTTTTTGGTTTTTTCCATTTACAACACTGTGAATCATAGATTATTTTTTTCTGAGTCACACTCTATCTAATTTTTTCCTATCTCTGGAAGGAAGAGGCTGACAGTATCTTCACTGAATCACTGCACTACGTATGGGTAATGTGTAAGTATCTGCAGATTGTCTCAGAGGAACCCCTTCCATTCAAACTATGAGGTCATTCCTTTTTCAGACCTTCTCATTGTACAATAGTTCCCATTTAAAATGTTCTCTGTGTACAAGAATATTTTTTCTCCACTGTTAGAACGATAGGAAAATGGATTTAAAACCCCTTGGACATAGGTTGGGCAGGCCATGGACTTCTGCTGGGCAGTCTACTTCTAAAGTACCAGATCTACTACAATTTTTAGGCATTAACTGTGGCATTGGCAGCTTTAGGACACTCCTCCTTTCAGTGGTTTCTATTATTTTGGTGCATTGCTTTAGTATTATTCATAGAATCATAGAACCATAGAATTGCCTGGGTTGGAAGGGACCTTCCAGATCATCGAGTCCAACCATCAACCCAACACTGACCAAACCCATCACTAACCCATGCCTCTAAGCACTATGGCTGCCCGGCTTTGAAATCCCTCCAGGGATGGTGACTCCACCACTGCCCTGTTCCAGCCTATTCCAAGGCTTAATAACCCTTTCTGTGTAAAAATTGTTCCTAATCTCCAATCTGACCCTCCCCTGGTGCAACTTGAGGCCATTTCCTCTCACCCTATAACTTCTACCAGGGAAGTACCTCCTTTCAGGGAGTTGGAGAGACCGAGAAGGTCTCCCCTCAGCCTCCTTTTCTCCAGGCTGAACACCCCCAGCTCCCTCAGCTGCTCCTCACAAGGTCTCCAGCCCCTTCTCCTTGTGCTCCAGACCCCTCACCAGCTCCATTGCCCTTCTCTGGACCCGCTCCAGCACCTCAAGGTCTTTTTTTGTGGTGAGGGGCCCAAAACTGGACACAGCCCTCGAGGTGGGGCCTCACCATTGTCCTAACACATTTCTTGATTACACATACTTGAGGCACTTTACACTTTCCCCAAATACTTTGTCCTGTTAAATATTTGCAAAAGGACAAAACGTCATTGTGGCAGGTGCTGAGGGCACGAGAGCAGAACAGGCTGGTGAACAAGCTGTAGCACGAGAACCGCCGGTCACCTTTCCTCACGTTCCTGTTTTAAATTCTTTGAACTCTACCTTTAAAGCAGTATTTTGGAGTGAACTATGCCAATAAACAACCCTGGTGTCATTACATACGTGGACAGAATTTAGAAACACTCAACGGTGAGACCTCGATGTCCAACGGGAGCAAAAACAACTCTGAAATTTCCCACTAAGTTGATACAAATTCCCACTGGATGAATCTTAGAATCACAGAATGGTTTGGGTTGGAAGAGACCTTAAAGATCATGGAGTTCCAACCCCCCTGCCCTGGGCAGGGACACCTCCCACCAGACCCATCCAACCTGCTCTTGGTCTGGGACCACAGACGGTGCAAACCCATCACGTGTTTCGAGGCGACCACCACTGAGCTGGAGACAAAAGATACCACCTCATCATCAGGTGCCAGAAGTCGTGGTAAGAAAAGTATCTGAACTAGGACTTTCTGAGCAGATGTTTGAGGTTCTTTTTGCAGAGCATAGAAATTTGTATCACATCCCAGCCCCAGGTGAGGCCAGCGCTGCACCTTCACGGGGTCTGTCCTGTCACACCTGGCTGTTAAATGCCATTTGAGTTACTGAAGGGACGCAACACTCAGGTGTGGCTGAGTGACAAGTGTCCTGTCACCTCTCCCCCAGCTGATTTAGGTGAACAGAAGATCAGTACATTAAAAAAATAAATGCTGATTTTAAAGGTGCTACCTTCTGCCAGATCTCGTGGTGCACATTTTTTTTCTCTAAAGTTCTTCTGCAGAGATTATTTAGCAACGAGAGAACTGACCGTGTCTCCTCTGGAGACCTGGGGTGGGAGTTCTGCTTGGCGGAGTCTTTCTGGGTGGATTTTGAGCAACCTGCTCGGGTGGGAGGTGGCCCTGCCCAGGGCAGGGGGTTGGAACTCCATGATCTTTGAGGTCCCTTCCAACCCAAACCATTCTATGATTTACATCACCTCAGACGGGTCCTACACCCTCCGCCAGCCCTACTCCCCCTGCCCAAACCAGGCAGCCCGGGGTCCCGAAGCTATGTGGCTACTTCAGCAGGGTGCTGAGCCTGCTAATTACACCCTAATTAGCGGGACGGTGCAGCAGAGGCTCATGACTTGGTGGCCATGGTGCTGCACCTGTGGAGCCAGGCAGAGGGAGGGAGGGCAAATCGTGAGGACCAACAAAAGGGTGGAAACACCAGGAAAGGATGGGGTGGAAACACCTACCAGGCTGCTGGGTCCCACTGGGACCCCTTCCCCTCCTCATCACCCCTCCCCTGGAGCCACCTTTCCCCGCAGCCCCACAGAGGACCCTCTCACTCACCCCCCTCGCCCTGTTTTGGTGGGTCATTGCTGATTCCCGCCCCTAAAAATCATAGAATCATGGAATGGGTAGAGTTGGAAGGGACCCTAAAGACCATCCAGTTCCAGTCCTGGGCAGGGACACCTCCCACCAAAGCAGGTTGCTCAAAAATGAGGAGGAAAACCTCGCACTGGGGATTTGCCCCATTATCTCCTCCACGTTTGTTGGGTGAGACCCGAGGAGTCAGCTCAGGGACACCGAGGGTGCTAAAGGAATGGCCCCGTTGTCGCCCCTAATCTTTTATCCCCCCTCAAATCCGTGGGGATGGGGGCTGAGTGCACGTGAGGAGTTTTAGAGGGGAAAAACCCATCACTTCAACTGGGCAAACCCCAGGCACCTGGATCACCCCTCCCCTGGAGCCACCTTTCCCCGCAGCCCCACAGAGGACCCTCTCACTCACCCCCCTCGCCCTGTTTTTCAAGTCCTTTGCCCTGACGGTGGGTCATTGCTGATTCCTGCCCCTAAAAATCATAGAATCATAGAATGGGTAGAGTTGGAAGGGACCTTAAAGACCATCCAGTTCCAGTCCTGGGCAGGGACACCTCCCACCACAGCAGGTTGTTCAAAAATGAGGAGGAAAACCTCGCACTGGGGATTTGCCCCATTATCTCCTCCACGTTTGTTGGGTGAGACCCGAGGAGTCAGCTCAGGGACACCAAGGGTGCTAAAGGAATGGCCCCGTTGTCGCCCCTAATCTTTTATCCCCCCTCAAATCCGTGGGGATGGGGGCTGAGTGCACGTGAGGAGTTTTAGAGGGGAAAAACCCATCACTTCAACTGGGCAAACCCCAGGCACCTGGCAAATGCCAAAGTGTGGGGAAAAGCCCCTCTGCCCACTCCTCTGCCCTCACCCAGCCCCAGCCGGGCTCATGGGTGCGGGGGGGGGTGTGGGGGGATATGTGTCCCCCCACCCCAAAACTGGTGATACCGGGCAGGAAGGTGGCTTTGCAGAGCCCCCCCTTCCCACCCCACACCCTTCTCCAAACCATCTCCAAAGCCCAGGAGAACCTCCAGCACCACAAGAAAAAGGGGGAAGGGGGTGTGTGTGGGGGAATCCCTGCTCAGTCTTGGCCCCCCCCCCGCCCCACATGGTGGTGACCCTCGGTGGCCCTCAGGGCTGTGGATCCCACAGGGATGGCCCTCACAGCAAGGTCATGCGTGGTGGGGACCCGCAATGGCCCTCACAGGAAGGCCCCGCGTGGTGGTGACCCACAATGTCCCTCACAGCAGTGTCTCTGGCATGGTGATGACCCTCACAGCAATGTCTCACATGGTGGTGACCCGCAATGTCCCTCACAGCAGTGTCACGTGGTGATGACCCTCAGAGCAATGTTCCATATGGTGATGACCCACTTCGGGCAGGGAGGGCCGGGCAGGGCCGGGCAGGGCCTCGCCGGCCGCCGTGAACCATGGGGTGATGTCCCCCACCACGCAGCCGCAGTCCCACACTGCGAGGACCCACATGGTGGTGACCCTCGGTGGCCCTCAGGGCTGTGGATCCCACAGGGATGGCCCTCACAGCAAGGTCATGCGTGGTGGGGACCCGCAATGGCCCTCACAGGAAGGCCCCGCGTGGTGGTGACCCACAATGTCCCTCACAGCAGTGTCTCTGGCATGGTGATGACCCTCACAGCAATGTCTCACATGGTGGTGACCCGCAATGTCCCTCACAGCAGGGTCACGTGGTGATGACCCTCAGAGCAATGTTCCATATGGTGATGACCCACAATGTCCCTCACAGCAGTGTCTCCCACAGGGATGGCCCTCACAGAAATGTTTTACATGGTGATGATCCACAAAGTTCTTCACAGCAGTGTCTCCCACATGGTGATGACCCGCAATATCCCTCACAGCAGTGTCTCCCACAAGGATGACCCCCACAGCAACATCTTACATGGTGATGACCCGCACTGTTCTTCACAGCAGTGTCTCCTGCATGTTGATGACCCTCAAAGTAACGTCCCACATGGTGATAACCCACAATGTCCCTCACAGCAGTGTCTCTGACATGGTGATGACCCTCACAGCAATGTCTCACATTGTGGTGACCCGCAATGTCCCTCACAGCAGGGTCTCCCACAGGGATGGCCCTCACAGGAAGGTCCCGCATGGTGGTGACCCGCAATGTCCCTCACAGCAGCGTCTCCCGCATGGTGATGACCCTCACAGCAATGTCTCACATGGTGGTGACCCGCAATGTCCCTCACAGCAGGGTCTCCCACAGGGATGGCCCTCACAGGAAGGTCCCGCATGGTGGTGACCCGCAATGTCCCTCACAGCAGCGTCTCCCGCATGGTGATGACCCTCACAGCAAGATCCCACATGATGATGTCCCTCACAGTAATGCTTCCCATGGTGATGACCCACAATGTCCCTCACAGCAGTGTCTCGCACAGGGATAACCCTCACAGCAATGTCCCACATGGTGATGCCCCTCACAACAACATCTCACATGGTGATGACCCACAATGTCCCTCCACAGCAGTGTCTCCCACAGGGATAACCCTCACAGCAATGTCCCACATGGTGATGCCCCTCACAACAACATCTCACATGGTGATGACCCACAATGTCCCTCCACAGCAGTGTCTCCCACAGGGATAACCCTCACAGCAATGTCCCACATGGTGATGCCCCTCACAACAACATCTCACATGGTGATGACCCACAATGTCCCTCCACAGCAGTGTCTCCCACAGGGATAACCCTCACAGCAATGTCCCACATGGTGATGCCCCTCACAACAACATCTCACATGGTGATGACCCACAATGTCCCTCCACAGCAGTGTCTCCCACAGGGATAACCCTCACAGCAATGTCCCACATGGTGATGCCCCTCACAACAACATCTCACATGGTGATGACCCACAATGTCCCTCCACAGCAGTGTCTCCCACAGGGATAACCCTCACAGCAATGTCCCACATGGTGATGCCCCTCACAACAACATCTCACATGGTGATGACCCACAATGTCCCTCCACAGCAGTGTCTCCCACAGGGATAACCCTCACAGCAATGTCCCACATGGTGATGCCCCTCACAACAACATCTCACATGGTGATGACCCACAATGTCCCTCCACAGCAGTGTCTCCCACAGGGATAACCCTCACAGCAATGTCCCACATGGTGATGCCCCTCACAACAACATCTCACATGGTGATGACCCACAATGTCCCTCCACAGCAGTGTCTCCCACAGGGATAACCCTCACAGCAATGTCCCACATGGTGATGCCCCTCACAACAACATCTCACATGGTGATGACCCACAATGTCCCTCCACAGCAGTGTCTCCCACAGGGATAACCCTCACAGCAATGTCCCACATGGTGATGCCCCTCACAACAACATCTCACATGGTGATGACCCACAATGTCCCTCCACAGCAGTGTCTCCCACAGGGATAACCCTCACAGCAATGTCCCACATGGTGATGCCCCTCACAACAACATCTCACATGGTGATGACCCACAATGTCCCTCCACAGCAGTGTCTCCCACAGGGATAACCCTCACAGCAATGTCCCACATGGTGATGCCCCTCACAACAACATCTCACATGGTGATGACCCACAATGTCCCTCCACAGCAGTGTCTCCCACAGGGATAACCCTCACAGCAATGTCCCACATGGTGATGCCCCTCACAACAACATCTCACATGGTGATGACCCACAATGTCCCTCCACAGCAGTGTCTCCCACAGGGATAACCCTCACAGCAATGTCCCACATGGTGATGCCCCTCACAACAACATCTCACATGGTGATGACCCACAATGTCCCTCCACAGCAGTGTCTCCCACAGGGATAACCCTCACAGCAATGTCCCACATGGTGATGCCCCTCACAACAACATCTCACATGGTGATGACCCACAATGTCCCTCCACAGCAGTGTCTCCCACAGGGATAACCCTCACAGCAATGTCCCACATGGTGATGCCCCTCACAACAACATCTCACATGGTGATGACCCACAATGTCCCTCCACAGCAGTGTCTCCCACAGGGATAACCCTCACAGCAATGTCCCACATGGTGATGCCCCTCACAACAACATCTCACATGGTGATGACCCACAATGTCCCTCCACAGCAGTGTCTCCCACAGGGATAACCCTCACAGCAATGTCCCACATGGTGATGCCCCTCACAACAACATCTCACATGGTGATGACCCACAATGTCCCTCCACAGCAGTGTCTCCCACAGGGATAACCCTCACAGCAATGTCCCACATGGTGATGCCCCTCACAACAACATCTCACATGGTGATGACCCACAATGTCCTTCACAGCAGTGTCTCCCCCATGGTGATGACCGCACAGCAATGCCCCATGTGGGTGATGACCCACAATGTCCCTCCACAGCAGTGTCTCCCACAGGGATGACCCTCACAGCAACATCTCACATGGTGATGGCCCTCAATGTCCTTCACAGCAGCATCTCCCGCATGGTGATGACCCTCACAGCAATGTCCCACATGGTGATGACCCACAATGTCCCTCACAGCAGTGTCCCACACTCCAGTAGACCCTCACAGCAATAAAGTCCCTCCCATGCAGCGATATCCTGCACAGCTGTGTCCCACGCAGTGGTGAGCCACACAACAATGTCCTGCACAGCAGCGTCACACAGCCCTGTCCTGCACAGTGATGACCCTCCCCCACACTCCAGTAGACCCTCACAGCAATAAAGTCCCTCCCGTGCAGTGATATCCTGCACAGCTGTGTCCCACACAGTGGTGAGCCACACAACAATGTCCTACACAGCAGCGTCACGCAGCCCTGTCCTGCACAGTGATGACCCTCCCAGGACTGACCTGCACGGCAACGTCCCACCCAGCGGTGCCCTGCACAACGGTGACCCACACAGCTGTCCCAGAGCGTCCCCATCCACCTCCACACAGCCCAGCTGGTGGGGACACCCTGGGGCCACCAGACGTGGTTTATTGGTACAAGCACTTTCTCATTCCAGGGCACGTCCCACACCCAGGACTGACCTGCATGGCAACGTCCCACCCAGTGGTGCCCTGCACAACGGTGACCCACACAGCTGTCCCAGAGCGTCCCCATCCACCTCCACACAGCCCAGCTGGTGGGGACACCCTGGGGCCACCAGACGTGGTTTATTGGTACAAGCACTTTCTCATTCCAGGGCACGTCCCACACAGCCAGGAGGAGCATCTGCTTGTGTTATGATTTTCACTTTCTTTATTTTTATTTTCTTTATTTTTTTTTAAAAGCTCTGTTTCCAGCACAACCAAGAGGCCGCGCTGGCAGGTGCACAGGGAAAGCGGGATGGACCCCCCCCATCTTCCTAAAAACACAGAGATTGGGACCCTGGTCTTCAGTTATCATCTCCGGCGCTAAGAGGTTTTCAGGATGAATGGGACCTGATCGTTGCAGCCAAAAAATCAAATCCCACCAGTAAGTAGTGAGGCGACTGCAAAACTATGTTAACTTTGCACAAGTCAATTTGCAGATAATTAGCTACACAGGCAGGAGACATCTGGTCTCCCGAAGCTACCCACGGGCAGGAGGTACCAGTCGACTGCGTTATCTGCTACGTGTGGGTACTTGGACCCCCCTGAGACAGCTGGGGCCGGCCAGGGTTTTCACTTCTTCTACACATCACAACGTTGCTGTTAAAAGGTTGTTTAAATCCCCGAGGATTGGGTCTGTGCTGTTACCCACTAATGAAGGCGCTGGCTCGTTGCCAGCCCAGAACTGGAACTCGTGAATAGCACAAACGTGGTGGGGCGAGAGGAGAACAGGACTCACCCCGGTAAAAGACAGCGTGAGAGGAGGAATGGCTCTTTGTGTTTTCCTTTCACAGAATCACAGAATGACATGGGGTGGGAAGGGACCTCTGGAGATCACCCAGTCCAACCCCAGAGCAGGGTCACCCAGAGCAGGTCCCACAGGAACGTGTCCAGGTGGGTTTGAATGTCTCCAGAGAAGGAGACTCCACCACCTCTCTGGGCAGCCTCTGCCAGGGCTCTGCCACCCTCACAGGAAAGAAGTTCCTCCTCATGTTCAGATGGAACTTCCCATGTTCCAGTTTGTGCCCATTTCCTCTTGTCCTGTCCCTGGGCACCACTGAAAAAAAAAACAGCCCCATCCTCCTGACACCCACCCTTTCAGTATTTATAGGTGTTGATCAGATCCCCCCTCAGCCTTCTCTTCTCCAGACTAAACAGACCCGAGTCCCTCAGCCTTTCCTCATCAGAGAGATGTTCTAGTCCCCTCATCATCTTCATAGTCCTCTGCTGTCCCCTCTCCAGCAGTTCCCTGTCCTTCTTGAACTGGGGAGCCCAGAACTGGACCCAGTGCTCCAGATGGGGCTTGGATCTTAGAGCGCCTTCCAGTCCCTCAAGGGGCTCCAGGAGAGATGGGGAGGGACTCTGGATTAGGGAGGGGAGCCATAGGATGAGGGGGAAGGGTTTCAAACTGAAAGAGGGGAGATTGAGATGAGATCTCAGGCAGAAATTCTTTGCTGTGAGGGTGGTGAGAGCCTGGCCCAGGTTGCCCAGAGAAGCTGTGGCTGCCCCATCCCTGGAGGGGTTCAAGGCCAGGCTGGATGGGGCTTGGAGCAACCTGGTCTGGTGGGAGGTGTCCCTGCCCAGGCAATGGGCAGAGCCCTTGCTGTCTTCCTCACAAGCTACAGGAGCATCGCATGGAGCATAACCCACCAGTGATTTGTTCCACACATGCTCTTGCTGCTGAAATACTTATTAATCCCGGTGGTGAGGAGAAATCTCAGGACTGCATTGTAATAATCTAAAAAACAGGTGTTACCACTGGCTATGAGATTTTGAAAACCATGGTCTAGCTCAAGTTGCCATCCATTTTTGTACTTTTCTGCCTTATTTTCCCTTTTGGTACTCAAAACTCCAATTCCCAAACTAAAAGCTAACTGCAGTATTACATATTAAGAGAGGAAAAAACTCCAAGACTGTGAAAACATGTTTTCCAACTAATTTCTCCAACATGTAAGTGGTTCCAGTGAGTCTCGTTCCATTGTTCTCTCGTTTCCAACCAAAGTGTCCCCCTCGCCTTACATGGAGTTCTCCTGGGTTTATGATACCACAAAGGCAAAACTGAGCCAAATGAGGTCCAGCAGTAAATTAGAAAAAGAAGCAGTCTCTGTTATGTACCAAACTTACCACTTATGTTATTTACCATGGTTATTTACGCTCTCTCTCTATATGGAGCAGGTAAAGCAGAGCCAAACCCCTATTTATGATGATACCACAAAGGCAAAACTGAGCCAAATGAGGTCCAGCAGTAAATTAGAAAAAGAAGCAGTCTCTGTTATGTACCAAACTTACCACTTATGTTATTTACCATGGTTATTTACGCTCTCTCTCTATATGGAGCAGGTAAAGCAGAGCCAAACCCCTTCTCCCTGTCCCTTCCTATGGTGCGTGTCTGCCCAGAGCATGAGGCAGAGGATTGAGAACACCTGCAACTGGGGAAAGCTTCAGCCTGGGAGCAAAATACGTGTTTGATAGTAAAATGCCTCTCTCCTCTTTTTCAAGTTTAATTTACAGTCTGCGGTGACTTTGAGGACCTGATAGAAGGACTATTCAACTCGGCTTCAAAGCCTTTTGCAAATCCATTCTCCGTCAGCCCGCAGCATTCCACGTGCCCACACCTCCTCGGGAGCAAACTCTCTGGAAGGTCCCAACTTGTACAAATAGAGCTCGGTTTGTTTTTTTTCCCTTTGCTGTTGGGAGGTTAATCCGGCGGCAACGGAACGAGAAGACTTCAAAGATCCTGCGGGGCATTGCTTTCCCTTGTTAGACCCCCGTGTGCACACAGCTCTATTTATTTTACAGAAATACCCTTCCGAAAGCAACCTGCTTAGTTAGGTTTTATACTGGGACAACCTGGTGAGTGATGTGACTACAAAGCCTAGAGGCTGTCTCCATCCCGGGAGCACCACAGCTCCAAGCTGAGATGGTCCTAAGAGGCCCTTGTCCCCCTTGCTCTGAAAGAGCAGGCTTTCTCCTCGATAAGAAATAATCCCTGCTGAGGGGAATTTCCAAACCGTGGTGTTTGCTGGCGTAGCTGACAGCTTAAAAGCAAGAGCAGCGCTTTGCAGGGAAGAAAAAATGAGGAGTAATTTGTCTTCCCAGATAAGAACACGGTAGAACATGCATCAAAGAAGCTTTGGATCGTTTCAGAGCCCGTGCTGTTCCTCAGAAAGCACCGTGCTGTTTCAATGACTCCCTTGAGATGTTCTACATCAAACTGCTCACCAGAGAGAACGTCGAGTACCTGGCTGTAGTGGAGAGAGGTCATCTGCTGTGCAAACTGCCTTCCCCTTGCACCTGCTTCGCCCTGGCAACTCCTCTCGGGCAGAACCTGCCATGGGAGACACGTTGGTCTCAATTACAACCCCTCGTTTGGGCTGGGGTTGGTAACGACGCGTGAAATTGCTTGGATCCTAGAAGTTAGTGGGAATATAGCAGAGCTATCCATCAGGATATTTGTGGCTGTTTTTTTAAAGGCCTTCACCCTCCTTGTAAGTCACTGAAGAAATGCCCAGGTATTGAGATGAACGCAGAGCTGCTGCTGAGCTTCCATGCAGAAAGAGTCAGGCAAATCTACATCCCCGACCTAAGTGCCTGAAACTTAAGGGCTTGAAAACAGGGAATAGAATGGTTTGGGTTGGAAGGGACCTTAAAGACCATCCAGTTCCACCCCCCTGCCCTGGGCAGGGACACCTCCCACCACACCAGGTTGCTCCAAGCCCCATCCAGCCTGGCCTTGAACCCCTCCAGGGATGGGGCAGCCACAGCTTCTCTGGGCAACCTGGGCCGGGGGCTCACCACCCTCACAGCAAAGAAGTTCTCCCCCAAATCTCATCTCAATCTCCCCTCTTTCAGTTTAAAACCCTTCCCTCTCATCCTATGGCTCCCTTCCCTGATCCAGAGTCCCTCCCCATCTCTCCTGGAGCCCCTTGAGGGACTGGAAGGAGCTCTACTAGGTCTCCCTGGAGCCTTCTCCAGGTTGAACGCCCCCAGCTCTCTCAGCCTGTACTAACAGAAGCGGGGATCCGGCCCTCGGCGCATCTTGGTGGCCTCCTCTGGACCCATTCCAACAGGTCCATGTCATTCTTATGTTCGAGACTTCTGAATTCCACATCCTTTTCCTGTTGGGTTTTTTATTTCTGGAGTTTCTCTTTTTACAGGTTCAGGGAGGTGAACTGAAATGAAGCACCTGAGCCAGCACGAGGAAGGGGAGGCAGCGCAGGGCAGGGTGGGCAGTGGGCAGCAGGACTGCCACCACCAGCAGCAATTAACGATGAGGCTGGCTCTGCTAGTGCTCGTGGTAGAACATTCCCCATATCCTATCAGGCCACAACTACATCTTCTGTCTGAATAAACAGCCTATGGCTTATGGAATAATATAATCTCAGTCATAAGAACATTTTTGCATGTTCTTATTTCATCTTAAATGCTGTTATAGACTAGATGTGTCATCATGATGTCATTCTGATTTTCATTTGTCTTAGTGATGTTGAGTGCAACATTCCCCAGACATCCCTCACAAGGGAGCACACTGAGTTCCTGGCTGTGGTTGAAGAAGAGCGTTTGCAGCGTAAGCAGTGATGCAGAAAGCAAGGGATTTTCTAATTTCTGGTCCTGTAAAGTCTGCCTGTTGTTCAGACAACCTGTCCTGGCTCTTCAGGCCAAATGGGACACTCTTGCTTTCAAAGACTTTGCTCAGATGTAAAGGCGTCTATTCACGATGCGTGAGGAGCACAATCCACTTGACTCCTGTTTGTTAGCCATCTTCCTGCAGGGTTTACAGGGGAGTTTTACTTTTTAAACCCACACGATCAGCCAGAGTAGGAGAAGGTGGCAGCTTAACATAAGTACTTTCCAAAACAGAACAGCTTCTTATAAAATAAGCGTCCCAGGATATTATTCCACATACCTCCCTGTTCCTCCTGCTTTTTTGGGTTATTCTGTTTGGTAGTTGCAGACCCCCTCTTTTCTGTAATCATGACTAAATCAATTACTTCCCTTCCTGATGGAGGAATCGTTATTACCCTTTTAAAGACAGGGAAAAAAAATGATAGTGAGAGATCAGAGCCCCCATTAAGCAAAACACTTCAGCACTTGCATAACCCTAGGCACATTTATCAAACTGGGACCTCCTGCTGTGCCCGAGGGCTCCCCGAGATGCAGCTCCCTCACTCCCAGCTGCACGTGGCCACCAGCCACCATCACCTCCTCGCCCAGCCCAGGGCATCCACAGTGTCCTGCCACATCTAGAGCAAACACGAGCTCTGGTCCAGACCCAGCCAGCTCCTTCTTCATCAGGTATCCTGGGCAGAGAGACACAAAACTAACTTTTCTCCTAATGCTGGGGAGAACTGCATTTTTAGAAGACTCCAATGTCTGAATTTTGTGAAAATATTTACTTTATAGCCAGCCAGGCCGTGTGGGATTCAAGGTCTCGGTGGGATTCATCCTTACCAGGTGCAGGGGTGAGGAGGAGCGAGACCCGGGCACTTGACCCAAGCTGCCAACAGGATTATTTCATACCATGAATGTCACATTCCATATAAATTAGAAAGTTTGCTGAGGAGTTTCTCTCTCCCTTGATGGTGATGATCCAGAGAACTCCTTGCCCTGGTGCCGGAGCCCTGAGCCTGTCCCTTCCTCCCGAAGCCTCAGCGCTCGCAGGGTCCCACATTGGCTGTCCCTGCTGGGGGTGACAGCCTCCTGATGGTGAATGGGCTGAGTATGATCCTTATATATCTTATATTAGTATTGGAATCAATACTGGTTCTTTGATATTATTGTTAATTATTCAGTCTTATCCTATTAAATCTATTAAATCCTATTAAATATTTCTTCTCCCAAGTTACAGATGATAGGACAAGGGGCAATGGCTTCAAATTATGCCAGGGGAAATTCAGGTTAGATATTAGGAAACATTTCTTTACTGAAAGGGTTGTCAGGCATTGGAATGGGCTGCCCAGGGACGTGGTGGAGTCACCATCCCTGGAGGTATTTAAGAAACGTGTAGACATGATTCTTCAGGGCACGCTCTAGTGCACAAGATTACTGGTTTGTGGTGGGGTGGTGTGTGGGTGGGTTATG
>NW_015090945.1:728331-790369 GCF_001431845.1 Calidris pugnax
TATTTTAGAAAGGAGAGCAATTACTTTTCTCCCAGGATGACATTCCAGTTTTATCCACCACTTGTGGAACTCACAGAACCGTCCTCTGGTGGCACGGAAAGTCTATCAAAGCTAAATGGGCTGCCAGCAATCTGACAGAGGGTTTAAATTAAATTGAAGAATTAAAATTTGCAAAGTTTTATACACTTTAACTACATCAGCTCCAACAAGAATATGCTGTAGAGCCTCTTTGGTGTGACTTTCAAAGATCCCAAACATCTACAGTAACCAGGCCACCCCTTCATAATGATGCTTTCTGGCAGACAACATCAGTCTCGGAAAGATCTTTTTGTTCATCCAAAACAGTTAAAAATACTTCAATCACTCATATAGAAGAAAAAAAAGAAAAAAAGCCCTACACCCATTTTGAGTGCTTTCAGATTTTCAGCATTAGGACAAAGTTTGACAGCACCAAGAGTTTAATCTGCAAAGGGATTATAGTTACCTTCACAGCATGCACACATCATTAATGTTAATGGGAACTGCACCTCCAAGACTTGCCCTAAAATGCTGGCTGTAAATAGCGTCCCGGTAGGATAATTAAAAGCCTAGTAGAAATGCAGCAAGTTCCAGCAAACATTTTCTCCCAGGCTAAGTGATCAGAGAATTTGGAATTGAAAAAATAATCAGCAGTTTGCCTGAGACGGGTGGTGCATCAGCTTTACAAACAAGCTCATGCACAAAGGCTTTTTCCAACTTAGGTATAATTTTAGTTGGTATCTTTTGTTCTATTTTTCTCAGCCTACTTGTTTTTTCCTTCATTTCTGTAATCCTGCTTGACCTGAAGTTCAACACTGGGCTATTGTTGCAATCATTATTGTATCAGGACTCCCCAGTCCCATTTTTGTTTCTCCCGTGCTCCAAACTACTGGGAAAAAAATATCAAAACTGTTAGCAGAATTGCATCTTTTTTCTCTCTTATTTATTTCTCCTCAGGCTTAACAGAAATCCATGTTTCATCACTGGAGTGCAATTGCTGGAAAAGAGTATCACTTCTGTCAAAATGAACTCCACCTTCTAGAATTAGGGGGGTGCTAACAAGTAAGGACAGCAAAACCTGATCCAGCTCATTTTCTTATTTTGCAAAGACTGACAATGAAGCTGGGAATGAAATCAAAATAATCATCTAATACCCCATAAGTACCAAACTACACTGTCAGAAGGAAATAGCCCAGAGCCTCTAGACTGGTAATGTCCCATAAGTTATCCTATTTTGAGACAACAATGTTTGCCCGAGGGGCAAACCGAGCCGTGGGAATGGTTCTCCTAATCCACAGAGGTTTTAAAGTTTCTAGGTAACATTATAGACCTTGACACATTCTCAGTGGATCTAAGATGTTCACACAGGGGCTCAGAGCTTATCCAGTAACCTTTGATTCTCCATCAGTGACAGCAAGAGACTTCAGACTTGGCCTTCACCTATTTGGCCTTGGAGAAAAAAAAAAAATCTCCCAGGATATTCCTGTGTGAGCTTGTTTAAATGTGTGCGTGGGACGAGTGCCTTAGAGCAGGATGGAAAATACTTCAGACAAAATTGACACCATCCCTGGAGGTATTTAAGAAACGTATAGACGTGGCTCTTCAGGGCATGCTCTAGTGCCCAAGGTTATTGGTTTGTGGTGGGGTGTTGTGTGTGGGGTTGTGGGTGTGGAGTTTAGTTGGTGGGTGGTGTTTTTGGGTTTGTTGAGTTTTTTGTTTTGTGTTGTTTTGTTTTGTTTGGTGTGTGGTTTTGTTTTTTGGGGTTTTTTTTTTGTTTTTTTTTAATATGGTTGGACTCGATGATCTCAGAGGTCCCTTCCAACCACTAAGATTCTGTGATTCTGTGATTCTGTGACTTGTTCATTTATGGGGAAAAGAAAAATCAGTTTGGAAGTGATGCCACAGGCAGCAGCCAATTGTGTTGCAAAACACAAGGCATTTAGAAGGTTTTTCTGCAGATTTGTCCACAGTCTTTCTAGAGGGAAAAGCAGTTGCTTAAAATGGAGCTTTTCAGCCTGGCATGCCTAAAAGAGCCTCTATCCTCTTTTCTGCAAACATTTAAGGGAAATAAAAAAAGAATGTTGCTTTGTTGCATGATTTGGTCTCTTGACCTCCTTACGTATCAACTCCCATCTCCTGTGGAAGTGTCTTGTGAAGATGGTGAATGCTGCCCTTTAATGAGCTTTCATTTGTCTACAGAACAGGAGTAACTGCACACAAAAAGCGGATTAATCGTTTGTGCAGCTCCATTGAAATCAACGGGCTCTCTCAATTAGGAACTGGATCAAAAAATATTGACAAAAATGGGCTTCTACTTCCTTACACATCACCCGATTCAAAAGTAGAAGACTGGTCTTGCCCTGCAGAGCTCAGTGAAAGCTGCAGGACTAGAAGTGAACCCGTAAATATGGATTTGTGATACCCACAGAGAAAACAGAACACAAGGCAGTCCCACCTTCTGGCTCTTTTCTGTCAGTCCACCCAAGCTTACAAGGGACTGCAAAAGGTTGCAGCTGGCTATGCCAACTCTTTACACAGCCCTCATCACAGTGTGAGCTGCAGAAGTGCTTGAATACCTTCCTGGCCTCAAGATGAAGTGGCCTCAAATAGAAGATCTTCACCTTCAAAGGAATACAAGCAAAAACTACTAGCTCTGCATCTCTCATGGACCCAGACACCATCCTACAGCCCTCCACAGCATCAGTGCTCCCACCCAGCATATGACCTAAAACACCTCACACCTCTGGAAGCCATCTTCTCCGTGCCCCTGGTGCCACCTGCCCCTCCAGCATCTGCCTGCCCACATGCTGCCCCTCTTCCTCAGCTCTGATGCTTGGTGTAATCTCTTCTTTTCCTGAATTAAATCTCTGGGAAGGAACAGCACTGAAAGCGGTTGCCCAAAGAGGTGGTGACATCCCCACTGTCTTTGGAAATACTCAACATTAGACTGGACAAGAACTCAGGCAACCTGAGTTGGCCAACTTTAAAGTTGACCCTGCTTTGGGCTAGATGTCAGGAGGTCATGTTAGGGTAGTAGTATTTATGATTTTAAATACAGCTCTCCTCTTGTTCAAACTAATGCAATATGTCTGTGGTGACAGGAGTTGAGGAGTGTCCCTTTCCCAGCCTGGAAAACATCTAGTGACCTTGACTGTATCCTCTGTCTCAGAGCCACCAGAACTCAGTCGGACCAACAGTGTTTATCTGTCACTTGGCTTTGCATGCTACACAGAGCCTTTACAGAGAGTAAATGGAGATATCTGGACCTCATCCATGATGTTCCTTTGGACTTCATGCTGGATGAAGAGAGATGGGCAGAAGAGAGAGGCAGGATCCTGCTATACCATGGAAAAGGACAGAAACTACAAAAGCCTGGTGAACACGGAAAGGAAATATAGTCTAAGTATCAGTTTAGTAAAGGATTTGTCTTAGAAAGGATTTTAATTACTCAGTTGGTTATCAACTACATAATTGCTTTCTGATGGGGAAAAAAAAAAGGTGTTTTCCCAATGACAGCGACTCTAAGAATCCTGAACTGCTGTGTATTCCATTGCTCACATCAAACAGCCAGTTGTGTTTCCAGACTTGACATGTCACTTAAACACAGTAAACACAGTTAATTTTGACTTCAGTGCCCCCCTTTGCTTCCTTTACAGTGACAAAGATACAGCACTGTTCATTGAGCGTTCGCCCTCACTAACAGATCCGTGCCCTTTCTGTTCCACAAAAGCTTTTCATGTTGTATTGTAGAAAACATAATTTTTCTTCTTCCTTAATTTTTCAAGCACTGAGTTTTTGCTCACTGCCAAGGAAGGGAGTAGCGAGGAATTTGCTTTGTGACCCAGAAACTCTTCAATGGCTTAAGATTTTCAGTGAAGTGTACACAACTCTCTGCTACAGTAAGTAACAGGACCCTGTGTTGATAGCTATTGCAGCCTGCTAATTTGATTCCGAAATGGAAATATCATCTTTAATACAAAATTAATTTTATTTTAGAGAGGTGGGAATAAAATAGAGTGAAGACTAAACAGATACCTTAAACATCTGTAGATATAATTGAAAATTGAAAGTTCTGCATTCTGGGAGCATCCAGAAGCCAATGTGGAGCTGGACGCCATCATGACTTGCAAACAGTTATTTACTGTGATCACATTTATGATATAGGGCTGGAAGGGACCTCTGGAGATCACCCAGTCCAACCCCCTGCCAGAGCAGGTCCACCCAGAGCAGGTCCCACAGGAACGTGTCCAGGTGGGTTTGAATGTCTCCAGAGAAGGAGACTCCACCACCTCTCTGGGCAGCCTCTGCCAGGGCTCTGCCACCCTCACAGGTTTCCAGACTTGACATGTCACTTAAACACAGTAAACACAGTTAATTTTGACTTCAGTGCCCCCCTTTGCTTCCTTTACAGTGACAAAGATACAGCACTGTTCATTGAGCGTTCGCCCTCACTAACAGATCCGTGCCCTTTCTGTTCCACAAAAGCTTTTCACGTTGTATTGTAGAAAACATAATTTTTCTTCTTCCTTAATTTTTCAAGCACTGAGTTTTTGCTCACTGCCAAGGAAGGGAGTAGCGAGGAATTTGCTTTGTGACCCAGAAACTCTTCAATGGCTTAAGATTTTCAGTGAAGTGTACACAACTCTCTGCTACAGTAAGTAACAGGACCCTGTGTTGATAGCTATTGCAGCCTGCTAATTTGATTCCGAAATGGAAATATCATCTTTAATACAAAATTAATTTTATTTTAGAGAGGTGGGAATAAAATAGAGTGAAGACTAAACAGATACCTTAAACATCTGTAGATATAATTGAAAATTGAAAGTTCTGCATTCTGGGAGCATCCAGAAGCCAATGTGGAGCTGGACGCCATCATGACTTGCAAACAGTTATTTACTGTGATCACATTTATGATATAGGGCTGGAAGGGACCTCTGGAGATCACCCAGTCCAACCCCCTGCCAGAGCAGGTCCACCCAGAGCAGGTCCCACAGGAACGTGTCCAGGTGGGTTTGAATGTCTCCAGAGAAGGAGACTCCACCACCTCTCTGGGCAGCCTCTGCCAGGGCTCTGCCACCCTCACAGGAAAGAAGTTCCTCCTCATGTTTAGGTGGAACTTCTTACATTCCAGTTTGTGCCCTGTCACTGGGCACCGCTGGTCCTACCTTTCCACTGTCATCACACGCACATTTCTGCTGTCACACATCTGATATTTGGAACAGAGAGCCACATCAGCTTACTCATTTAGCTAAATGTTAACCTTTTTTTCTTGGATTTTTGTCTTTGGTTGTTTGTTTTGGTGGGTTTTTTTCATGTTTTGGTGGGGGTTTGGGGTTTTTTTTGTCTTGTTTTTGGTTTTTTTTTTCATGGGCTGGTATTTAGGCAGCTGTGCAAGCAGATCTAACAGCTCAGAGGCTGCATAATTGCCACTGCTAATGAGAAAGACGTGGTAGGTGCACACAACAGGTGCACAGATGATTGTGCAGGCTTTTTTGGTGCCAACGTGACCTTGCATTGGATTAAGACATCACCTGGAGAAAGCATATTGGGATGCTGAATGTGACTTGGTACTAGCATTGCCATTGTGTTTAAAAGATAATGAGTATCCAGTTTATCTACTATAGGTAGTGCTTAGTGATATGGTTTAAAGATGGATTTTTATCAGAGTTAGGTTGATGGTTGGACTAGATGATCTTAAAGGTCCCTTCCAACCTAGACAATTCTATGAATCTATGATTCTATATACTATTCATAATGGTGCCATATTAACCCTTAAACCTACACTATTTTAACTTATCTCATCCTATTAGGTCTGTGCCCCTTACTCAGTAAACTCACTTTCTTGAATAAATTGCAAAAATTTAATTTAGCTTGCTGACTTCAACTCCTATTGAACACTTAATTCAGCTTGATAAATCCAGTGTAATCAGAAGCAGAGCATTCAGTATCACTTTTGAATATTTCCCAGCAAAGCCAGCAGCAGAAGTTGGTCTTGGTAAGGAGGCAATAAGAAAAGTATTTCTTTACGTTTGCCTGCCTCTAAAGAGTTATGGCTTTATCAGGTCCAAGAACATCCAAATTTCAGTTTGATAGCAGATTGCCCTCTCTCCCCTTGGACAATCCCTCAGGTGAGCACCCTGTTTTAACGCTGAAGTCAGTGAGAGCTGATTGACTTCACTGGAACTTCGAGCAGACCCTTTTACAAGTTGTGTGTCTTTCAGTTCAGGGGAAAAGCTGACTGGGCAAGACTGTTTCCTGCTGCTTTATGACTTTTTTTTTGCACCACAAGCGTGGTTTTTCCTTTCAGCTTCAATGGAAATGAAGAACAAGCTCGACTGAGGTGTTGCCAGCTCTCACCATTTCATCACAAGTCTCGCTATTTACGTTTTTACTTAAAGCCTCAGGATTCTGGCGGAGAGAAAGCTAAAACTTTCTTATTTCATAAGAATCTTCCCTTGCATTAAAGGCAAAGCTGCTGCCTTATTGCAGACAAAGTATGAAGAATGTGAGGCAATTACAGTTTCAGAGCTTAAAACTCGCAAATCAGATGTGAATAACCCACCTTTCTTTTTCTTCTTCATCACTTTTAAGCCATTTCAAGACTGTGGGAATTATATTATTATTTTCCTGTTAAGTTTGTGGTTGGCAGCCCTGCAGATGTAGCAGGAAAAAAAACATAAGCATCTTTTATCAGTTTTCAGTGTGAACTATCAAATTGAAAAAAAGAAAAAAAAGTAGGACTGGGATTTGCAGAGCTGCCTCCAAGATCTGGACAGCTAATAAAAACGAAAGGAAATGGTGCAGATGAATGAAATTGCTTTTGTGTCAAGGGAAGCATGATGTTGAAGTAATACCCAAGTTGTTGATATTTTTAGTTTATTTCAGCTTAATATTATTTTAACCCTGGGTCATCGAGGTTGGCGATCTGTAAGTACTACAAAGGGGTTTTTTGAAACTACCAGCTTTCCAAAAATTAAATGTTGCTGTTTGCTCTGTCAAAGATACTTCATCTGATAGTAAAATTCCCATATTCAGTGAATCATCTGGGAATAGCAAGTGTAATGAAGTAGATAAATAAAAGAAAAACCTACCCTACCATTGAAATGTTAGTATTGGGGGGAAAAAAATCTCTGAAATTATGTTATCATATCATGTTAGCAGAGACAATGTACGGTTCATATTCTCTTTAGGATTCAGGTTTTAAAAAATGGATCGTGCACAAAACAGGCTTGAACACAAGCCAGTAAAAAAATTGCTATTTTGAACATTCTCCAGTGTTATTTCCACCATGAATTTGCCCTGTTTATAGATAGACACACAGCCTAGCAAAGAACACAAGTTTATTTCTTGCCTGTCTTTAGGGATTCCTAAATAAGTTAAGGAGCACAAAAATCCAAGAAGCCATTTGTTTATCCAGTAAATGGAGAAACTCTGTTGAAGTATTTTACATGGCTGTCACAAGACATACTTTTTCTCTGCCACTTAATTTATACTAAATGAACACAAAGAAAAGTTAATGACATCATTATGCAGCTAAGCATTTATTTCTACAAAGTAGAAATTGCTACAAAAGTGGAATGTTTTCAATTGTCCTGTAACTCAGTCCTAAATACAAACCTTACACACGTACCATCAGCCCAAAAGTAAATTGCTTTATGAAACGGAAAATGCTCATTTAAATTAAACCCCGACAAATGTGATTCTGTTGGGATTTCTCTGCAAAGCAATGAATGGTGTCCTGCTGAGCCAGGTTCAGGGGAACTCTCTACCCACTGACCAGGGTGCCCTTTCTGGCCTCGTGTGTGGAGACTGTGTCCAGCTCTGGGGTCCCCAAGGTAAGAAGGACATGGACCTTCTTTGGAGGTCCGGAGGTCCAGAAGACAAGGTCCAGAGGAGGCCACAAAAATGCTCCGAGGGCTGGAGCCCCTCTGCTGTGAGGACAGGCTGAGAGAGTTGGGGGGGTTCAGCCTGGAGAAGAGAAGGCTCCGGGGAGACCTTAGAGCTTCCAGTCCCTCAAGGGGCTCCAGGAGAGATGGGGAGGGACTCTGGATCAGGGAGGAGAGCCAGAGGACCAGGGGGAACAGTTTAAAACTGAGAGAAGAGAGATTGAGATGAGATCTCAGGAAGAAATTCTTTGCTGTGAGACACTGGAAGAGGTTGCCCAGAGAAGCTGTGGCTGCTCCATCCCTGGAGGGGTTCAAGGCCAGGCTGGATGGGGCTTGGAGCAACCTGGTCTGGTGGGAGGGGGTTGGAATTGGATGATCTTGAAGGTCCCTTCCAAACCCAACCATTCTATGATTCTATGACAGTATTTCAGAATAAGTCATCATTCCTTTGGCTTTTTATAGCTTTCCTAGAGGGAATAAAGTGAATTGGATTCCTTCCTACAGCAGGATCCACCGAACCTGTAGTTTTAGGCACTCTGGAAGCTGCAGAACTGGAGCGTGCATAGAACAACTTTTTTCATGCTTTTCTAGGAGGACAACCTCTCCTGTTTCCATAGGCTGGACATAACTCTGAGATGAACAGGATCCGTGCCCTGTCCTGCTGGGTGTGCAATACCATCCTGCCCAACACAGCCTGTACTTTATTTTTATTGAAGATCAAAATAGGATTCATGTAAATAAGCTATATCTCATTTAGCCTTCTTGGAACAGGTTCTCCTGAAAGGAGTAGAGGTTTTCATAACATTTACTTGGAATATTTATTTAAACTTTGGAGGCCTTCAGCACATACAGTTTTACTGTTAACATTTCCCAGACATTATCTGCAGATCACCTGCGCTAATTTTATCAGTTCACACCATATGTGGTACAATATTGGGGTTTTTACAGGCTCTTGCCCATTTTTATGTATTTTCCTCACTGGTAAAGTAAAGCCATTTTAGTTGTATGGTTGCCTACACTGTAAGATTTGTTTTTTTATTAATTGTTTTGTCCGTACAAGGAAATGTTGGAGGCTTTAACCCCGAGACCAAAAATAGAGGAAAAGAAAAAGGGTTGCCAAAGTTGTGACCCACTTTTTCCTTCACTTTATTTATATTGCAATCCTCTTAAATACGTGAGAAGAGCTACACGGCTCTTTTGATTAAGCTCTATAAACCAGATTCAGAAGGCTGTGGAGTTAACTCTAGGCTTCCATTAGTAGAAAGGAATTTGGAGCTGAGAGTGCATATTGTATTTAACATATGCCCTATATGAAGAAAAAATCCAACATGATCCCTGCTCACAAAGAAAGAAATGGCATTCAAATAGGCTGCAAATGGGATGCCAGACCACCTCTTGAAATCTGCTTTCTCCTGCCAATAATGTCACTTTTTCTCTGCTGGATAGCAATTAACGTCTTTTCTTCAACCTTATTCGGGCATATTTTTTTGTGCCAAAGTGTCCTGGACCCAGCTGATATGCATGAATGCTCTTAGCCCACGGGCAAATACCTCCCAGCAGCAGTGAATGGCTCCTGCAAGGATTAGAAATGGGTGAAACATTCCCACTGGGTTTGATTCTAGTGGTACAGCAGACCTCTGGAAAGCAGTGCTCAGTCCAGCAAGACTGGACTTAGCAATAGACCACTTTCTTCTCAGGAGGTTCCTGGCAGGTTTTCTATAACCCCACTTCTTCCCAGAGCAGCACAGGGGGGGGCATGTCTTCTTTGTCCTCAAAATATGTCCATTTCCATATCTCTCTGCCAACAGCAGAAGACTCCCCCTAATATCGGGAAATCAATTTGGAAAGTTTACTAGAAAACTGGCAGAATAAACTTCTTAATTTAATACAAGGAATCACTGAGGGTTTTCCAGCTGCGGTTCTGGACTAACTTTGATGGGGGAGTCCTACAGGACTTTTATGCAGTGATCCTGCAGGACTTTGGCCAGGCTGAAGCTGACATAATCACAAGACTATAGCCAAAAATGTTAGCAAAGAATTCTGTTGTCATAAATTCTCAAACATCTTGCATTGACACTTACATTTCAATTTCATGACCTTTTTTTTTTTTAACATTGAATGGTAGGAATGCCGTGCCAGCCTTGATTTGGAAATAAAAAGTGGGCAGAAGCCTGTCAAATGGTTCAGAGAGAGGTGTGAAATGTTAAAATGTGTTCGTCCAGCATTTTACGTTAACACAAACAACTGAGGGAAACATTTTTGTTCCCCTCAGTTTAAACACGTGGCATGAGAACTGAACAGTCTCCTGTAGGAGTGGGTATCCAGGCTTTGAAAGGAAGCAAGACTTACACATCTTGACTGTCCCTCATATTTTTTTTTTCATTGATGTTAGGTCCCAGTTCAATTTTTGGTCCAGGAAGGTGTTCGTAATGATTCCGATGGTGCGATTAAGGCAGGATTTGACCAACGAGTGGAGATTTTATGTATATTTGGGGAAAAAAAAGGAGAGAGGTTTCAAGAGTCAAGAGACAGAGATAAACCTTCAATTAGAGGTTTATAGAAAGCCCAAAATAGTTTCCCTACCAAGGAAAGGCACTTTTAGGATAGCTGTGCTTCTATTCTGTGGGGCAGCACCCATTGACCGATGCCCCCCACTACTTCTTGTTCAGTCACAGGGAAAGCAGATGTCAAAGGAGCTGGTACCACTGCAGTGAGGAGAGGGGACTGAAGAAATGAAGGTGTGTAACACCCAAATCCATAGGAAACCAGACTTCATTTGTTCACCTACTCATTTAATAATTTTTGTTTGCAAAAATCTGTGCAAATAATTGCACAGATACGATTAATGATTTCTTTCTCATCTACTTGTTGAAGCGTGTTGAGGGATTCATTCACTGCTGATAAAAATACTGCGATCCAACATTAACTGCCAAAATAATTTTTGTTTGCAATATGTTAGGGTAATTAATTGCACAGATATGATTAATGATTTCTTTCTCATGTACTTGTTGAAGTGTGTTGAGGGATTCATTTAAAAATGAACTTCATTTAAAAATACTGCGATCCAACATTAACTGCCAAAATGCTTATGTGAAAAGGACATCCCTGTTGTTTTCAGGTAGAGAATGGGTCAGCAAAGATAAAGTTTTAGATATTATCCAGTGAAATGATGCTTGAAAGTTATCCTGAACTGCAAAGTTTATTTAATGTTGAAGAAGAGTGGATGACTAACTGATAGGCCCAAAAGAGAACGGCTGAGAGATGGCTGAGACAATGCAGCCTGAATTGAGAGGGAAGAGAAAAACCTGCTAGATACAAAAGGTATTGCAATGTGTTTGGATTTTTAATTATGTTCTTATTCATAGAATCATAGAATTGTCTAGGTTGGAAGGGACCTTTAAGATCATCGAGTCCAACCATCAACCTAACTCTGATAAAAAAAAAACAAAACAAAACATCACTAACCCATGTCTCTAAGCACTATGGCTGCCCAGCTTTTAAATACCTCCAGGGATGGTGACTCCACCACTGCCTTGGGCAGCCCACCCCTTTCCGTGTAAAAATTGTTCCTAATCTCCAATCTGAACCTCCCCTGGTGCAACTTGAGGCCGTTTCCTCTCGTCCCATGGCCTGTTCCTTGGGAGAAGAGACTGATCTCCCCTGGCTACCCCCTCCTTTCAGGGAGTTGAGATACCTCACCAGCTCCGTTGCCCTTCTCTGGACACACTCCAGCCCCTCAACGTCCTTTTTGTGGTGAGGGGCCCAAAACTGGACACAGGGATGATCACCTCCCCAGTCCTATTCACCATGGTGTTCCTGATACAGGTTAAAATCTGCTGAACTGGGGCACCTTCAATCCATCGTATCTCATCTGTATGAAACAGCGGTTCCTTGCTGTCCAAACACACAGCCATTTGGTTCACATTACGTGAAGAATGCAGATAAAGGATGGAAAGGAAACGTGTGATTTGACAAAGGCACATAAGCTGAACAAGCAATGAGAATAGTGTGCTTTGTAAACAGATGTTGCCTTTAAAAGGATTTGGTTCAGAGCTGGAGGTACCGGGAGGGAGTAGATGAGCCCTTAAGTTCTCAAAGTTTGTTCGTGTGGTAAATGATGGTCATAATTCAGCTTTTTTCTTGGTCTTACAGAAACACAACAGAAAGCATGTCTGCACAATCATTTGAGGACAGGCATGAGCTCACGCTGCCTATGGACCAAGAATTATGTGGCTGTACTAAACTTATCCCTAAGCCTAAAATACCCTGTCTGTTACTGGGGATCAGTGCCACAATAACATAGCTATAAGAGTTGTGCCTGGTGAGAGAACAGGGAGAAAGAGATCATATTTATGTGCAAAATACTTATACAGGTAGCTGTTTTCACAGTAAGAGACATAAACCATCAGTTTTGGCATCCTTTCTCCAGACTACACTTCTGTGAATATGGAATTGGGGAGGGACTCTTTATCAGGGAGCGGAGACATAGGATGAGGGGGAATGGTTTTAAACTGAAAGAGGGGAGATTGAGATGAGGTTTCAGAAAGAAATTCTTTGCTGTGAGGATGATGAGACACTGGCCCAGGTTGCCCAGAGAAGCTGTGGCTGCCCCATCCCTGGAGGGGTTCAAGGCCAGGCTGGATGAGGCTTGGAGCAACCTGGTCTGGTGGAATGAGATGATCTTTAAGGTCCCTTCCAACCCCAACCATTCTATGATTCTATGATTCCATCAATATAATCTAACATATGTCTAATATATTAGGTCAGATCGCAAAATGCAAATGGGTCAAACGTTGCACATCGTCTATTGATGAAATGATTGTGGTTAGCCTTTAGCAAAAACAAACCACTGTGATCACACTGCAATTTTCACAGTTCCAATGGCAAAAGGTCTGAAAGTAACTGAAACTAAAGGAGTTTGACCACAACGAAGAGAGATGCATGTACAATGCCGAGTTACACAATTACCTTTGAATACAATAGCAGGTGCCAACAGTTCTTAACATTAGTAGTCATTGTATCCTAAATAAGCAAGAGGAAGAGCCTCTTCTTGGATAAAAGTGTTTGAAGGAGCAAACATACCCTCACTCTGCCTCTACAATTCACCAGTCTCAGCTGCCCACTGGGCCGTCTGGTGGCTGACCAAGGCACTGGAGAATAGAGCCAGATTGCTGTCCTGAGCACTTAGATGGTCCTTCCATGTTCATGTGGCAAACACCCACAAGTGTCCTTTATCTTTCACATTTCAGTCTCTGATCTTCCAAGAACTACTGATCTTGACCCGTCTTTTACCTCAGTGGCATTGCTCTTTCTTGGTCTTATCAACAGCACCACTTTTTCTTAATCCTCTTAACAACATCAAACCCATGTGAGACCAGCTGTCTCCTGCAGCTCTTCCTCGTATCTTATGCTGAGGGTTGGACCAGGTGGACCTTCGCAAGACCATTGTTCTCCAGCCAGATCCCACAGATTGCCAGCTCTTTAATACCACGTACAAACATTCCCCCTGCATTCTGCAAGCACAGCCCATAAACATTCTTATTAACCTCATGGTGCTTCTAACGGGACAAAGAATTTTCAGGGAGCCACAGTATTCCTTAGGCAAGAAATAATGATGGCATAGTCAGGGAAGGTCTTTTGCTAGCGTACCATTTCTCTACCAAGAGAAATTTCAGAATTTTTCCATTATGACCACGGCTATTCACAACTTCATCAAATCATGTTATACCATACAAAGTGTCTGGATATATGTTATATACTGGGGAGAGGGAATAGCTTCTTTAAAAGCTGAAAATATATGAACACAATCCTGATGCCTTTGTAGGAGTTTTTCTGATTCACCAATAGGAGGTGGGCTGGGCCCTAAGCCCTAGAGTCACTTGTAATCTTGAATATTTCTCTACAGGCCGTTGATTTGAAGTCAATTCTTCACACATTTTCACCTGTTCTTTTCCTTTAGTTGCATCATTTGTGGTTTTGGTAAACATTGACTGGGGTTCTCTCGTCCCTCTGAGAACATATATCCCAGCTGGATGGAGCTACAGAGGATGTCTCTTAGGAAGATTACCTAGAATTTTTCATAAGGGTATATCTTTTTAAAAAATAATGCAGCCCAGTCAAAGGGTTCTTCTGGCTGAGTAATTTAAAGTGAAAAGCATAGGGAAATAAGCCTTCTTTCTGCAAACTATTCCCAGTAAGCAAGCTGTAGCATTGAATCATAGAATCCTAAATAGTGTCCTAAGGAAATATGAAACAACATGCTACTGCAGAAGTCTGTAAAGTGATAGACCTGCTGAGAACCTGTCTTGCAGTCCTTGACTGCCATTCATGTGGTATATAAAATATATATATATATTAAACAATGCAGAAGAGCAGTAAACACAAAAGTACAGATCACATGAGATCATCACCGTCCCCGAGCACTGGGAAGCATGAATTTCAGCCCAAAGGCTCTGGTCCCCAAGAGAGTGATTACCTACTGATACAGGAGCTTCTTCAGGCCTTTCTTTTACAGGGGAGCATTTGCACTTTGATGGTGAAAAATAAATAATGGCACTGGCATTTTAGAGTGGTTAATCCTTTGTTTGGACTCGGCTTTTCATACAGTGAGCCTAAAGTCATAGAATCATAGAGTCTAGGTTGGAAGAGACCCTTGGGATCATCGAGTCCAACCATCTACCCTACTCTACAAAGTCCTCCCCTACACCATGTCCCTTAGCAAGTCCATTCAAGATACCCTTCAAGAGCCTGATACCCATTCCAGTCCATCCAAGGACTCCCTCTGTTCAAACACACAGTCTGTGCTTAGAAAAAAACCATGATGCTTCTGACAGGTAGAGTTTGTGGCAGG
The DNA here is from genome assembly GCF_001431845.1 of Calidris pugnax. NCBI lineage: Eukaryota > Metazoa > Chordata > Aves > Charadriiformes > Scolopacidae > Calidris > Calidris pugnax. The sequence continues at coordinate 743,086 of NW_015090945.1, forward strand.
CACCAGTTGGATACACTCACCCATCATCTTTTGGAGTCACCTGGCAAGTAGGACTGAGAAATTGAGGGAGGTACTCTCTTGAGAGCAGAGCAAAGGAACTCCTTGTGTGACTAAGGTCTTCAGCTTCCATACGGGTTTAGGGACAGGCAGCATGAAATCCTATCCACACCAAGCAGCTTAAAAGTTTGAGAATGTGCTTAGCTTGAGCCAATTCTAAAATCCAGAGTGGTTATCTTACTGCAGGGACTTAATTTCTTTATGGTACTGATCTTCATCCAAGACACTCCCTGGAAACTTGACTTCCAGAGAAGTAAGAAAACAAGGATGTTCGTGATAAAACACCTGTTTGTTGTTAATTTAGTAAGGACTTTTGGATCGCAGCCTGGTATGATTGTGTCTTTCTGGTTCTCCTTACAGTCTCCAGTAAATAATGGAGTTAAAAGTAATTTTTCAAGTGCCTTTCATATCACCCTTTTGAATACAGTTCTGGTGCAAATACTAAGTCTTCCTTTCTGAGATTTTTGTCAGGTGGGACATAAGCCAGACACTAGGCCTTCAAGTCTTTGACTGCTCCACGGTAGAATGAAGACCCCTGGGGAAAATTCTTCTGTAACGTAGTAACAAAACTTGAGTGACCCCATCACATATTTTCCTTTTCTTTGTTTTCCTTTGACAAGTAATAAACTCCTGAAATATTTTCATTGCCTGACACTGCTTGCATGCACAAGTAATGCGCAAACTGAAGTCTAAGCACTACTGTGAACTCAATGTCAACCCCTAATTATCTTCTGCTGAGGAATGAAGTTTCCTCACATCCATGACAGAAACACGGTCTCACTATTTGTGAGAACAACTTCTCCGTGGGAGCATCCTATGCAATGAGGTTATCTGCTCTCCCTCTCCTGCCATGTGTTTGAGTCACATTTTGGAGAACATTCCCTATTTGTGTTTTGCACCATGCAGTTATGCCCGAAGTGACATCAGCTGTCATCAGACATGCTTCCTCTTCTCATTTGTAAGCATCAGTATTGTTCCAGCTTTCAGAATCAGGTTCAATAACATTCAAAGCTATTCTTGATTCAAAGTGCTTACTTATTCTTTTCTCTGCTACAATAAAACCTATTTAATAAGTGTATTTAGAGAGAACTGAAATGTCGATCAGTAGATATTTTCTGATTTCTTCTTGGCATTCAGAATGCAGTTCTGAATTAATTATTTCCAAAACATAATGGAATATGTTCTGGAAATAAAAAAGAAAAAGAACAAGAGAAGTTTTACATCCAGGATTGTTGAAGTATCTACCCAGGGCTGAGCCTATTCAAAGATCTAAGTGACAGAAACTTTCTAAACATTAGGAATAAAGAGATTATTTTGAGTTGCACAAATTGAATTGCACAAATTTCATCTCTTCTTTCTAAATGTGGGAAAGAGATTATTTTGAGTGGAATAATTTATTCCACAAATTTCATCTCTTCTTTCTAAATGTGGGGTCTGCACAAGCAGCTGGCTTGTTTTCTTATCCTTTTAATTACACAGGCACTTTTATATCTGTAATTTGCTATAGAAATGATGACATTTGAATTCTTTCCTTTGAATATCACTAGTCAGGTATATACCCAAGTATCGCTCAGACTTCTGGACTTGTGAGTTTTTAAGCCTACTGCAGTCAATGTTCGTAGAAAGTGGGTTTAATTCTTGGGATAGCATAAATCAGTAAAATACTACTGGTACAGGAAAGGGTCAGGACTTGCTGTGATGGGTTCTGATTGCCTTGCAGTTCTTCTGAAGGAAGCAGGAAAATTTGAATCTGAGCAAACCATCAAAGGAACGGTGGAAAACAAAAATTATTCTTAGCCGGGGTGAACTCTCCTGAAAAAGGGAGCCAAACATCGTTACTTGGTTACTACATGAATGTTTGTCCTCCAAATTCCTAGGGGAAAATAAATCCTAACTAAATGTAATTCAACATTTCTTCTTTCTAAAGCAGCTATTAAGGCAGAATGTTCTCAAAAGACAATAGCTTGTATTCCCTTTTACTACCTCACACTGAATATGGAAAATTTCAAACAGTTGAAGAAAATGTGCATCATTCTATATTTCTAGGTATTCGTGTTACCCAGACAGGGGACCTTACTAGGAGGCCTAAGAGGAGAATTTTTGAGTTCCAGCAGAGCAAGGAAGAGGTACAGACTCTGTACCTCTGTACAGACTTTGTGGGGACCCGTCCTGCATAAGGGTCTGGCATAATCCCTGAAGGTCCTGTCTTTCTCCATCAGGTAAAGAAATCAGCTGCCTAGAAGTTGGTAGATACATGCTCCCTTGGTTCTTCATTTGAGAGTGAGAGTCTTTTTCCTGAACTGGAAATTCCTTGGTCCATAAGAGCCTGTATTACAATAACACAAGATTTCCATAGCTAATTTAATCCTCAATATAGTTTGTGTTGCTGTTCCATTCCAGAGATACCTGTTTTGGTGGGGTGGACAGACACAACCCTGGGCAGGTTTGTCAGGCTACACCTCTAGTTTCTGCATTCTGTGACACAGAAACAAAATATTATTACTACTAATGCTGCTGCCATTGCATTGACTAGAATGACACCAAAACCCACTCTAAAGGAGCATCTGCAACAGGTCCAATATTCAACAAATTGTAGAAGATAATGACCATCATGTCTATTGGGGTTTGTCTTCTTTGTATATCAAAAAAAAGGGTTGTGCGCTCTGGTATGACCTTACAAATTCCAAAAAGTGTGAGAATTAAGATGATGTTCAACAAGTTTATAAAGTTTAAATAAAGTTTATAAAGTTTAAATAAAGTTTATAAAGTTTGACCACGGGCAATGAGTGAATTCCAGTGACTTCCCTCTCCTGTGATAACGAGCATTCATAACGCTGTCTTCCCTGTGCACAAGGAAAACATTCCTCAGCCCAGGGTGTATAATGAACTACAGCCCTAGTTCCATCACACAGGTGAAAAATCCAAATGTAAAACACACGAAGCAAATAAAAAGGTATTTAAGACTCGTTCTGAAGAGACGGGCGTTATCAATTATACTTTTAACGGTGTTCTGGTTCACTGGGAAGGCTCTGAAGGCACATACCATGGGATTACTTCCTCTAGTGATGGAACGGCACTTGCTCAGCTGTACTCTATCATATTTGGATCAGCTACGGGTCCAGACAGCACCTAAAAACCAAATGCCTAGATGAGAGGTTAGATTCACACCTAAGGACTGAAATTTCAGCCCAAACTTTTGAGTCGGGGCCAAGCACAAATTGGAAAAAATTAATTTGCCAGATTTTTTCCAGATCCAGCTCAAGGAAGTAGAAACCACACAAGACCTGAATAACCAGCGGGATTTTCACCATTTGGATGCAGAAAGTTCATCCATCAATTAATCCTGCATTCACCACGGATTTGAACTGTGAACCAAACCCGGCTGGATTATGCATTTGTTTCACTGAATTTCACTGAATTTTTAGGGTTGGAAGGGACCATAAAGATCACCTAGTCCAACTCCCCTGCCAAAGCAGGACCACCCAGAGCTTGTCAGAGCATGTTACTCAGGAGCATCCAGGCGGGTCTTGAAGATCTCCAAAGAAGGGGACTCCACACCCTCCCTGGGCAGCCTGTTCCAGGGCTCCGTCACCCTCACCGTGAAGAAGTTCTTCCTCATATTCAAGTGGAACCCTTTATGTTCCAACTTGTGCCCATTGCCCCTTGTCCTCTCACTGGCTTCCACATTTCAATGTGCAATGAACTCCCTTTCAATCTGGAGAAATTTAAGCAAAAATTCTTTTTTGTCCGGATATGAGTTTTGCATCTAAACCCCTGAACAACAAAACTAAGTTTAGTGATGAGTCTCATGAACTCCCTTTCAATCTGCAGAAATTGAAGCAAAGCTCTTTTTTGTCCGGATCTGAATTTTGCATCTAAAGCCCCGAACAACAAAACTAAGTTTAGTGATGAGTCTGCCTGGCACGGTGCGAAAGCCCACACAAATCACCACAAAAATTGGGTTTCTCTCCCTCGGAGCTCGCTTCTGTCCCCGCTGAAATTCAGGTGAAGCTTCAGGGAGCGGTGGCCGAGCCCTGGGCCAGGCTGGAAGGGGTCGGTTGCAAAGTTTCCATCCGATGGTGATTTATTTCTTTGCACCATCTGGTGGTTCTTTCGACCAAGTGCAACAGCAGCTCCCAAAATCGCCTCACTCAGTGACACAGGGATGGTCGCGGGGGCTCCCAGCCTACCTTGCCAGTGGGCTTGGGATAATGCAGAAGATAGCACCCGTCACCAGAGAGGTTAATAATCTACAATGACACAAATCCCTCTGGTATGGCAGAAATCCCGCTTTTTTTTTGCTTCAGGTTGCTACTCCATCATCCTGATCACAGGCCTCTTCACAAAAGCATGTGGAGAGTAAAAAATGAAATCTGACAAAACTGTATTTATAAGAGGAAAAAGAATTCGGTCGAGGCTTAACAAGTGCTTTAATCAGGATATTCTACAAAGCCTGCCAGAGGTATGTGCCAACTAATAGCAACTTTTGACCCTGATTTTTGGCTTCATTGACTCTTGGCACTCAAGCAACGTGCTGGCTCAGCACTCCAAGGAAGCCGACCAATTGGATCAGATTGTATTTAAGTGTTTTTGGAGGAGGACAGCCATCATCATTAGATGATTAAAAAATCTTAGGCTCAGAAGTGGTGCAACAAATGCATGTCGAACTATTTGACTACAGAGCGCAGGTCATAGGATAACTTAAAGAAATTGAAGAAAAAAAACTCCAGAAAAGACATATATTTCCCCACGGGAGTGCATGACATTATAGAACCAGTGATGTCTTCACTCTCTGATTATGAATCCTGGAGCTGGTGACTGCGGTGAAGTGGTTTCATGTCTCAGCTGCTGAAAGCAGCAAATCCGAGTGGATCTGATTAGACAAGTTGTGCAAACCCTGCCAGATGCTGAACGCTGCTCAGTTAAAACCTGGACTAACTCCACCGAAGCCAGTGGAGAAATTAGAAGCTAACACAGCTCCTTTAGCCCAGAGTCATGTCCTTCTTGTACTTTATGTTACATTAAAATAGCAAGATACCATCTCTCGATGGTTTGGAAAACTTTCTTTTTATGATTCCAGTAATTTCTGCACACACTGATGGTCTCTGGAGATGTGGAAAAGGGACATAATACTAGTGGGACCTTTCCTTAGGGAATATTCCTCATGCAAAGGGAACAGCCAACAGAATGGTGGCCTTTGGCTAGTGTCCCTGATACAAGAGCTGTCTCAGGGAAGGGGATCAGTGAGACTAGAGAAGCTGTTAGATCACTCAGACTACAATGGGAATGAACAATACCCTCCCAGACAGCCCAAAGACGCAAGAACATTCAGAACAGGCTGAAAGTCCCCTCCACTTCTGCTTGTCTTCTCCTCTCTTCTCCACACCCACATGCCCACAGTGAGTGAGGGCTTGCTCTCTTTCCCTCCCAGACCAACTACATCTTTGACTAGAAGTAAAACAATAATCAAACTTTCCAGTGCGGAAGGAAAATCTCCATCTCCCAGTTTTGCTGGGTCATATCATTCCAGCCAAGCCTATTCCCCACCTGGACATCTGTGAGAAGGACCTCACACCATCAGGTTGCTCTCTCATATGAAAGATTTTCCGGTCAGACACACCCTTTTTTTGAACTACGTGGGATACAGTAAAAAAGTTTTTCGGAAAGTATTTCCTCTTTCCCTGCTTCTGACTTGGATAGTTGTAGTTTTCAGTGACTTGCTGACCCTGTTGTATGGAAAATGCTGTATGGATAGAGACTGCTGGAAGAAATAATGGAGCTGTTGAAAATAAAACAAAACAAACAAACAAACAAACAAAAAAAAACCCACAAGACACAGACTGGAAAACAAGTTTGTTTTTAAATAAGGACCTCAGTGGCAATGGGTGTTTCTATCCGATCTGTCAGCTATCTCTCTATTCAGTACTGATATTTTTATCAAAGGAAAACTCCCAAGAACTCACTTCTGTGAAAAATGCAGAATACCCTACTATTCCTAAAATAGAAGGGAGCTTTTCTGGGTTTTTTTGAACCTTATATAGACCTGTATCTTTTTAGCTTTATTTTTAAAGTTGATCCAGCACACAGATGCAGGGCATTATATGCCATGAATCCATCTTTAAAACACCTTTGCTCACATTTAGATTTGTGAGCAGTCAGCTTTAAAAACAGATTCATTTATCAAGCTTGCATCTGCATCTGAATTCAGGGTAAGGGTTTGGCTCTGATAAGAGCTCAATTCCTGCTATAACAGTCCTGCCCACGCTGGGAAGAACCTCCTTTGATCTGTTATAAGCTGATCAACGCTTAATAGTCATCTGAGAAAGTCTTGGTTCATAACTCATTTTTACAGCTATCTGATTTCTTTTCATTTGTTTTGGGTTTATCTTGGGCATGAGGCCCCTGAAACAATTTTAAGCTTCTCCACAAAACTATGAATGTAAAACCTTCTGTGAAGCAATCCAGTTTCTCCGTTATCGTGATTAATCAGACTGTGATTCTCCAGCAAGGCCATCCCAAGGCCAGGGCAATTAAGAAACCTGCATCCTTTCGTGGTTCCTGTTTTGTATTTATTTTTATATACTCTCAGTAACTACCCAGTCGTTTCAGTTTAATGGCTGCAGCTCTTTAGTACCCTTCCCTCCACCTCCAGAAAGGAATTCTTCACGAACTTCTTGTCCCCATGCACTAATCTGTTTTCGTGACCTGAACAGCATTTATCCCCTGGTCATAAACGAAATCTGTATTTCATCACATTCATCACTCTGTTCCGTGCTACAGCCAAATAGCTGCACTCCTACAGCTTCAAATGATGGCACAGAAGAGAATTGTTAGATATGCACATTCCAGCTATCCCACATCTGCCAGGTCTGTTGTGGGCAAAAATGAGGAAACCAGAGCCAAAAAAACAACCCGGCTTTGTGTGCATGTTTTATTTTAAACCATTCTGAAGCCAAGAATGTGAAGATCAACCAAATGCTGACATGCTAGTAATATTTTGTTTTACACAGATCTATAAATATACTTATCACTGTTTAAACTAAGACTGAATATACTGTAGTCATAAGAAACACACATGTTCTAGAGGACAGACAGAAATAATTATATGAAACAAAGACTGGAAACACTTTCTTTTTCTGGGTGGAGTTAGACTTCCTATAAAACTTGATTGAGGATAATCTTCCATTCTTTGTGCAGGTGAGCTTAATGGGAGCTTTTTCTAGGACTGGGCACAGACACAAATATCTTTTTTGTGCCTTTAGTTTTCAACTTTTCTGCAAACTTGTTTGATTCTGGAGCTGCTTCTAAGCCACCTATAGCTATGAATAGCAAAACTATAATTGTAAGTCCAGATTGACTGTATAGGAGCACCTCCACTGGAAAAAAACGTAGGCTCCCATAAATAAAATTTAAAAAAAGATGTTCAAAAGAAACACGGAATTGCCTCTACTAGGGATCAGCCATGATTAATCTAGTCTGCCCTGCTGTCTCTGACAAACACCAGCACCAGGCACAGGGCTAGAAAACTGGTATGGGAGGATATTACAGGATGGGGAAGAAAAGGATGAAGAAAAGGCAGTAAGTTACCTATTGTATGGAGAGAACGTATGTGCTGACTTTCTGAACTTTCCTTATGCTGAAGCTCAGGGAGACATGAAGTCTGACTGTCTTTGGTGAAGATAAATGGGAAAAGAAGAAAAATTGTAGTGATAATAAATGGTTGTAATCAAAGAGGAGAGAGACCTCTGCCTTTTCTGTCTTGGAGCAGACAGGAGTGGAGGTCAGCTCATGGAATGGGAAGTGTGGGATCTCTGAATAAGTTGCCCTGGATCTACTGCTCAGGAAAGGAAATGCATTTACCTCCATGCTTCGGGAGAAGGCAATACAGGAGGTCACTGGCAGGTTGACAGTGAGAACAACCACACTGGGAAAGTAAAAGGTGTTAGATGGCAACCAGACTGGTAGTAAGAGGAAGAATTAAAGGCAGAAGGTAAATTGCTGGAAATGGCCACAAACACTGAAATCCGCTATGGAGCCTGGATTTTGAAAGACAACATTTAATAGGGAAACTAGCAGGAAGGACCTCTTGGAAGGAAATTATGAAGGGAGAAAGAAATGGCAATTACTTAAAGAGGCTAAAGAGCAAATTGCCCCACAGGGGAAAAGATAAGAAGCTTGCCTACCTTTACTAATGAAATCACATTCACAAAATCCTATACTAAAGAGCAAACTGGCCCACAGGGGAAGATAAGAAGCTTGCCTACCTTTACTAATAAAATCACATTCACAAAATCCTATGTGTTTTTTTAGGAAATGCAAGCAAATAAACTCACGAAGAATCATTTAAAATTGGGAAATTAAGAACCTACCAACTTCCAAAACTGTGAAATCATAGAATCATAGAATGGTTCAGGTTGGAAGGGACCTTAGATCACCCAGTTCCACCCCCCTGCCATGGGCAGGGACACCTCCCACCAGACCAGGTTGCTCCAAGCCCCATCCAGCCTGGCCTTGAACCCCTCCAGGGATGGGGCAGCCACAGCTTCTCTGGGCAACCTGGGCCAGGCTCTCACCACCCTCACAGCAAAGAATTTCTTTCTAATATCTAATCTAAATCTCACCTCTTTCAATTTAAAACCATTCCCCCTCATCCTATTGCTCCACTCCTTGATAAAGAGTCCCAAATAGGCCAAGTGAAAATGAAATTTAAAAAATAAAACTGAAAAACAAAACCCAGAAAGCTTCAGAATATGGGACTGAATAAAAGACTTCTTTTGATAAACTAAGGCTTAAGATATCTGACTATTTAGGAATTAGGTAGATCCTGCGACTGGATCAGTAAAACACTAAACCATCTCTGTTGCAAGATCAGTGTAGTACATAACTGTCAAAGGTGCAGTTGATAGAAAATAACTGATTGATCCATTGGTTGAAATGGAGACTCAGATTTGTTAAACTCTTCTTTCCCAGAGAGCTGCCATTATGCCAGCAAGTATCAGCTGAAATTTGCCATAAACTAAGGCTTAAGATATCTGACTATTTAGGAATTAGGTAGATCCTGCGACTGGATCAGTAAAACACTAAACCATCTCTGCTGTGAGATCAGTACAGTATATAACTGTCAAAGGTACAGTTGATAGAAAATAACTCCTGGGTTGAAATGGAGACTCAAATTTGTTAAACTCTTCTTTCCCAGAGAGCTGCCATTATGCCAGCAAGTATCAGCTGAAATTTGCCAAATTTTAGAGGATTGCCCGTCTCTGTAGCTTGAGAGAGACAACCACAAAGCTCTTCCCTGCTCGCTCTGTGCAAGAGGCAGTGGACTGGAGGGAAGCAGCCACAGCTTCTCTGGGCAACCTCTTCCAGGGTCTCACCACCCTCACAGCAAAGAATTTCTTTCTAGTATCTAATCTAAATCTCACCTCTTTCAGTTTAAAACCATTCCCCCTCATCCTATAGCTCCACTCCCTGATAAAGAGTCCCAAATACGCCAAGTGAAAATGACATTTAAAAAATAAAACGAAAAAACAAAACCCAGAAAACTTCAGAATATGGGACTGAATAAAAGACTTCTTTTGATAAACTAAGGCTTAAGATATCTGACTATTTAGGAATTAGGTAGATCCTGCGACTGGATCAGTAAAACACTAAACCATCTCTGCTGTGAGATCAGTACAGTATATAACTGTCAAAGGTACAGTTGATAGAAAATAACTCCTGGGTTGAAATGGAGACTCAAATTTGTTAAACTCTTCTTTCCCAGAGAGCTGCCATTATGCCAGCAAGTATCAGCTGAAATTTGCCAAATTTTAGAGGATTGCCCGTCTCTGTAGCTTGAGAGAGACAACCACAAAGCTCTTCCCTGCTCGCTCTGTGCAAGAGGCAGTGGACTGGAGGGAAGCATCTGACTCGTGTGCTAGCAGTCAGACCACACTGGCTTTGCATATGGTATATAAAAAGAGCAAACATAAAAATGGGTATTGATGAAGTGCGATTTCACCCTTATAATACAGCCCAATTCACTGCATCAGTCCAGCCAAGTGCCAAAAATGTGAGGGAGCTGCAAGAGTATCACATAATCTGTGCAACGGATAAGCTGGGAGTTAAAGGGACCCCACAGCACGAATGTAGAGTCCATCCAGTGTGAGTGAGTCTCACAGTATAAGTAAAATTCAGTGAGAATCCCTGCAGGAACTGCAACAAATGGAATACCTAAAGAAGTTTCAGGCCTGTGCAAGAACTGTTGTAGCCCCCACTGATGGGCAGTAGCAGAGGGGTACTGAGTTCAGCAGTTCATAGACAGCCACCAGTAAGCCAGTGACCAACCTGTGCACTTACTTTCTGCACGCTTAAACTGCTCAGCCCTTGGAAATCTGGCATCTTTGTATGGTTCTACTTGCTCACTTGGCCCTAGGAAAAAAGTTGGTTAGGATGGAATGAGTAGCTTTTTTTCCTGCCTTGTTTTTTTCCCCCTAAGAAAGGAGTAGAAAAATCAGTTTTCTTTTTTTTTTTTCATTGTTTTCTGCCAGCATGTTGAAAGATGGGCACATTATCAGACTGATAAATTTTCCTAAGAATTCTAGATAGTTGATCTGAACCAAATGTAAATACTAAGCAATGAAACTCTCATCTTTTTTGTGTTCAGTGTGGTTACAGAAATCATAAAGGCAAGTAGAGCTTGGACTGAGATCTGTAACATTTTTTTCCGTGTTCATCAGAAATCACTAAGTAACTTGAAAAATGTTTTTTTTTTTGTATCTACGTAAACAAAAACAAAAATTAAGACCAAGATTTTCTCTATGTCATTCCAAAGTGACACACTTTAGCTTCTTTTGAGGTTTGTCCTTCCCTTGAAAGATATATTAGAATTTAAAAACTCCCATTAGACTGTCAGACTGGCATGTCGAAACCGGTGGGGTTATTACTGATGCTTTATGCTCCCTGGAGCATGACTGCTACACTTATTTGGTTCTCAGTTAAATGTTCATGTGGATAATTCCACTGTAGTCTTCCAAGGAGAAGTTCAAATGCATCAGGATTTATGCTCCTTCTGATTCCTGAACTGTGTTTTGTCGACGTTGTTTGTAAAACACCTGAAGTTTATTAAGTGCTCGGCGTTCGTGGGGATCTTATCTTTTTCACAGAACAGCATCTACCTACTGTTCATCAAAATCTGTGTAGCTATAAACAATTTAAGCCTGAGAATATATCATCATGACAGACGACCATAGAGGAGTTAAGAAAAAAGCGTTAGCTAAGTCTCAATTTGTAATTAATAATTAATGTACCTCGGATTGCAAAGCCTTTACTCCCACTGGCAGGCTGCTACTTATCAAAGCGTGTTCAGTGCAGTCAATGAAAGGTGTGTAACTGCTGACAAACACCAAAATGAGCCTGCAAGTCTTCAATACTTTGTGTACACTGCCGACTCTCCAGTCAAATCTCACCATCGCTTATTCAGGACAAACTAGATTCTTTTTATGGCTGCTACTTTGAAAACTTATCTTTTTTTTTTCTTTCTTTCTTTTTTATTTCCCATCCTTGCAAGTTTTTAGGAATAATCTGCCAATCTGCATCTTTTTTTTCCCTCAGGTTTGGAGCAGCTCGACCATGTCTACAGCATATGTGGCCAACAATTGGGTAGCACATGTCAATAAGTCAGGCCAGCGTGGAACTGGCAAGGTAAACTGCCCTATTTTTCGTGGAAATAAATTTACTGCAACTCCCTTTGATGTGTCAAACCACCCATGCTCAAAATTTGTGCCAGAAATCTGACCTAATGTGTTACAACGTGCATATCCTGACACGGAATACTGTTGGCTACGTCCTTAGTTAGCACCAGAAGTTGAATTTTCCACAGTCAGCTTGCTTCACTTCATGTGTCTGGCCCTTCACTTGATAATTTGCATTAACTGAACTACTGAAAGCTAAAAGAACATGTGAGCATCTCCTCCTTGCAAGCTGCAGCAAGAGGGACACTGTGATCACTCACCCCCTTGCCAGGCTTGCAACAAGAAGAAGAAATTTCCTTACAAATTTCTTATACCATACCACATACTTTGACTTTGGTAGTACTTGGCAGAGTCTGTAGGTGTGAGTGGCTTTCATCCCTAACTGATTCCCCAAACCCCAACCAGCTCTCAGTGCTGTTCTGGGAACCACAGCACTGTGAGAAAACTCTGGCATTGGCTGTGACTCAGTTGAGCCTTGCAGCTGATAAATGCCTCTGGAAAAAACTGGGTATAAGATGCACAGTGAAATAGAAACTCCAAAGTAGCCACGTGGTTACCTTTTCAGCACTCTTCAACCTGAAAAACTACTGTGATTTCTAGAACTTAGGTGTTTAACTTTCTCATTCATGTAACAGTCCTTGTTTGTACCATATGTTCCCCATTTCTCCCTACTGATCTCAATAATTAGGAGGCAGGTGCCCCTCTACTCTGCCCTGGTGAGGCCTGATGGAGAATCTGATCAACACCTATAAATACTTAAGGGTGGGTGTCAGAAGGATGAGGCCAGGCTTTTTTCAGTGGTGCCCAGGGACAGGACATGAGGAAATGGACACAAACCTGAACATAAGAAGTTCCATCTCAACATGAGGAGGAACTTCTTTCCTTTGAGGGTGGCAGAGCCCTGGCAGAGGCTGCCCAGAGAGGTGGTGGAGTCTCCTTCTCTGGAGACATTCAAACCCACCTGGACACGTTCCTGTGGGACCTGCTCTTGGAGACCCTGCTCTGTCAGGGGGTTGGAGGAGATGATCTCCAGAGGTCCCTTCCAACCCCATATCATTCTGTGATTCTGTGAGGTACTGAAACCTTAATTGTGTTGATAGATTAACATGAACAAATGATGAACTCAGGCACAGATGCTGTATTAGCATTTAAATGGACGATGGACAATCACAGGACATAATACAAAAATCATATTCTTAGTGTGACATTAGTGTCAGAACCCTTGTGGCACAGAAGGCTTCAACATTCGCTAGAAATTTCAAACTTCTCAAGCATCTAGCAATGTGCCTTATTCTGCCAAGTACTGAACATTTGTCTTTTGTGGAAAGCTGTTCAACACATTTCTAAAAGTTGAAAAAAGGCACACTACCTCCTCCCTTAAGTAGTCAAGAGATACCAAGTTGTCAGTGTGTTATATTACAGATGAATGGAGGTTTAACTCTGGTTTCTTACAGTTTTGGTAACAAAAACATCTTTCTCTACTAATGGAGATGTTGTTCTTCACCACCCACACGCTATTGCTGCTGTTTCTTATAAATACAAACTGTTGGACTTGATTTTAAAATATATTGAGCAAGTAAGGCTCATGCTGACTTCATGGGGAACCCTGAATTCTCAGTACATCAGGTCCTCACTCATTAGTCCCTTACTTCATTCTCTTGGTAACACAGACCTGTGTTTTCTTTCCATGAGGTTTCTATACCCTTTAAAGTCTCATTTTGAAGACTTTTTTTTTTCCTTCAGCTGAATACTAATAACACACAGCTTTTGAAGGCATTCTTTATTTCAGCAGTTAGCTACTAGTTATTAGCTTTTCACCTGAAAGGTAGATGATAGGTATTATTATCCCCAGTTTTAATAAAAGAAAACTTGTGACCTGTGGGCAAATGGGAAAAGGTTCCTCCTTCCTCTTATAAATCTTTCCATGAAATCTCATTCTTCCTACTAATGACTATATGAGGTTCCTCTTAAAACTGGAACTCGTTCTTTCTAACTGAAATTAGTTGCTAGATGAAGAAGCAGTAGGGAGAAGATTACAATGATGTTGGTGGGAAGGCTACTGTAACTGGCTAGAGAAGCTAGTAATTAGTGAAAATGAATCTCAACAATTACAGTGGGAGAACTAAATCTAAGGAGCTTGCAGGTTTAAGACACATTGCAATCTGTAAACTGGCATTAAGATCCTCTAAACCTGTTATTTCCTTGCCTTTAAATGCATTTCCAAAGAGATTTTTAGAGTATCTTTGGAAGGAAATTATTTTCTTGCAATTTTTGTGCTACTGCTTTTTCCAACCTCCTTGAAAAGCCTGACTGATGAAACCGTGGGGGTCCATCCAAATTTGTTTAAGTGTATAATGTAACTGATACTGTTTGTATAGCACTGTTTGTACAGTGAGACTGCAATTGGTGAGAAGAATGGCATAAAGGCTGCTGAATGCACTTCTTATTTACGGAGCAAAACTCTTGGAAGACTTTTCTTAATGGGGATGGAAACACTTTTATTTCAGACCTTCATACAGCACCTACTTCTGTCGTACCCTTCTCATTCATCTCGTATGCTGGTATTCTGGATAGCTGTCCTGTTTGAATGCATAGGCCTCCCAGGGGTAGCCTTGGATGGCTGAATCTGAATATCTGGGCAGTATCTCCAACAATTTTCCCTCTCTGTTTCACAAGAGAGAATCCAGCTTTATTAGATTTTTTTCCCTATTTAATGTGCTGGGTATGTGCATGGTTTGATGTGCCGCATAATATTTGTTTGGTTTTATTTCCCCTCTGTGACATATAAAATCTAATAAGCAAGGCTTTTTCTTTTGTTGCTATGGCAGAAAGATTCTTGAAACACTTAATGATAGAAAATAATTTAAAAAAACAAAACCAAACAAAACAGAGTGGCATCTCACTTCTATTTTTGGCAAGTTTGTTCACATATGTGTTTACAAAGCCAGAACTCTGAAATGCTCTAAGCTAAGAGTTCCACAGTGAAACCAAGCCAACCTCATAAAGCTCAATAACTCCAGAGTCTAAATTCTTATGCTAAATGTATTATTGTTCAAAAGGAACTTGTAACAATCATTTGCTGGGAAGGCATGCCTTCCTAATAATTTCCAAATAAAGCATTACCTGCTTGCCACGATGAGGCAACACATAGGGACTGTGCTTTACAGGCCATAATTTCAGCCATGCAGTTGTCCAGTACTCCAGAAACCTATTTATAAATATTTTAAGACTTTTACTTGCCCAACTCCATCCAAAGTTTGGATGGTTTTCCAAGTGTCACTGTTACAGAAATTTCTAGCAACATTTATAGTGTTTACTGGTTTTATGTTTCAGGAGGTGCAGCACTGGCCTGCGGTATTAAATGAATTAAGCAGATAATTACAGGATTGTGTTTCTTGTAAAAATGTGGTAAGGAACAGTACCACTTCAGTGGGATTTCCTGATTGTGTGGCTTGGATGATTAATTTTGGTTTGCAACCGCATCTGATAACTAAGTGGGGGAGGAGAGGAAAGTTTAAAATTTACCATGGATTTAATGCTTTTATCACTTGCCCTTATACATATAATCTTTGCCTTCCATTTTCCTGCTTCTTGGTCTCATTTCCCATCTGGCCCAGTGTCCCCAGAAACTCTCCTGCATTATCTGTTCTACCATAACCACGTTTTTTTCAGCCTGACCTCACAGCGTGCTACATCCACCCTTTTGTGCTGCCCCCAGAATACACTCACACACCATCGGACCCCCTTGAGCCTGAAAATTTCAAGAGAGAGTAAGTGTGCAAGAGAAAAGCTATAGCAAAAGTAAGTTCTCCTACCATAGTGGGGCCATTCTTCTCTCTCTGTACCTTTTTGGCACTCTTGCTTCCTGAAGGACACTTCTTGAGCCCTTCTGTTAAAATAAAAAAGAGTAATAAAGCATGTGGGACCTTATCACAGTCACATTATGCTAATGTTACCTTTACATGAGGAAAAGTGTTTGCCTTGTTTAACTGTAAGCACCAAATTTATGCTGCCCCTGCAGGCTCAGTGGCTTCCACAAGTCAGACAACTCAATTAGATATTTAAAGTTCAATGTTGTAAGTAGCACCCAAGGTAGTCATATAACTTCCACTTGTTCCCAGACTCATACTTTTGTAATGCTTTTTCCTCTTTAAGGAGCAGCCATTAAGCACATGAATAACTCATCCCTGATGAGTGTGCTATCAACAAAATTAACAGCTTCTCAGGCTAAAGCAAAATTGTGTGGCAGAAATTTTCTCAAGTGTCCACCTTAAGTCAACGCAGTGTGTCTGCCTGGGGTAGCACAAAAGCACATCAGAAAGACCAGGGGCTTTCTACTGACTCTATTTTAAAGAAACAAGATGAGCCTGCAATACTGTTAAAAGTCATTTTTAACCAATTACCTTTTTTCATGGTGTTGCTAGAAGTAAGGACACACAGTAATATGCTACATAGGTTTGTGTTTGTTGTTTTCTTGCAATCCTAGCTTCTAATGGAGTCATGTAAGAGGTTTTTTTTACATGGACAAGATCTTGTAGCAGACAACTTCTGGGGCCAGGACCCAAGAAAAGGACAAGTAGAACTTGGTGCCTCTTCCAAAGGGCCCTAGGAATTGCTGATGCCAGGGAAAACTAATATCCCTTTTAATGTAAAAATAATTTTTATGGGTCAGAGGCATAACACTGATACCATACAAAGATTTTTTTATGTGAAAACAAGGAATTTACAGTATTTTGTTGAAATATAATCTGAGGAAATGATGTAATTACATGTTATAATGAGAACCTGCTTTCTATTATTTCCCTCAAACTTTTCTCCATGTCTCCAGTGCAAACAATGGTGTGCTGTAGCACACACAGCAAGTGAAAAACTAAGACAAGAACAGGTAACCATACACAAACCCCAGTGTGTTTCACTGGGTTGTGAATCAAGAGATGGCAGCTGGAATTTCAGATCTCACTCTGGAATACTTCGTGTCAGTGGGCACATCATTTCGTCTGTATGTAAGATGCTACAAATCTCTTGGATATCTGGAAATGGGGAAAAGAATGAAAAAAGCAGAATAATGGGCCTGTTAAAATTGTATTAACTGTCCTCTAATAATACTTACCACATTAATAGCGCTTATCAGCCCAATGGTACCTCTGACAACACTCAGACTTCATTTAGACACCATTACTCCAGACCCAGTTTCATTCCAGGATCCCACAACAGCTCTTGACCTTGCCTTGCAATGCCTGTAAAGGAGAGTAAGAAAGCCCCATCAGGACCAAGCCCTTCGTGGACTGTCCCCAAGACAAGCCCAAACCCAAAGTGTGAATTTATGACGATCATCAGGTTAGTGTTATGGCTAATAGAAGATGAAGTTTCAGGGTGGCATGGCGGAGCATGATAGATATAGAAAAGACTGCTGGGTTAAGCTTGAGGACTAGGCAGATAGAGTGAAACAAACAAAACTTAAAAAAAAAGATTTAGGAAAGTCAGTGATGGTCTTTCTTAATGTGAGAGCTACTGTAGTTCATAGAAACATAGAATGGTTTGGGTTGGAAGGGACTTTAAAGACCATCCCTAAAGTTCCAGGCCCCTGCCCTGGGCAGGGACACCTCCCACCAGACCAGGTTGCTCCAAGCCCCATCCAGCCTGGCCTTCAACCCCTCCAGGGATGGAGCAGTCACAGTTTCTCTGAGCATCCTGTTCCAGGGTCTCACCACCCTCATAGTGAAAAAAAAATGAGGAAAGTTGCCCCACAGCCTAGAACGAGGAGGCCTGTAGAAGTCAGGCCTGTGAAAACAAGGGGCTGCCAAGGTAAGAGGCCGCTCCACACAACCCAAAACCAGTCATGTCCTAACGTGCCTACCTTGCACAGGGGTCTCTCAGGATGTGGCTTGTTGAGTGAGGGAGTTTATTAGTAGCATCCTGCTGACACCAGCACCGACATTGCTGGCACAACAACCTCAGCCCATCCCCTCAGGCTGCTGTGCTTCACCCAGGCCGCTCTGCAGGCCCCAACCCTGTCAGCAGCCATGAGGCCCCACAGCGGGCGAGGGGGCCAGAGCGTGGGGGCAGGAAGGCAGTGGCCTCAGGGGGAAGAAGCTGCTGAGGAGGAGGAAGAGGAGGAGGATAACGAGGAGGAGGAGGAGGCACAGATGGTTGAGGCCACCCGCCACTCAGCCCTGCCTCAGCGTGTGGCGGCCTGTGCAGCCACTCAAAGCTTGGATACGGCAAAGGGAGAGTGGGGAAAATACGTGGCTGGCAGAGAAAGCCTCCTCTAGATTCATTTGTACGTAAAAACCCAGAACACCTTAACGTGAGTGTGAAGTAAGAGTGACTGGAAATACAACCCCATGGCAGGAGTGTGAGAAGCAGCTGTGGCCTACAGCACAGCGCACAATGACCTGGAAGGCCACATTAGTGGTGTCCCTCAGGGCTCAGTTTTGGGGCCAGTCTTGTTTGATATCTTTATTGATGATCTAGATAAGGGGATTGAGTGCACCCTCTGGAAGCTTGCAGATGACACCAAACTAGATGGGAGTGTTGATCTTCTTGAGGGTCGGAAGGCTCTACAGAGGGATCTGGACAGGTTGGATGGATGGGCCAAGGCCAATGGGATGGGGTTCAAGGCCAAGTGCTGCTACAGGCTGGAAAGCTGCCCAGCAGAAAAAGACCTAGGAGTGTTGGTGGACAGCCGGCTTAACATGAGCCAGCAGTGTGCCCAGGTTGCCAAGAAGGCCAACAGCATCCTGGCCTGTATCAGGAACAGCGTGGCCAGCTGGAGCAGGGCAGTGATGGTGCCTCTGGACTGGGCACTGGTGAGGCCTCACCTCGAGGACTGGGTTCAGTTCTGGGCCCCTCACTACAGGAAAGACATTGAAGTGCTGGAGTGTCCAGAGAAGAGCCACCAAGCTGGTGAGGGGTCTGGAGAACAAGTCATATGAGGAGAGACTGAGGGAACTGGGCATGTTTAGTTTGGAGAACGTGAGGCTGAGGGGGGACCTCATTGCCCTCTACAACTCCCTGAAAGGAGGGTGTAGAGAGGTGGGGGTTGTCCTCTTCTCCCAAGGGAATAATGACAGGAGCAGAGGAAATGGTCTGAAGTTGGGGCAGGGGAGGTTTGGATAATATATTAGGAAGAATTACTTTCCTGAGAGGGTGGTCAGGCACTGGAACGGCCTGCCCAGGGAAGTGGTGGAGCCACCATCCCTGGAGGTATTTAAGAAACGTGTAGACATGGCTCTTCAGGGCATGCTCTAGTGCCTGAGATTATTGGTTTGTGGGTGGGTGTGTGATGTGGTGGGGTGTTGTGTTTTGTGGTTTTTCTGTTTGTTTGGTTGGGGTTTTTTGTTGATTTTTTTTTTTTTTTTAAGTTTGGACTTGGTGATCTCAGAGGTCCCTTCCAGCCATGGTGATTCTGTGATTCTGTGATCAAGCAGGGGAATATCATCTGTGCAGGGGCAACCCAGGTGATTTGAGAAAGGAATCGGATTGTAGGCATCCAGAGAAGGATCTTCAGGAAAACAAACCCTGAAGTCTGTTGACTGGACGTAGGAAAGCTCACTTGCATTTCTTTCTGAAAGGTAAGTCTTTTATTGGGGTGTGTAGAGCAAACAGCATGATACTTCCCCACAAAATAGGAGGATTTTTTAAGAAGCCAAAGAGCACCAACTTTTAAAATTAATTTCTGCTTGTGTCAGACTGGCTGTGTTTGTAGTAGAGCTGGCTGAAGTGCACACAAGGATGAAGGCTCTGGTGTGCCACAGGCAGATACTGCCATTTTCTGAGTTTATTGGGCTCCTTGCTTGGCTCCACAGCACTGCAGCTCTGGACTGCAAACCAGGGGAGGGCTGGGTCAGCATTATCTGGTTTTGGTGTTGTGATATAGCATTATTGCAGTCTCCCAACTAACGTGTGGACAGGAGGATCGCCCAAGTCTCATGCTGCCTCTGGTCTCTAGGGGAATACAGAAGTGGGTTACTTGCTTCTGACTCTTTCCAGGTTCTCTCTTCTTCCTGCAATCTCCTTTTCAAAAAAGTGGTGATATAATTCTAGGGATTTAAAGAGGCTTTTATTGCTGAGGTTGTGGTTTCGTGTTACAGCAAAACAATGTGAGAGTGAGCTGTTGCCAAAAGGAGCAGGACCACTATTTGCCCTCCATCTGCAGATCCTTGCTCTGGCAAGTTCCCCCTATTTCATTTTCATCCAGTCTAGTGACTGTGTGGTTTCAGGATTAGACTGTTTATGTGGCCCAAGACACTGGAAAACAATTCAGTTTCTTCTCTCCCAAGCAAGGGTTTCTCTTGGATGAGTTCATCCATAGCTGCGCTTTTTCTAGATTTAAAACACAGCAGGGTCAGGTTGAGTGTTTTTGCTGTTGTTAATTTTTTTTCTTTTTTTTTTTTTAATGCAATTATAAAATTTCATTTTTTTTCCAGGTCTGTATGTGTGACAGTAACCATTTCAGGGACATTCTCATGTTAACATAAATCACAAATGGCATTTGTTCATTGAGGCATTTTTGAAAATTAAACAAGTAGGGAGCACAATGTTTATTTAAACCTTGAGGAAGATGCTGCCTGTGTTGCTGTCAGCACTCTCGTTTCCTCTGTAGCTTTTTTAAGCCTCAAGAAAATAATGACAGAACTTTTCAAAGACCGTGATGAAATACCTATCTCATTATAAGACTTGAGAACTCTCACTGATTCGGATCTCAGAAATCTGAACTCTTCATTGCTCTCCTTTGCTTTTTGGATCCTTGGTGTTGCAATCAGTTCAGGCAGACTTGGAATTTAGAAAGAGAGAAGGTCGGTCTTAATTGGTCTGACTCATCTCTGGCTGCAAGGGCTCTGTGTTGCTGGGGGGGGAGGTCAGAGGCAAACATTTCTGTAGTATAGGCGATATGATTAAAAATGTAATTTCTCTCAAAAGCAGCGTGGACACTGCAGAGGGACAGAGCTGATCTGGGTGGTACCTGCAGTTCAGGCAGGCGCATGATGTTGACAAAGACACCTGACTTTTTCCAAAGTCCACCTTACAAATACAAGATGTCATGACAGCCCTGGTAATGGAGACCAGATCTCTTTAGAGCTGACAGAAACATTTGTTTGCATTCCACCGGATGATTCTGTTTCCCATCACTAGGAGCTTAAAGAATTTCTTGACATTATGAGTTTTTTAATAGCTTTTCTTTTTATTAACTTAAACAATTTTCCATTAACATGCCAGTGTTTTAACTATTTGTTTAATGTCTGAGGGTGATGTAACATCACCTTAATGGCTGCAATATCACCATTTTCTGTACTATGCTGTTCTTTCTGCAGTATGTAACTGGAGTAATCCTGTCTTTAAGCATCCGGGGTTCTTGCTGGAACAGTATGTTGGCATTACAGTAAAAACAATATAATGCACAGCCTCAGACAAGTTCTTACTCATAAAGAATACAAAACTGATATCCAGAAGATTTTGGGATGTCTAACAGTATAGGAAGCTGTTTTTGAAGAAAAACTGGTTTATATATTATTTTAGCTAGTTTTGAAAGTTTTTTTTTCTGCTGAAACCACCAAGGCCATTCTTAGCAAGCTCACATTTTATTCTTGATTATGGCACCAGTGTCCCACCATACTCAATATTTTCTCCAATGTCTTTAATGACAATCTCTACTGACAGGAGAGAACAATTCATCATTACAGAAAGTTTTCATGGGAAGGGTAGTTGTGGTTTTGAATCAATGCAGATCATTCATACTCATGTCATATTCATAGCAATCATATATTCAATCATGATTCATTTGGATTTGTGGCAGATAAATGACTTACCCAGAGAGTTCAGAGGTGTTTAGAAAAGCACTGAGTTGTTAGACAAAAACTTTATTGATAAAGTTTTTATTATTGATCAATTTTCTTTTTCATTTGAAATATCTCAAATTCCCTCCTTGCCTGAGCAGTTAATACACGTTATCAAATCAATTTTTGTGTTTAAAATATAAAATCAAGTCACCCACCAGTGTCAGTCTTGTGTAACTGTGATCCACCAATTATTGATTTCTTGAGAAAATTTATAACATTAGCTATTGGGAAAAAAAAAAAAAAGAGCTGGCTGGCTACCAAAACCAACAAACATGGGGAGTTCGAAGAATGTATCTGGGTGCCTGTTACTGATTGAAATGGTTATGGTGTGTTGCAAAACAGTTTCTGTCTGTCTACTGCATTTATTGGTACTATCATGTATCGTGTTTGGAGTAGATAGCTTATCCACTCTTTTATTTCAAGAGGTTAGGAAGCAAGTAAACAAGGATTTTCTGGGGGTGGATTTGGGGAAGAACAATTGATTCTTCGCATACTTCCCACACCTTTTTCTTCCTTACTGACATACATTGTTTTGGAAAATAAAATCAACACACTTAAAAGTAATCTGAGAAGAACTAGATTTTGAGAAGCCCTAGCCTAACATGTCTGCACATACTGGCAATATGGCTTGTCCCTTTGAAAAAAAAAAAAAGGCCAATAAATTTAAGTATTTATGCACACTCTACTCTCTTTTTTGAATTTCATATTTGAAACAGATAGTTTTTATTCTGGGCATCTAAAGTACAGAATGGACCATCAGGTCCTATTTCTGGACATAGATATCTGACTGAAAAGACTGCATCAGGAAGATCATTTGTATGATTTTAGGAAAAGGTTTTTCACTGAGGGGGTGGTCTGTCACTGGAACAGGCACCTCAGGGAAGGGGTCACGGCACCAAGATTGTCAGAGTTCAAGGAAGGTCTGGACCATGCTCTCAGTTATATCATTTAGTTTTAGAAAGCCTTGCTAGGAGGGCACTCGGTGACCCTTAGAGGCCCTTCCAATTTGAGATATTCTATGATTCCTCTTGAGATTTTAGGGCTGAGAGCTGTCATGTTTTTCCAAGTGCGTTTCTCCGCATTAAGTAATTTCTCCTTAAAAAATGATCAGGCTCTGCGTGGGTTGGCTAATTACCTACATCGAATTGCAGTGTTGCTGTCTCCTCTGCTGAAGGTTGACACACTCTGCCACCTAACTGCTTATTTGATCACTCCTCGATTACTCCCTGAGTGATCAAAACAAGCCAGTTCAGCAGAAACCTACCTCTTCCTATTAACTTGGCTCATTTCTTGATGAAAATAAGGTTCGAAGTGATCACAGACCAAGTCTGGTCAGAGGGGCAGGGATGGCATGAAATTAATGGAAAAAAGGTACAATAGTCTCCTGCACGTTCTAGGACTTCAGCAGCTGAATTCAGAGGAATACTATTTTAAATTATTAATAAATCTTGTATTTCCTGCTGTTTTTAAAAGTTTCACATAACTGTGTTAACATTGTAAGACCATTACATGAATACTTTTTCCCTAAATAATATGCCTCTGATATTAAATTTATACAAGGAGTTTCACAGGCATTACTTGGTTAATGCTCTTTTATATATCAAAAGTCTTAGTTATGATCGGATGCTCATTATCTATATGGGTCTGTAAATATTCATTCTAAGCCAAATATACTTCAGCCTTTCACATGAAACAGCATGAGGAGAGTGTTGCAGTCCCTAATTTTACCCAGAGAATCCAGACTTGTCAAGTCATCCCATCTCTTGTACTTCAGATCAGAAGATTTGGTGCTCTGCCACCATTTCCAACATGATATACTACTTATATTAGGATATATACACACACGGCAGTTTTTTACAGAGAAAGTGCAGCATGAGTGATACTGCTTTGCTATTTGTCACAACTTTATAGGTGTTTAGTCCTGCATTCTCAGTTATTTTTGTCCAGAGTATAGCAAGCTAAATGTGTAGGCTATATTATCGTGTTACTCTTGAGTGATGATTACAGAAGAAGAGCACTTACAGTGTGTACATAATTCTGAAATTATCTTTTGGTTGAGTTAGTGAAGAGATCAAAAAATATTGCCTTTCCCTTCCAAAGCAGAACAAATTCCACGGTATGTGCTAGACACCAAATTTATAGTGTAAATTAATATCCAGTGTCATACAGTCTAGTATTTTCCTCAGATTGTTTCTTCATCTCTCTGAACAGCACTGTTACATCAATAGATGCCACTGCTAGAGCTGCACTTACAGTGCCAAAACCTCACTGCTCGCTACTACTATATGTAGTTTTGCTAGGATAATAGGATTTTTTCTTCTTATTATTGCAGGCAACTTGTTTAAGAAGGTGTTTTGCTGGAATAGCATAGCCTACAGAGTGTATCCTTGTGGAAAGATCCTGACAAAAAAGTAAAAGATAGACCTGGCCTTGGAGTAAGTGAAGGAGCACACTCAGCAGCTCTTTCATTCTTCTTTCAGGACCTTAAGGAACAAGGGTCCCCCTGCACTCAGCATTGGTGAGGCCCCACCTCGAGGGCTGGGTCCAGTTTTGGGCCCCTCACTCCCAGAAAGTCATTGAGGGGCTGGAACGGATCCAGAGAAGGGCAACGGAGCTGGTGAGGGGTCTGGAGCACAAGTCTTGTGAGGAGAGGCTGAGGGAGCTGGGGGTGTTCAGCCTGGAGAAAAGGAGGCTGAGGGGAGACCTTCTCGCTCTCTCCAACTCCCTGAAAGGAGGGGGTAGCCAGGGGGGGTCGGTCTTTTCTCCCAAGGAACAGGCCATGGGACAAGAGGAAATGGCCTCAAGTTGCACCAGGGGAGGTTCAGATTGGAGATTAGGACTATTTTTACAGTGAAAGGGTCATTAAACATTGGAATGGGCTGCCCAGGGCAGTGGTGGAGTCACCATCCCTGGAGGGATTTAAAAGACGGGTTGATGTAGTGCTTAGAGACATGGGTTAGTGATGGGTTTTTATCAGAGTTAGGTTGATGGTTGGACTGGGTGATCTTAAGGATACCTTCCAACCTAGACAATTCTATGACTCTAAGGGTCCTAACAGAACTAAAAACAGTAGTAGTGGTTTTGCGTTATGCTGAATGAGTGATTTATGTAAAGAAATTGAGTTTCTGCTTCAACCAGAACAGAACATCTATGTCTGTGGACATGCAGATCCACCCCTCAGTAGTTATTCTGCATTTTAGTTATAGAGTGTTTTCTCATTTTTCTTCCAGAGCAGTTCCCTGACACAATTTACTGCCCTCACTTCTCTCAGATGAGCATGGAGGAGAGGGTCAAACAGCAGGGGTGAGGGCTGGAGAGCAGAAGCCTTTTTTGCCAGCTTTACTCCTTTCTCATTTTAACCTTGCTATACTTTACATTAAATTATTTATGCAAGCATCACTCTGTTCATTAAAATGTCAGTCAGGTTTATGGGAAGTATGTAAGTCTCTTGCTTTCTTGTACAAAACTTTTCCATAGTCTTAACATGCATCCCCAACTGAATTCTGGCTTGGAAACTAGTGCTCCAATTAGCAGACTAGAGTTTCCCTTATTTTTGCCATTCCTTCGAGTGTTCTTTCGACGAGTTTGGATCCTGCTATAATGAGAGGGGTTGCTTTTTAATTTGTTGTCCTTTCTGCCACTTGGCAGAAATATTGCCCATTCCTTTGAAACAGGACACACGAGCTTGCTAGCCCATTAGACATTCCTTCCCTTGTGTGAGTTCCAGGTCTGCTGCATATCACAGAATCACAGAATCTTCTAGGTTGGAAGGGACCTTAAAGATCATCTTGTCCAACCATCAACCTAACTGACAAAAATAGACACCCGCACAACAAACAAGAAGCATCACCATCACTAAACCAGACCTCCCAGCACTACATCAACCCGTCTTTTGAACACCTCCAGGGATGGTGCCTCAACCACCTCCCTGGGCAGCCCATTCCAGTGTCTGATAACCCTTTCAGTGAAAAAAATTTTCCTAATATCCAGCCTGAACCTCCCCTGGTGTAACTTGAGGCCATTTCCTCTCGTCCTGTCACCTGTGACTTGAGAAAAGAGACCGACCCCATCTCTCTACACCCTCCTTTCAGGGAGTTGTAGAGAGCAAGAAGGTCTCCCCTCAGCCTCCTTTTCTCCAGGCTGAATAACCCCAGCTCCCTCAGCCTCTCCTCATAAGACTTATTCTCCAGACCCCTCACCAGCTTTGTCG
Source organism: Calidris pugnax (assembly GCF_001431845.1). Taxonomy (NCBI): domain Eukaryota; kingdom Metazoa; phylum Chordata; class Aves; order Charadriiformes; family Scolopacidae; genus Calidris; species Calidris pugnax. The sequence continues at coordinate 768,924 of NW_015090945.1, forward strand.
CCCTTCTCTGGACCTGCTCCAGCACCTCAATGTCTTTTTTATGGTAGGGGGCCCAAAACTGGACACAGTTATGGTCTTCATAAGCCTTCTTCTTTTTATGTGCTTGTTTTACACATTAGGTAATCAAACATTGACTTCATCTTTGGTGTCTCAGTTTCCACCCACTGAGACAACAGAACAGTTTGCACTTCCAAGCTGTTCTTTGTAATAAATATAAACTGTGGAATAACCAACAAGTGTATGCCCATACAAGTTGTCCCTTCTGTTTTTGTTGGAAAGGGAATAATGGTGAAAGAGGGAATAATCACGTTTTCTTCACAATAGCAATTAAAATAAAAATCAGGTCCTCTCATACCACTTTTTCTCTCTGTGGGAGAGCTGTGTCTGTGATAGATCTGCAGGTAGGGATGAAAGCATCCTTGAAGTTGGGCACTGGGAGGACTGCAGGTACGCAGGATGGAGGGGAGAGATGGAAGATTGGAGGTAAGGAATTTGTAGTACAGCATATAGGGGAACACACATTTTATTATATAGGAAGGGAATATTAGATATCAGGCCACTGCAGGAAAGTGAGAACCAGCTGCCAGAGAGAAATAGCAAATAGTTTGAGTTTAATTCTCTAGACAGGCTCACTGTCAGAGCCAGTCCATCTCACTTTTGCTGGGCTCTATATCTGCAGCCTAAGAGCTGGAAAAACTTTGGAAAGGGTAAGGTGAGAAAAGAATCTCTATAAAATACAATAGAAGTGTTGTGAGGAAAGATGAGTTCCTACAAAAATATTTTTCGTTATTGCTGTGGTGGTGCATTGTTTGCTAATACAAAACATACTGTAGAAAATTCTGTCATCTTTGGTTTGGCTTTAACACTCTGTTTAGCAATACAGAAATCACTGCAGTTTGCTGAAGTGAAATTTCTCAGCCTGGAATTTGACTAGGAAATTGGTTGCAAATTTATATAGGTAAGAAGCCATACTGACCATCATGCAAAATCCTTCGTCTTCCAAGTACTCCATTAAAAAAAATAAAGGAAATTATGCTTATCCCAACTGAGAAAGTTGAATCAAGCTGAAGCATGGACATAAATCAATGAAACATTTGTCCAAAAATGCTAACAACTTAGGTAGGCCACCTCCTTCATGAAATACAGCTATCTCTGTCAGCTTTTCTGTAACTTCATCTTCCAATACTAAGCTTTAATTTGAAACCATAATATCAAACTGCAGTATTAGATTAGTTATCCACTAAAGGAACAACAAAAAAAAAGTTCCAGGTCATACTAATGAGAAAAATCTATTTTGCAAAGTGGCTGATTTTGCATGAAGTCATAAATAGTTCCTGGTTTGGGGCTTTCCATTTTAGATAATTACACAGATACTTTAAATTAAGCCCCCCCCGAATACCTGTGAAGGCTTTATGAAATGGCTTCATTAGAATGTGGAATTGTGTCTGAGGAAAGAAACAAAACAATTACAAAAGAAAAATAAGAGGGGAATGTGGGCAAGCTAGAATGTTACTTCAGGTACCAAGAGTTTCTTGCCATTGAAATCCAAAAATTACCTTCTGAGGTAATCTGAGCTTCAATCCAAGTTCCAGTTAAATGTCTTTAGGAAATCTTAAGTAACATGAAGATTTTTTTTTGTCTGGTGTCAATGAGACTCAGCTGTGACTATTATAGTAGTTTCCTCATCCATATTTTTTTATTGTTTTGTTTAGCTAAATAGTTTTTTCATGAGTTTAATTTCTGACTTTGAAATATCAGGGAAATCTTTCTCTTCTCCCCCACCTGGCACTTTTTCTTCTTTAGTTTTAAACTTCCACTGGGTGGCACAGTTTCTCCCGTATAAAATCCAGCACATGGGATTCTGCAGTAAACTTGGGGCTTTGAGCTTCCCTACCTCTTGCACAGCTGTGGTTATTGCACTGATGGCATAGATGGCAATTCCTTCTCTAGTATCTTCCTTTTATTTATGCAGTCTGCAGATGGTCTGTGCCTTGAATTTTTCAAGACTATGCTGAGAAGAATTTCTAGGTAGGTTTCTTTTGGTTTCTCCTTTTATATCCCAGATACCTGGGGAAAACAGCCCAACTCAACATGACTTTATCTAGGTAAAACAGATCATATTTATGAAGCTTCCTCTGGAGATGACAGTAAAAATGGAAACAAAGAAATCATGAGGGAACCAAATGTAAGAATTGCACTGTACAAGGACCAAACAATAGACATTTAACTTTCTAATTGAATCACAGCTGGTCACAGAATGCAATAAAAATGCCTTACAGCCATGCTGGAAGAATTCTTAGAATCTCAAATGGGAAGGAAAGGCATTAATCATCACCCAAAAAAAGAATATTCACCCCATAAAAATTTAAAATTGAACTAAGCAGGTAGCAAGGGTCTTCTGCCTTGAATTGTCTGTAGGACTTGAAACTATTCTGCAACTGCATCTGTCTCTTCGTTAATTAGAGCAAGTGACCTTCCATACCGAAATCCAGCTTTTGTGAATCTTCTTAACCTGAGAATTAAGAACGGATCCTAACTTCATGCCTAACTTTGCACAAAGAAACTAGAAAATGTTCTTGACATGAAGTTCCTACTCAGGCACAAAAGTATTTGTGAGAGACAACTGATATTTTTAAGTCCCCTGTTAGCATCTGCCAGGGTGTCATGGTGTCTGTTACGGGACACATACTGTCCTAGCCCTCTTTGAAAGCCACCAATTGTCTAAAAGTTGTTTGAGTGTCAAATGTTTCTCTAAATTCATCAGTGGAAAGTAGCGAAGTGATGCTTGACATTGTGCACAACTGGGAATCTGGTATTTCCTGGTTTGTTTTCAGGCCTGTGGATGTCTCACTTAACACACAAAAAGGCAATTCCTGGCATGGAATTTTTGAGTGGCAGCCATCATCTCATTTCTAATTATTAATGATACTTTTTTTTCTCCATACTTTTTGGTTAGTGGTGACACACTCTGTATCCACTCTTCCTTTTGTCCCCAAGTGTTTCCAGTGTTTTATCCAAATCTTTTGTAAGGGCAACAGTCCAGTTCTCCAAACCAAGAAATATAACTATTCAGACAATGTAAAAATAAAAAAAAAACAACAAACAAACCAAACCTCTTGAGAATTTTCTTTATTACGTACAGAACCACGCAGCCTGAAAATCAGAAGGAACTGAGTTTCAATTTGATATATACTTCCCAGTTGATACATCCTTTAGACTGTAGCTGTTTGTGGCTCAAGATGGTATTTCAGATGAGATGGGTAGAAAAACAATGAATGAATACCTTTGTTAAATGTTCACTATCTGTGGATAGCCGCTCGGAAACTTAATTAGTCCTAAAGTGTTGCGTTGCACACTGAGGATGTCAAGTAACTATTTTATGCTCAGAAACTTAATTAGTCCTAAAGTGCTGCACACTGAGGATGTCAAGTAACTATTTTACTGCCAAATAATTAGGTTGTATCTTTGAGCTGAAAACTTCTTAAGAAACATCCTATTGAGTGAATAACTTCTTTATAACTTCTACAATTATAGAATCATGTAATCATAGAATCCCCTACAATTATAGAATCATGTAATCATAGAATTGTCCAGGTTGGAAGGGACCTTTAAGATCATCTAGTCCAACCATCAACCTAATTCTGATAAAAGCCATCACTAAACCATGTCTCTAAACACTATGGCTGCCTGACTTTTAAATACCCTCAGGGATGGTGCCTCAACCACTTCCCCGGGGCAGCCCAAAATGCAGGACCCGGCACTTGGCCTTGTTGAACCTCATCCCATTGGCCTCGGCCCGTCCATCCAGCCTGTCCAGATCCCTCTGCAAAGCCTTTGGACCCTCAAGCAGATTGACACTCCCACCCAATTTGGTGTAATCTGCAAACTTAATTAAGCAGAAAATGCCACAATAAGCGAACCAACTCTGAAACTCGACAAAATGTGATAGCTGCCTTGAGAGCCATTCAGACCTCTCAAGAAGTGTCAAAGATTTCACCCTAAATCTAGCTGATTTAGGAAGGCAATGCTTTTGTCTCCTTTAACACGCAGTGCCAAATTGTGAGGAAACAAATATGCTGAGTTTCACTGTGTGGATGTCAGTCTTTGGAGGAAAAAAACAAAGCTTGCCTCTGATTTCTGAAGAAGTCCATAGGAGCCGCAGGTGCTTGGCATTTTTAAAATTCAGACAAGTCTACGTAACAAATCAGTGGATGATAAACATGTTTGCTAAGCACTTTTATTGAATGAATGATTTAGAAATGTGGTGGTATTTCTGAGGACAGTAAACAACGATTATACTAGAGAACCCAGGAAGGAACATCAATGTGATACATACGAAGTGTGAAAAGCATACTAAATTAGTCTAATTTTCATTCACTTATAATATTACAGTGATAAAAGCTTAAAAGAAGGGATCGTTCCACAGAATACCTAGATTATTTAGAATCATAGAATGATTAGAGTTGGAAGGGACCTTAAAGATCATCCAGTTCCAACCCCCTGCCCTGGGCAGGGACACCTCCCACCAGACCAGGTTGCTCCAAGCCCCATCCAGCCTGGCCTTGAACCCCTCCAGGGATGGGGCAGCCACAGCTTCTCTGGGCAACCTCTTCCAGGGTCTCACCACCCTCACAGCAAAGAATTTCTTCCTGAGATCTCATCTAAGTCTCCCCTCTTTCAGTTTAGAACCCTTCTCCCTTGTCCTGTGGCTCCAGTCCCTGGTAGAGTCCCTCCCCATCTCTCCTGGAGCCCCCTTTAGGTATTGGAATAGTGGAATGTATTATGTGTTATACTTGAATAATACTGGAAAAATACTGCCATTTTTAACACATTAAACATTTTAACACATTAGCAGAAAGTGAAATGCTTCATCTGTGGAAGGACATCCCAAATTTTGGCACAGGCTGAATTTTGAAAGTGACTGGATAATGTGCTGACCAAAAAGCCCTGTAGCTTGGTAAAACGATATTGAGGAGATAAATTTCTGCATTTCCCTAAAGTACTAGATGTCAACCACCATCAAAAGAAGGAATTGTGGTGAATAACTCATTAGGTCTTGCCCAGCACAGAAGTTAGGCTTTGCTTGCTGAATCATTGTTCCGTAGTAAAGGCAGAAAGTATATGTTTATTCCTTTGCAGGTCGTCATCTGTAGGTCGTGGAAGTGAACAGAACAGAAAGAACTATGTAAATGAAGATGATCATACATAAACGATGCTGTGATACATTGCCAACTGTTATATCAATGTCCACACAGTCTGTTCTTTGTATCTCATTATTACAATGAAACATATTCAAGAAATCAGGCTATGAATCTTCTACCCTTCTCTGAGAGAGCATCGTTATGACTCAGCTGTTAAAGTTCTGGGGTTTTTTTCTCTTTATGTATTTTTCTTTCCTCTTGCAATGTAGCTAAATGGAATACTTATGGATGATGTTCAAAATTAGCCTTAGGAAAGTTTTGCCAATAAAGGGAATTGACTGGCTAACCAGGCCTGGGTTTTATAATTTGAAAAACCTGTATTGTATTGTTTTAATTTTTTATCAACTGCCTCACGTATCTCAAGGTTTTTATGTACTTTCAGCTGGTTTTGTTTCAAAGAGGGTGAATCTTCCAAGTGGATATGGTCATTCTCTAACATGTTGAATTTTACTTGTATCAGCCTTTGACAAGATTTTTTTTCTACTTGCCTAGACTGCTGGAAGTTTTCGTGACATTTTAGTTTTGATGTCTTGCCAATGTGGTGTATACATAATGAACTCTATTCTCTTTCCCACAATATTTCCCCAAAAACTAATTGTTCTGTCTGGTTCAGTTAAAATGAGAAAAGTGCTTGTTTTGTGACAGTTCATCACAACTTCATCTGGTCAGGACTCTGTTTTCAGAGGCCTTATCAAAAATGTTGTTAGCTTGTACCATTGCAGTTGAAGAACATGCCTGTCTGAATCTGAGGACTTGAATAGAGTTACTGAACTGGTGCTCAAAGAGTCTTAAAATTGAAAGACATATTCTTCCTTCTTTATTGTTTTCATGGTGAACTCTTTCTTGCATTTAACTGATCCTCACTCACTCTCTCTGTCAGCTAAAAGCCAAAACACCAACTGAATTATAGAAAGTTGTGTTAGGCTATGCTCCTGTCCAAGTTGAATATATTCTGTTTAAGGTTTTCCACTAATGTTTCTTTGGGATTTGAATGTATGACTTCGCAGACCTTCACAGAATAAAGCTTCACAGGTTCAGAAAACTCCTGAATATGTCACTGATCTCTGAACATATGCCCCATGATATCATTTTGTTGCAGCAATAAAAGGATGCTCCTTCTGATACCCTTCATTCAGAGAGGTAGAATCGTTCTTTTCTGTAGTTGAATTATTTACCATTTTGCTCTGGCTTTTCTGAATTTCAGGCATTTACCTAGTCATCCTCACCCTCATCATGCTGTTTACTGCAATATCCTGCAGTCTTCTCAGGAATTTGAACCACGATAGGGTCATCTTATGGCTACTGAGGACAGTCTCCTTCCTGACACCCTTTCTTGCCATTTGATATGGCCATATTTACCAAACAGAGGTCAGAAATCATTTATCCTTAATGCTACTCCTGATCCCCGGTGCATGTCTAAATCTGAATTAAGACAGTCAGCCAGGATTTCCTAGGATTTCTAGGAAACAAATATCCAGGTATTATTGTATAACTATCCCTAAACTATCTTTAAAATCCTGAAAACCCAGGAACATATTTATCCTGTTAGCTGAGATAAGCTGGAAAACTCTTCTTGTTGCTCCCATGGCTAAAAGCTCCAAAAGCCTTTACCAGAGTCTGAACACCTAGAATTTTTTCTTGGTCAATTCAGCAGAACCAATATAGTTTTATTACTGTAAAAGCCTTTCCCATAATTATTTGTATTAGTCTTTGTAGAGTTTAGTTTTGATTTATAGATTGAATTAGATTAATAAAATCGTATTGTTCTGTAACCATTATAGACAATATATATATATAAAAGTAATTTTGTTCCTACCTTTCTTGCTGAAATCTGAAAAATTGCAGAGTATAGTTCTGAACAGCTGGTTCTGAATATGTCAAGATTTGGTTGATTGAATTACTGTTAAATAATAATGAAATAAATGGCTTATCTTGCAGAAACTAAGCAATCCGATGCCTTATTTGGTAAACAGTCTTGAGTCTCTGAAAGCTAGAATTAGATTCAGCCTTAAAATAAATATTTAGACTCCGGCAGCATTTTTAATTATTTTAGTTTTAGAATATGCTCAGAGCTCTCATGCTGATTCTTTTGTTTAAAGAGCACTAGCTCTAGCTTCATGCATAAGTGCTGTGGCATCTCTCTTCTGTTTTTTTGCTAAACAAGGACAATCTAGAATTGATAGACAATACATTAATATCCAAAAATAACTTCTCCTTGTCATTACATAGGCTTCTGCCTTGATCTATATTAGGCTTTTGTCTTTTATGTTTTAAAAAGCTTAATACATTTTAACTGATAAAAATCTGATCAAGTTCAGCCTATCAGTTTTCCTGAATCTATGCCAGCTGCATGAACTGAATCATTCTATTTTGAGTTATTCCCAGATAAATAACAGCATTTAGATTTAGATGGATAAGTGAGACAGTGAAAGTGCTTTAGAAAGACACCAATACATCCTTCTTCAAAGCTTTGTTTAAGACTCGTGTTTTATCTCACTAAAGAGAGAGCAGGATGTGTGAAAAGAGGAAAGGTAGGAAAAGGTGCCAAAAAAAGAAATTTGAAATAAATTTTCACTCCCAAGTTTAGAATGTGAGGCAGGGAATACCCAAGATGCAGGATCTTTGGGGAAAATGAATTTAGATGATGATCTCATGATGAACCATCCTGAACTGCTTTGGTTGGTCTTCATGGATGTGGGGAAAGACATCAGCTTGTGTGCACCTAATAAGGGTTTTCTGTTAAAGATTAGAGCAGTTCAGTTTGCTTTAAATGAAAACTATTTCACTGGAAAAAAAGATTTAAATTTTTAGGCTTTTTAAAGAACTGTTGGCCTTCTGTTTGTATCACACATTACTTGAAATATTTTTGAATCCTATAGGGAAAAAGGATTTTAAAATGTGAAATTTCTTTCTCATTGCTTCACAGTTTCTTTCCTCCTTTTTTTTTTTTTTTTTTTAAATAAACAAAATAACACACCTCTACCCAGTTATCCTTTTGTTGCCTGTCTTTCACTTTCTTCCATCAGAACTGTCTTCTGTCAGGGCCTTATTTTTCCTCTCCATCTACTGATATGTATTGTTCATATAAAATAGGTAAAGTCTGTCTTATAAGCTCTCATTAACAGAGACTTCTTGCAAAGAATAGTATGGGGCAATGCCAGGATATTGCTTGTGGCTCTCTCAAAATCACAGAGAATCACAGAATGTTAAGAATTGGAAGGGACCTCTGGAGATCATCCACTCCAAACCCCTGCCAGAGCAGGTCCCACAGGAACGTGTCCAGGTGGGGTTGGAATGTCTCCAGAGAAGGAGACTCCACCACCTCTCTGGGCAGCCTCTGCCAGGGCTCTGCCACCCTCACAGCAAAGAAGTTCCTCCTCATGTTGAGATGGAACTTCCCATGTTCTAGTTTGTGCCTGTTCCCTCTTGTCCTGTCCCTGGGGACCAGTGAAAAAAGACCAGCCCCATCCTCCTGACACCCACCCTTTGAGTATTTATAGGTGTTGATCAGATCCCCCCTCAGCCTTCTCCAGACTCAAAAGACCTAAGTCCCTCAGCCTTTCCTCATCAGAGAGATGTTCTAGTCCCCTCATCATCTTTGTAGCCCTCTGCTGTACCTTTTCAAGCAGTTCCCTGTCTTTCTTGAACCTGGGGGTCCAGAACTGGACACAGGTCTCCAGATGCAGTCTCTGGAGCTCCAGGGATTAACCTATTGAAAACCTGCCCTAGAAGCAGCATAGCCATGCTAGTACAGTCCTTATTTAATAGATTCTGGTGGTTTCAACCAGTCTGGCACTTTTCTATGGTATAGTTAATCTACAACCCAGAGAGACTACTCAGAAATAATTAAGAGGTGACTTACACGTTCATTCTTTCTTGCCATATCTGACCTCCATGTGTCTTGCTTTTGCAGATACCACACATTGGTCTGTCCTAGAACGTACAAGTCCTGAGTTCAAGGTCCCTTCCAACCTATGCAATTCTATGACTCTATGATTCAGTTACCTAGGTTATTTGTGGTACAGATTTTGACCATGTCCCAGATACTGAACTGGTATCATTAAGAACCAACCTGTTTCTGGAAAACAGGGAAAAGGAGACTGAGGTGAGACCTTCTCGCTCTCTCCAACTCCCTGAAAGGAGGGGGTAGCCAGGGGGGGTCGGTCTCTTCTCCCGAGTCACAGGCGATGGGACAAGAGGAAAAGGCCTCAAGTTGCACCAGGGGAGGTTCAGATTGGAGATTAGGGAAAATGTTTACACTGAAAGGGTTATTGCACATTGGAATGGGCTGCCAAGGGCAGTGGTGGAGTCACCATCCCTGGAGGTATTTAAAAGCTGGGTTGACATAGTGCTTAGAGACATGGTCTAGTGATGGTTTTTTTATCAGAGTTAGGTTGATGGTTGGACTTGATGACCTTAAAGGTCCCTTCCAACCTGGACAATTCTATGACTCTATAACAGCTGAAGAATAAACTACAGAGGTGGCTTTTATCAGTGCAGAAGGGTTCTGCAGGAGTCCTGTTTGATTGCATTGGGTTTCTAAAAAGTCAACCTCAGCATCAACCCTGCTGGACTTTCAGGTAAGAGTCATTGTGCAAGAAACCTCTGTGTTCATCTCCCTTGGTCTTTAGGTTCCAAGCAGAAACAAATAAATCTTCCCTATAGTACTGGGGAGCAGGAGAAGAGCCAGTAGGGTTTCTGTTACATCTAATTCCAAGTGGCAACGTTAAGCCAGAGATAACACTAAAGAGATCTCCTCGGCTTGAACCTCTTCCATGCAGAGCTACTCAGAGGCATCGTGCCATGCTATCCATAGCCTCCCTCTTGGATCAGGGCTTCTGTTGCATCTAATTCCAAGTGGCAATGTTAAGCCAGAGATAACACTAAAGAGATCTCCTCGGCTTGAACCTCTTCCATGCAGAGCTACTCAGAGGCATCGTGCCATGCTATCCATAGCCTCCCTCTTGGATAATGTGTTTTCAAAGTTTTCCCTTCATAATTTGAAGTAATAGAGCCCTTATTCCTCTAGATACTCAGAGGTAATTGTATGTCTTCGAACAAAAATGCAAAGTTTGCCATTTTTAGGAGCATTTTGTAAATACCGAATATTTCCTGTGTAAAGTTACGCAGTTTTTAAAAGAAAACACTGAATAAGCAAAATGAGTTAACCTGATTCCACGGAGGGAGAATCTGCCTGTGAGAAATCCCTACAGCAGACTGAAATTTAGCTGATGTTAGTTTATTTGCTGGAACAAAACCAGACCATCATTTTGCCCACTTCCCTGAAGAGAGTAACTGTGGGTGTTCTCTTTTCTTTCTCACCAATAATAGATGAAATCTTGCAGTAAGACCTGGCTGCTAGAAAGGCTACCTCAAGCAAACCACTGTCATGGAAAACATCAAGCCCAAGATCTCTTGTTGCTCTTGCACCCTTCCTGTGGTGCAACATCAGTAAAGAATCGGTTGCTTATTTCTGGGAACAAAGACATACAGCAAGAATTACTAAAACCAGCTCTAATACTTTGCTGGGTTGTTTTGCTTGCTTAGAGCCTTCTTTATCCTACCCTCTAATTACATTTCTCCTGTGTAAATATGGACAGGAGGAAAAAATGTTTACAAATACTGAGATGTCAATGAACATGTGGTGCGAAGATGATGGGAAGTGGCTTCTCCTACTTGTTCTTGTGTGTTCCAAAATAAAATACTCCTCTGTTTTGGAAAGAGACATTTACAATGTATATTATCCCTTTATCCCATAGGACAGGGAGCCAGCAGAGACAACCACAGCACTGTGGTCTCGCGTGCTAAAGGGAATGTGGGTTCATGAGTGGGTTCATGAGTCTTTGTAACACTCATTATAGTAGCAAGTAACACTCATTATAGTAGCAAGTAAACGCCTTCAGTTCCTGTCTTTGGACTGTTACTGATCCATCCTTTATCAGGCAGTGGAGTGACAGGACCAGGGGAAGCAGTTTTAACCTGAAAGAGGGGAGATTGAGATGAGATCTCAGGAAGAAATTCTTTGCGGTGAGGGCGGTGAGAGCCTGGAAGAGGTTGCCCAGAGAAGCTGTGGCTGCCCCATCCCTGGAGGGGTTCAAGGCCAGGCTGGATGGGGCTTGGAGCAACCTGGTCTGGTGGGAGGTGTCCCTGCCCAGGGCAGGGGGTTGGAACTCAATGATCTTGAAGGTCCCTTCCAACCCAAACCATTCTATGATTAAGAAAAAAACCACAATCTAAATTGGATTTCTATTCCTTCTATAGTTTATTCTTCTTCCTACTGGTAGAAAAAACTGACTTCAAAGGATCATTGCTATAAATCCTTGTGAAGTTGTTGACTTTCAGCTCTAGTAGTACTGCTCTTAGTTGGTTTTCACTGCCCAACATCCAGAGGTTACTAATCTCTACAGGTTCCTACAGAAGTATGTGTGAGAGTGCTCCCTGCTCCCCTGGCAAAGTCAAGCAGGGCAGCTGAAACCACCTTCAGTGATGGATTAAACAGAACTGGTCTACTTTGCCTGAAGTGATAAAAGTTCACTTACTTCCTTGTATCAGCAGATTTAGGAGGCTGGTGACAAATACTAGTGTACCACTATTTTCATCTACCCCAATTGCACAAAGCAGTTATCCTTCTGGGTACAACCTTACCCCTCCATCCGTGAAGGCCGTGTTCCTAAAAAATGCAGTGATGAGCAAGTCAGCAGACAGCAAGGCAATTTTTCCCATAAGAATGAATGTACTAGAGGGGAGATGCATACAGGGACTTAAGTACAATTTAAATACATGAGGGCAGTGTGTATGGTGTGGAAGGTGAAGAGTCAGAAGCAGGATCATCAGCTGGAGGAGAAGCTGGTTTTTTGGCTGCTGAGACGTTTCAGTAGGGTCCGTCACAGATTGCTAACTGTCATCATCACCTCCTTTTTCCATTCGTCATCCTTGATAGATAACTCAAATTCGTGTAAGTTAGAGAACGATGATGACAATGATGAAAATGTAACCACTCAGAAACAGGCAGCAAGAAGGCAGAAAAGCTTAAGGTCAGGCTTTCAGCCTCAAAAAAGGGACCAAGTTTGACAGACGCAAAGCCATGAACGCCACCCCCCAGAAAGCCAGCATCTCCTCCAGCTGGCAAACCTGATGATCTTACTGCCTCCTTTTGAATAGTTACACTTTCATCACTGTCATCGTCTTCCTCTGATGAATTAAGGCCATTAAAGCACGAAGGATGGAAAAGTGACAGGGGAAATGGTGGTGAGCAGGGAAGGCTGTTGAACAATTAGTGCTGTAACTCTGAACTGACAGCTCAACCAGTGACAGGGCAGGGTGTTGCTGTGCTGAGTATTGAGGGACTGGGATGAGACGTTCCAGGGCTGCTCTGCATTCAGCAAAAAGGCAAAAACTTTCCCCATGATAACGGTGGTGGGAAGTTTATGTTCAGCTTAAGTTTGCCATAACGTACTAATACTAGAGTTTATATCATGGAAATCATGTTCTTTCTTCACTGACCCTTAGAATAAGCTGTAGCATCATTACACAGTCACAGGCTTTTTCTTCAGCAAGCACTTCTGCCTCCTTTGGTGCATCAGATGACCAATGCCTGCATAATGAGCAACAATTCACTGCTGTTTTCCTTTTGCTACTCAGTGTGTGGCCCTCAAACTGATTTATTACATATTGTTCCGAAGACAGAGCTATGAATTCTCTTAGGAGTTTTCCTCACTGCAGTGAATGCATGTGTCTCACAAAGCAAGTTATTTTACTGTTGCTTGTAGATGAGGGGCTGCTCACAGAATCACAAAAGGATATGGGGCTGGAAGGGACCTCTGGAGATCATCTCCTCCACCCCCCTGCCAGAGCAGGGTCACCCAGAGCAGGTCCCACAGGAACGTGTCCAGGTGGGTTTGAATGTCTCCAGAGAAGGAGACTCCACCACCTCTCTGGGCAGCCTCTTCTGGGGCTCTGCCACCCTCACAGCAAAGAAGTTCCTCCTCGTGTTGAGATGGAACTTTCTGTGCTCCAGTTTGTGCCCGTTACCTCTTGTCCTGTCCCTGGGCACCACTGAAAAAAGACTGGCCCCATTTCACATGTTGTGCCTGACGGGCACCTTTTGTCAGCAAGAGATTGAGCAAAGAGTTCCTGCCCTGCAACTGAGTCCACAGGGAGATGGGCACGCACATAGTTCCTCTGGCAGTCCCATCTTATGATTGAGTATCATCTACTAATGGGGCATAAACTTTCTGGGTCACTCAGCATGTGATAGCTGTCTGAAAAAAAGGAGTTATCTCATGCAATGAAGTCAGAAATAAAATGGTGTGCGACTTTTGACTGAGTAACCAAGGGTTACTTGTGCTTTGTTACAACAATCCAAGTGCAGAAAGCTGTGTTTCTCAGAGCTGTAGTTTGCTCTCAGTCTTAACACAATACAACACAATCTTACTATATTTTTAATAGGATTAATCATAGAATCATAGAATCATAGAATTGCCCAGGCCGGAAGGGACCTCCAAAGGTCATCTAGTCCGACCCCCCCGCAGTCAGCAGGGACACCCCCAACTAGCCCAGGTTGCCCAGGGCCTCATCGAGCCTCTCCTTGAATATCTCCAGGGAAGGGGCCTCAACCACCTCCCTGGGCAACCTGTTCCAGTGCTCCACCACCCTCACAGTGAAGAACCCTCTCCTCATCTCCAATCTAAATCTGTTCCCCTCCAGCTTGAAGCCATTGCCCCTCGTCCTGTCACTACAGGCCTTTCTAAACAGGCTCTCCCCAGCCTTCCTGTAGGCCCCTTCAGGTACTGGAAGGCTGCTATTAGGTCTCCCCGGAGCCTCCTCTTCTCCAGGCTGATTAGCTGGAAAGGTGCTGTTCTACAGTGGACCTACCTCCAGCTCCAGTGAGAGAGCAGGACAGAGGAGATTCTGTGCCAAAAAAGATCTTGACAGCTCATAAAGTTGGTTTTAATTCGATCAGTATTAACACAGATGCTTCCCTACTCTTCCAGTTACAGCAGTTACCATTGTGAGTCTGTGAAACCGCACCTTCCTATGAGGTTGTACGAGGGGAAGATGAAAGCAAAAGCATCTTCAAACACACTCTTTATTATGATATGGTCTATATTATGGAAATAATTAAGAATAATATATGAAGCTAATAGAGGGTTATTTTTACTCAGTGTTATATTTGCACTCTGCAATTTCTTTTTCCCAGGAAAAGAAGGGTTTCGAGCACTGGTCTGTACAAAACTATCAATAAGCACTTCAGGCAACAACGCTGCTGGGATTCTTAAACCTGGATGTATAACAGCCTGCAAGGGCTTTTCTAAAAGAGTGGGCAAGTAAATGGCTGGCAAATCAACCCTCACACCATAAATACAGCACCAAAAGGGAGCGTGTGTGACTGGAGCTTGCCAATGCTGACAATTCAGGAAATCATTAATGTTCAGAGCGATATTGGAGGATGCACCATAAGATTGTTACATTCATTTTGTGTATGTAATGGATGCACAATGGGTGCAGATTTACTCTGAGATAAGGGATTCTAACACTCCATTAGCCGTTAATGTGGAATGTAATAGCCTGATAGGCAATTCTTTAGACTACGAGTGCTGCAATTCTTTAGGCTTTAAAACCTAAAAAAAAAAAAATCAGTAAGGAATCTCAGTGATTTCCAGGTGGATATAAAGATCTGTTATGGAGTTAGATGTTTTCTTATAGCTTCCGTAGAAAATCTTAAGGTCATCTCTTCGTCTGCAAAACATTAGATCTGTTTTGGCTCCATCTAGAGATTAATTTCCAAATTGACTGTGGAAGTCATCTGCCATCTCCCTGCAGGCTTTGTGTAAGAGACCAAAAGGTACGGGAAGTTGAGTACTTACCATTATTTTTAATGCCTAGATTACTACTGGTTCAAAACCATGTGCCCTGTCTTTCCCAGGCATTCCTGGAACATGGACCCCACGAAACATGCATGCTTAAAAAGCATGCTTTTGTCTAAGTGAACTTTAAGAAACGGACCAAAACTTTCTGCAGAGTTTGAAGCTTGACATGTTCTGCTACATCCTACTTCACAGGCATTCAGCAGCATCCAAAAAAACATCAATTGATTACAGGAACTGTACTTCATTTGTGAAGGCTCCAGCTGGATCACAGAATCATAGAACTGCCTGGGTTAGAAGGGACCTTTCAGACCATCGAGTCCAACCATCAACCCAACACTGACCAAACCCATCCCTAACCCATGTCTCTAAGCACTATGGCTGCCCGGCTTTGAAATCCCTCCAGGGATGGTGACTCCACCACTTCTCTGGGCAGACTGTTCCAAGGCTTAAGAACCCTTTCACTGTAAAAATTGTTCCTAATATCCAATTTGAACCTCCCCTGGTGCAACTTGAGGCCGTTTCCTCTTGTCCCATGGCCTGTTCCTTGGGAGAAGAGACTGACTTCCCTGATAATGGGCAGCTTTTGGACTGGGAGCTATTTTCTCTTCCCATCCAAAGTCTGCCGTGGATGCAATTCTAATGAAATGTCATGTAACTAACAGCAGTATTGTTGGATCTTAGTCTAAGCACAGTTGCTTGAAATAGAACAGTTTCAACACACTAGAGCAATTGCCTCTTTGGAGCTTTAGAGGGGGGTGTTACCAGGAGGAACATCTCCACAGCATGTTACTGCAGAAGGAGCCTTTCTGTCTGATGGTGCTGTCAGCGCCATAGACTTTGGCATCTTGATGGGATCCTGAAGGTCTTAAAGACCCCAAAGCTCCTCATAGTGCTTCTTTACTACGAATGCACAGGTTTAAGTTCAGCACTTTGAGAGGAGACATTGCAGATGGTTCAGTAACAGGAGTCCTTGGGAAAAATAATCTGTGGTGGGAGAATTTCATCATCCCAATTCCCAGCTGGAGAAAAGCCCTGCTTATCTTCAGGGATAGACAGACTTTCCCTACAGATTCCCTTCACTTTCCCATGCAGAAAAACTATTACCCCCACACATTTATCTATCCTGTTAAAACAGGCCATATAAAAAATAGGAATAAAATTTTAATATCTTCACTGTTTTTTCAGGAGTGACAGTTTATCTTTGAAAAAAAGTCTGTATTCACTTCAAAAACTCAGCTT
This sequence comes from Calidris pugnax, assembly GCF_001431845.1. Classification (NCBI taxonomy): domain Eukaryota; kingdom Metazoa; phylum Chordata; class Aves; order Charadriiformes; family Scolopacidae; genus Calidris; species Calidris pugnax. Next base: position 785,233 of record NW_015090945.1, read on the forward strand.
CTGAGCAAAAGTTTAGAGAAGCTTATTCCCATTTCAAAATCTTGGTTCAGGAGCACTGGGATCAAAAACATAGTAAGCACCTAAATATTAGAGTAAAAGTTTGCATTCTGAAAAGCATAACTCAGGCAGAAATAGGCCCTTAGGCCCAAGAACATATGTTTTGTGGGATCTAATTTCTAAGAAAAGAAAGAGACAAGGGAATAAATTAAACCAATAATAGAGCAGGCATTTAACAAAAAGTACATTTAAATCTAACTACACTTCAATGTTTTTAGTGTAACATAAGATTATATTTCACTGAGATTATATTTTAAAAATTATACGTACGTGCCATCACTTGATTTACAAACTCTGTTCATAGTAGTTTATATTTTCCTCAGTACAACAACAGCCTTCCAGAAAGTGCTACTGCAGCATCCAGAATGGAAACTCCAAAAATTTATCTCAGGTCTTGGCTTGCTGCTCCACCACAAGTGATGACTAACCCAGATTACACAGAGGAGAATCAATGGGCTTGGTGAAAAGAAGGGCTAGAAATTAAAGCGCTATTGCATTCTCATTCCCTGGTTTTTCACAATTTCAGTTTTCACAGAACCCAGGGGTAAAAACTGTTAAGAAAAGAAGCCAATTTAAATAAAAAGACACAAGTTGTGAACAACTTTCAAAAGAGGGCTTTGCTCATTTGAATGAGGGGTCGGGTCGGTCTCTTCTCCCAAGGAACAGGCAGTAGGACAAGAGGAAACGACCTCAAGTTGCATCAGGGGAGGTTTAGGATTGAAAAATTTAGGGTTATGAAAAATTTCTTCACTGAAAGGGTTATTGCACACTGGAACAAGCTGCCCCGAGAAGTGTATTTAAAAGATGGGTAGACTTGGTGCTGAGGGACATGGGTTAGTGATGGTTTTTGTCAGTTGGGTTGATGGTTGGACTTCATAATCTTTAAGGTCCCTTCCAACCCAGAAAGCCACCCCTTGCTCCAGCTGAAACCTCTGCTGGCTCAGACCTGGCTCCCGACCCACTTCCCTTATATGAAGAAGAGCAGACCTCAGAGGGAGTGGTCCAAGCATAGTGCCCTGCTGCCAGCCCAACCACCCCTCGGTCCAGCTGAAACCTCTGCTGGCTCAGACCTGGCTCCCGACCCACTTCCCTTTGCAGAGAGGTACCTGCACTGGTATTTAAAGTGTGCCTACAAGCTTAGTCCTGCAGGACTACAGGAGCCAGAATTGTCTCCTAAAATTCTCCTACTGTGCCTGTCCAGAGTAATGAACATTTTGGCAGGGCAAAGAATCTCTGTATTTATATCCAGTCTAAATTTATTTAATGTCCACAATAGATGTCTATAGACCAAAAGATAGTCGAGCCAGTAGGATAACTCAGACCATATGTACTGCTGAGTTCAAAAGAAAGCACAGCTATTACTCAGAAAAACTCAGTTTCTAAAAAGCGTAGGCCATTTTTGCTGCAAATGTGAATTTGAACCCATCTCAGATACAGAAGATCACTGAGAACACACAGACAACCTCTCCCCGGGTCAGTGTGTGAGACCAAACTGCTCCAAAGAGCACAGACTATCTCATAGAATCACAGAATGGTTTGGGTTGGAAGGCACCTTAAAGATCATCAGGTCAGTGTGTGAAGCTAAATTGCTCCAAAGAGCACAGACTATTTCATAGAATGGTTTGGGTTGGAAGGGACCTTAAAGACCATCCAGTTCCAACCCCCTGCCCTGGGCAGGGACACCTCCCACCAGACCAGGTTGCTCCAAGCCCCATCCAGCCTGGCCTTGAACCCCTCCAGGGATGGGGCAGCCACAGCTTCTCTGGGCAACCTCTTCCAGTGTCTCACCACCCTCACAGCAAAGTTCTTCCCAAGATCTCACCTCAATCTCCCCTCTTTCAGTTTAGAACCATTCCCCCTTGTCCTGTGGCTCCAGTCCCTGGTAGACTCCCTCCCCATCTCTCCTGGAGCCCCTTTAGGTACTAAAGTCTTTAGAAGACTAAATCCAGGACAGGGTTTTGGACAGTGAGTCCCAGCCCTGCCTGCAAGGATGGTAGTTCCTCGGGTGCATCTCCACCTATGTGTGATCGCAGCAACCTGGCTTCAGAGCCCTCCCTGGCCACAGCCACCACTCAGAGGCTTCCTTCCAGGCTGTAGCTTGCCATCCTGCTCCCCTGGACCAAGCCAAGGTTGGGCTCCCTCTCTGCCAGGCAAACCTGGGTGAGTCACGGTGTCCGGGTAGGTCCCCTCTCCCAGCAGAAAGAAAAGCGTAGCGCTGAGGTCAGCAATGAAAATGCTTCCAAGTCTGCTCAGAAGAAGACCTTCCAGAAGAAGTGGAAGCTGCAGAACAGCAGTTCGAAACGTTTGGTACCGGCAGGGGTTGGAGTCAGCGTAGCGCTGAGGTCAGTGGTGAAAATACTTCCGAGTCTGCTCAGAAGAACACCGTCCCACAAAGGCTTCAGAAGTGGAAGCTGCAGAACAGCAGTTAGAAACGTTTGGTACCGGCAGGGGTTGGAGTCCCAGAGCTTAGAAAGAAAAGCGGTGACAGCAGGAAGCCAGACGTTAGGACAGAGGCTCCTATGTGTGATCGCAGCAACCTGGCTTCAGAGCCCTCCCTGGCCACAGCCACCACTCAGAGGCTTCCTTCCAGGCTGTAGCTTGCCATCCTGCTCCCCTGGACCAAGCCAAGGTTGGGCTCCCTCTCTGCCAGGCAAACCTGGGTGAGTCACGGTGTCCGGGTAGGTCCCCTCTCCCAGCAGAAAGAAAAGCGTAGCGCTGAGGTCAGCAATGAAAATGCTTCCAAGTCTGCTCAGAAGAAGACCTTCCAGAAGAAGTGGAAGCTGCAGAACAGCAGTTCGAAACGTTTGGTACCGGCAGGGGTTGGAGTCCCAGAGCTTAGAAAGAAAGGTGGTGACAGCAGGAAGCCAGACGTTGGGACAGAGGCTGGAAGGCACTTAGCTCAGTCCTTCTTCACAAGGTACCGGAAACAAGCCAGCCTGGAAGTACTGCTCAAAATGCATATTCCCTGCAGTCATCCACTTCTTTCTACATTGAGCCAGCTAGATTTTAGTTTTATGCAGTAAGTAAAAGCAAATAAAGGATTAAGGACTGTTGCGGGGTTTTTTTTTTTTTCCCAAGACTTTTGCCTCCCAAGCTCCGTGTCCTCAAAACAGTTCTCCAAGAGCAATAGTTCCAGAGATAGTCACGAGAAGCGTAACAGCAAAGATCATACAGAAGCTTTAAAGAACCACCAGGCTCTGATCTGACAAGGTGATCATTGAAACTAAACCAGAACAATAATAAAAGCAACATAGAATCACAGAATCACAGAGTCTTCTAGGTTGGAAGGGACCTTAAAGATCATCTTGTCCAACCATCAACCCAACTGACAAAAATAGACACCCGCACAACAAACAAGAAGCATCACCATCACTAAACCATACCTCCCAGCACTACATCAACCCCTCTTTTGAACACCTCCAGGGATGGGGCCTCAACCACCTCCCTGGGCAGCCCATTCCAATGGCTGAGAACCCTTTCCGTGAAAAAATTTTTCCTAATATCCAGCCTGAACCTCCCCTGGCGCAACTTGAGGCCATTTCCTCTCGTCCTGTCGCCTGTGACTTGGGAGAAGAGACCGACCCCCATCTCTCTACACCCTCCTTTCAGGGAGTTGGAGAGAGCGAGAAGGTCTCCCCTCAGCCTCCTCTTCTCCAGGCTGAACACCCCCAGCTCCCTCAGCCTCTCCTCATAAGACTTGTGCTCAAGACCCCTCACCAGCTTTGTTGCCCTTCTCTGGACCCGCTCCAGCACCTCAATGTCTTTTTTATGGTAGGGGGCCCAAAACTGGACACAGTACTCGAGGTGGGGCCTCACCAGTGCCCAGTACAGGGGGAGACATCATCCACCAGTTAACACCACGCTCAAGCCTGAGACGGACCCCCCTCACCTTCAACACTTTGGGTCACAAATAAATGCAACATTTACACCCTGGCTCCTTTAGCCTCCCAGGGTAAAGAGTGTTCTAGAGCTAGACAATACTACATAATTAGTTTAATTGCTTCCTAGCCCGTAATTAACATTTCCTATGCCTAACTAAAACCAACTGAACAGTCACACGCTGTTTATGCTGCTTTCAATCCTGATGGGTTCTCCCACAAAGGGGATGTGTGTGTCTATTAGACCATTTGTATAAAGAAAAGCCTCACCCCATTTTCCCTTCTCCTTTCCCCAAAATATATTTCAGTAGTAGGAAGGAATAGCAAAGAAAAAAAAAAAAAAACAGGTTAAAAAAAAGCTGTTAAAATTATAAAATTAGGATTGGCACAAAAAAGTGCCAGTGTTACAATCTACCAGTTAAATGTGTGTTCCTACAGCTCAGTTGTGTGAAATAATACCTGGCAAAAGAAGTTAAAGAGAGAAGACAGAGGGACAAGGGGAGTGGAAAGAGAAGAAAGGAGGGAAAAGAGGGAAAAGAGGGAAAAAAGAGGGAAAAGAGGGAAAAGAGAGAGAGAAAAGAGGGAAAAGAGAGAGGGAAAAGAGGGAAAAAAGAGAGAGAAAAGAGGGAAAAGAGGAGGGAAAAGAGGGAAAAGAGAGAGGGAAAAGAGGAGGGAAAAGAGGAGGGAAAAGAGGGAGGAGGAAGAAAGGAGAAAAGAAAAGAGAGAAAAGAGAGAAAAGAGAGAAAAGAAGAGAGAAAAGAAGGAAGGAAGAAGGAAGGAAGAAGGAAGGAAGAAAAGGAAAATAAAAGGAAAAGGAAAAAAGGAAAAGGAAAAAAAGGAAAAAGGAAAAGGAAAAAAAGGAAAAAGGAAAAGAGAAAAGAGAAAAAAAAGAAGAAAAAAGTGCATCTGTTTTTCAGACTCAAACTCGAGATGTTTAGAGCCTTCTTGGAATCCCATTTTCCTACTTGCCCTGGCTCCCTCTATCTTACTTCTTTCTGTCTCGGAGGCGTTGTCGTAACGATGTGTGATACACAGTATTAATATCAAAAATTTAACCACGCATCGTGCTGAAATTACGAGGTACTACTGTGCTATCCTGCACACGAGGGATCCGGAGCGATCAGGACTCCAGAACTTCAAGTGGATTTTATTGTGTAATAAAAAAAAAAAGGGGGGGGGGGGGAAATTTTGGGCCACAAGAA
>NW_015090945.1:790379-804860 GCF_001431845.1 Calidris pugnax
CAACAGATGCTGTGAGATATGGCAGTGTGTGGAAATTCTCACCTCGCTGGGAAATGTGCCGTGGGTAGAGGTTCTGACAGGGGCCACAGGGCCTGGGCAGCACCATTCACCACTGGGTTAAGTTGTAAGTTAAGTTGTTAGCAACTAGTTAAGTTGCTACCTCTGGGTGCCAGAGCGACTGGGGATGGGGAGCACGGAAAGCCTATGGTGAGTTAAAACTGGATTTACAGCCTCTCCCCACTGCCAAACCAGCACCAGGCGAGCAAGGAGTGAGGCTGCTCCCAGTGCCTCCCAGTGCTCCCATATCCCGCTGCTCCATCCCCTCCTCTCCCTGGGTTTTGCTTGTTCCCCACGCTCATCCCCAAGCCCTGCGACTGCACACTCCCTTGTTTCTCATTGTTTTCCTCCAACCAAGTACCTCCTTATCTCATAACGGCAGATATTTGGTGCAAGTATCCCACTGCTCCGTCCCCTCCTCTCCCTGGGTTTTGCTTATTCCCCACACACCCCCCCCGGCCCTGCGACCGCACACTCCCTTGTTCCTCATTGTTTTCCTCCAACCAAGTACCTACTTATCTCATAACGGCAGATATTTGGTGCAACCCAGTATGAAGAAATACTCAGCAGATAAAAAAACTGCTTTTGTCGAGCTTTTTTTTTTATCTTTAGAAAAATAATTCGGGGAAAACTGCTTACGGCTCTGAACTTTGAAAAATTTGCTTTTATAGGCTGAGGGGAGACCTTATCGCTCTCTCCAACTCCCTGAAAGGAGGGTGTAGAGAGGTGGGGGTCGGTCTCTTCTCTCAAGTCACAGGCGACAGGACAAGAGGAAATGGCCTCAAGTTGCACCAGGGGAGGTTCAGGCTGGATATTAGGAAACATTTTTTCACGGAAAGGGTTCTCAGCCATTGGAATGGGCTGCCCAGGGAGGTGGTTGAGGCCCCATCCCTGGAGGTGTTCAAAAGAGGGGTTGATGTAGTGCTGGGAGGTATGGTTTAGTGATGGTGATGCTTCTTGTTTGTTGTGCGGGTGTCTATTTTTGTCAGTTAGGGTGACGGTTGGACAAGATGATCTTTAAGGTCCCTTCCAACCTAGAAGATTCTGTGATTCTGGGATGGATGGATGGAGCTGGTGCCATCACCTACAGCCAGGCTGAGAAATGACGGGAGCTTCATGTGGAAAATTGTTTCTGAGTATCTTTTTCCTCTCTTTGCACTTGAATTCATCAGCTCAGTACTTGATTTTTCCCATTCTTCAGTCACGAAAAACTGCACCCTGCAAGACCCTACTTACATCTAAACCCGTATTGGGCAGGGCAAGGATATTTTTGGGGATCCCAGATACCTGGAGTAGCCTGGCACAGTACAAAGATGGATGGAGCTGGTGCCATCACCTACAGCCAGGCTGAGAAATGACGGGAGCTTCATGTGGAAAATTGTTTCTGAGTATCTTTTTCCTCTCTTTGCACTTGAATTCATCAGCTCAGTACTTGATTTTTCCCATTCTTCAGTCACGAAAAACTGCACCCTGCAAGAGCCTACTTACATCTAAACCCATATTAGGCAGGGCAAGGATATTTTTGGGGACCCTAGATACCTGGAGTAGCCTGGCACAGTACAAAGGCTTTTAGGAAAAGCCAGTCTGCGAAGAAGAGTCTCTCTCTCACCCGAGAGAACTGGCACAATCTCAATACAAATCCTTGAAGACAGAGAAACTCCCACTGCAACTTAACACCTGATGAAACTAGTCCAGCAGGACGTTTCACCTGGGATTTGGGAGATTAAAGATTTTGTTTGCTTCTAAGCTCCACTGTTTTCAGATTCCTATCCCCATCTGCTCTGCGGTTTCCTAATCCAAGCTAAAATCAGGATCTTCTCCCTGCCTTAGACTTGGGCACGGCTGCAGTTCTGTGGCAAGGAGAGTCTTGGGGAGAGGTGAGATGGAAGCAATGGTTTCAACAAAAACACAGGCATGCAGCTTGCAGGGTGTGAGCAAACCATGAAGCAGGGACAGCACTCAGCTTGCTGGGGACTCAGAACTGACAATAAACCCTGTTAATTCTCTAAAAAACACACGGGTGCCACTCCTCAGGAGACAGCTGTGAGATCAGGTCCCAGCAAAGCCTGTAAAAGGTGTGACAAGTCCTACCATCCCTCTCCCGAGCACTGTCTCTGCTGAGGTTTAGGTGACTTTACCTCTTTGTGAGCTGTGTTAGTCCATGTTCCCTCCTGAAACACACAAACCATTCAGAATTTCACTTTGGGTGGCCACACATCTTAAAAATAAGGCTCTAACCTCTATCCCTGGAGCACCCAAAAAGCCTGCAGGGAGTAACTTCTGCTGAGGAACAGAGGATTCCGAGACTGCCCTCAACAAATCTCTTACAAGTAAGAGCATATGCTTTAAAGGAAGAAAAAAAAAACAAACCCAAACCTCAATTTAGAAATGTCTGGTGACAAAGAATCCAGCACACCACCGGTTAAACGTTTCGATGTCTAATTATCTGCCATTAAAATTGTTTGCTTAAAACCCAAATTTATCTGGCTTCAATTTCAAGACACCTCACCCTATTATAGCTCCGTTAGATCAAAGAATTCCCTATCATCAAACCGCTTTTCTCCACGGAGGTAATTATAGGTAGATACTCATTTCGTAACCGCGGCTGCCTTGAAAGTGAATAAATTAAGCTCTCCGAGCACGAGGCATGTGCTCCATTTTTGGCACAAGAACTGGATACTGCATTTGGCACCAGCACAAGCACTACTGGAACAAAAGTGGTGTTACCTCCCCCATACCATTTGATATTCCCTTTTGAACGCGTCCAAGAACTGCATTTGGCCAAGTGGGGAGCTTTATGTTCAGCTCAGCTGAGCATCCATCACGTCTCCCAACTTTCTCTCCAAACATCCCATTCCTGGGATGAGGCTCCCATTCCCTTTCCAGATGTGTGACTTGACACTCGGCGACAGTGAAAGGGGCTGGATGAGCTGGACACCGGCAAAAAACCAAAAAAAAACCAACCCAGGAATATCAATTAACTGTAAAGCCCATAAACCTTAGCACGCCTGAAAACCTGGTAGCCTTTCAAAGCTGCTTCTCCACTAGCTATTAGGTAAAGCTGCTGGCTTTGGTTCTGAGGGGAAAAAAAAAAAAAAAGGAAGATGATGGTCATTTTGCAAGAGGGTAAGAGTTTATAGAGATTTTATTCCAGCGTGTGTCAGCAGCTGGCAGTTACAAGAGGGAGAAAGTTAACAGCATGTTTGCAAAAACCTGAACTTTATCACAGAATGTTGACAAAGGATCTGCGTTATTTATTGTTTAGGGACCCGATTGTCTTCATCGGCTACATTTTTAACTGGAATTGCCTCATAAATGCTCCAGAAAGTACTTATTCATGCATCGAGTTAAGTGGATCGTGCCTCATTTCCAGGGCAAGTTCTGACCCTGACTGTGGGATCACGAGCTGTTTCTGCAATCGCCTACAATCATAAATCCTGGGAGCGATGCTGGTCGAGAAGGTGACCCATTACACAGGATTACTGCCCAAAACACACTTCAATATTAGCTCCCACACCAGGTAGTAACATGCTGCAGCTGCCATCCGAGAGTGCACCTCAGAGGCAGGTAAGACAAACGAGCTGCTCAAGCACCAGGAGAACCCAAATTAACTTTCTCCTCGCTAACACTTCACTGCATATATTTAAACAAAATTCAGGACCTTTGGGGCCTTCTTATCAGACAAACGAGGTCCTAATAAGCACTCATTAACTTAATCTTTTATTGGCTAGACCTGTCATACAAAGTTTGCTATCCATTTGTATGGTTTCGTGATACACTATATGCTTTTAAGAATATACTAGAATAGGGAAAAAGCTGAAAAACTTGTAGCAAAGTAATGCAAGAACTTTATCAATGGAAAGAAACAAACGATGTTACCTAAGTATCAACAACTCTTTCCTCAGGTACGTCCCCCAATACCTGAATTTCATTGCCTGTTGGTGGTTTTAAGCTGAAAGGAGTCTGACTGTACTCTTACAAGATCAAGAAAAGAAATGAGGTTTTCCATTAATAGTGAAAAATGCTTGTAATTTTCACTGTCGGAATTTTTTCCCCTTCATCCAGCAACTTTATGAAAATAGGGGGTTTTTCTCCTTGTAAATCATACTGCTTATCACTTCACAAAGATGGTTTTCACCTCATCCACTCATTAAACCCTTTTCAAGCACTGATGGATCCATAGTCTAATTGCTTCCACTGAACTAAGCTCTTCTGATTTCGTGCAGTTATCAGCTTAAATGGGCAAAGGTGTTGGTACCTCCGTATTTAGACACAAGAAACTCAAGTTACTAGATTCTGGAGCTTGATTTGTGATAGAGGAATTGTCACTTCAGGTTTCAGAACTCAGTTGTTTGTCTGGAAACACTGACCAATCTGACACTGGGCTCTTTTGCCGATGTCCTCACCCACCAACACACAAAAGCACACAACTATTTTCCATTAAGCCATCGTATCATTAACTCCCCCGAGTTATTTAAAAACAAAACTAGCTTTTGACATGCTTTAATAAACTTGCATTGCTGTTAAATTAAACTAAAGTCCAGAAATGAGGACCAGAAAAAGAGACCAGTCGAGACGACACACTGTTTTGTGCAAGATGGTTTTATTACCCGACCAGAGTTTGAGAGACTGCAGCTGGGCCTCTGAATCTGAAAGGAGGAAAAGAAAAAAAAGGTACAATTAGACACAAGTAGATCTGAAACTACTTTGGCCACCCAAAATAATTAATATATTTCTACAGTTTATCATTTGGGCTGCAAATACTAGTGTTTTATTTCATGGGATTTAAGACTTCAGTAGTCTTGCACACAGTAATTAACACCTGTATTAACATCTCTTCACACAAAACACAGATTTCAAGTGCCAGAACCAACAGGATAAACATTTCCACCTTGAACTATTGCTACCTATTTTTCCTATTTGTCTAAAAGTGTACCAGGGGAAACTCGGTATTTCACTAAATGCTGAGCTATTGTGCCTATTCTCATTTTTGCTGCAGGAACTCTTCTTTTCAGCACATTTCAGGGACTGTTTACAAAAGTGAAAGCAAAAAGACTGGAGACTGGCTCCTCTAAAATTTGCTTGAGCACTAATGAAATTCAGTACCTTGCCAATATTGGACTGTCAAAATTCAGTATCAGGTATTACGCTCTTTTCCCCCAATTTATATGAAGGAATCGGGACTGGAAGTCTTTATTTTTTCAAAATTTATTTGAGATTACCACTTAAGTATTAAGAAATAAAGACAAATGGCAAGAAACCATGTAGATATGGGGAAGAGGAATCAATACTCATCTTCAGCTGCGTGGCCCTTCAGAATGGCAGCACTCAGGAGTACTGCCAATATCTCATATGAACCTACTGCTCTTGTTGGCCATAACCTCACAGGAACTAGAACATTCTTCTATTTTCCACTCGTAGGTTACTTGTGTTTTAAAACATGCACTCTATTCAGAACAGCAGAAAACCAGCAGGAATAGAAAGTGCAGCAGATGAGAATCTGTTATCTTAGCTTTACACCGGAGGTGTGTTTGGAGTCCAAGCACAGTAATTAACTGCCTCTAAGCATAAAATAAAAACCTGCAAGGTCACTTCCTAAATTGAAAGATGGAGTAAAGCCCCGATCACTGCTACAAGTGTTATGAGGAGAGGCTGAGGGAGCTGGGGGTGTTCAGCCTGGAGAAGAGGAGGCTGAGGGGAGACCTTCTCGCTCTCTCCAACTCCCTGAAAGGAGGGTGTAGAGAGGGTGGAGTAAAGCCCTGATCACTGCTACAAGTCTTATGAGGAGAGGCTGAGGGAGCTGGGGGGGTTCAGCCTGGAGAAGAGGAGGCTGAGGGGAGACCTTCTCGCTCCATGGACCTCCCTGAAAGGAGGGCGTAGAGAGGTGGGGGTCGGTCTCTTCTCTCAAGTCACAGGCGACAGGACTAGAGGAAATGGCCTCAAGTTGCACCAGGGGAGGTTCAGGCTGGATATTAGGAAACATTTTTTCACTGAAAGGGTTCTCAGCCCTTGGAATGGGCTGCCCAGGGAGGTGGTTGAGGCCCCATCCCTGGAGGTGTTCAAAAGACAGGTTGATGTGGTGCTGGGAGGTATGGTTTAGTGATGATGCTCCTTGTTTGTTGTGTGGGTGTCTATTTTTGTCAGTTAGGGTGACGGTTGGACAAGATGATCTTTAAGGTCCCTTCCAATCTGTGATTCTGTGACTAGAACCTTCCCTCCTGCAGGAAGGCTCAGAGGGGACGCTGAGCTAGAAGTCCCACAAAAAACATGAGCAACCAGCTGAATACTCCTCATCTCTCTGCCAATACAGCACTCCTCACAGGCATTTACAGCCACTGCAACAGGGGACTAGAACCTTCCCTCCTGCAGGAAGGCTCCTGAAAACTCAAAAGAGCACCAGCACACACTGGTGTTTATCACTGAAGAGGGAAGAGAAAGGATCTACATTGACAGAGAAGCTGCCAGTTTTCAGTTAAAAAAAAAGCAGTTTCCATCTTATGCTCAGAAACCAGCTTGGAGCATAAAGCAAAAGGAGTTTTGTTTAATCCTGGTTACAAAGCCTCATGTACCAACTTAAGGGGAACATCTGCCAGTAGTGAACTTGTGACAGTTTGTGTCACCAGCAGCAAAATTTCTACAAGAATGCTAGTATGAGTAACAGCACATCACCCCAGCCATCAAACAACACAGCAGTCCTGCTTCTGGAAGTTAACCCCTTCTGCCCATAGTTGAGCTAAAAAGCTTTAGGAGAACACCCTATTTCCCAAAGCATGGGTTTCCAGCTGTCACGTAACCAGGGCTTTAAACTCTGCTGCTTCACGGGTGGAGACAGCAAAGCAACATCCAAGAAGTTTTGGGGGAGCAGAACCTGAAGAAGAAAAGCCTACAGCTGAGCTTCAAGCAAAAAAAGTTGTCAGTCAAATGGAAAGATATTTCATAGGTCTCCTCTAGCTCCTTGGACCGAGAGGAGACCTTAGTGGCCTCAACTTACTACGCCTTGTGGCTAAAAACTCATTTTTACAAGGCTTAACAAATAAAGAAAAAAGACTTCCCTCCCTTCAGAAAGTTTAATTTCTGAGAACTCATCCAAACAGCAACTGCACCTGCTTTAAGCCGTGAAGTCACATCATTACCCACTATGTTTTTATGAACCAACCCTCTAAAAGTTAGAAATTCCTATATAAACTGCGCATCTGATCTCTTAAAAAAAACCCACCCCAAAAAAACCATCACAACTGACACAAACCAAATCAAATCAATAAAGCAAACAAAAAAAATCAAAACCAAATCAACCCAAAAAGCCTTCTTGTCTTTGGAGGAATCAGTTTGGGCAATTAGGGGCCTAGAACATCTCTCTGATGAGGAGAGGCTGAGGGACTTGAGTCTTTTTATTCTGGAGAAGAGAAGGCTGAGGGGGGATCTGATCAACACCTATAAATACTGAAAGGGTGGGTGTCAGGAGGATGGGGCCAGGCTTTTTTCAGTGGGGCCCAGGGACAGGACAAGAGGGAATGGGCACAAACTTGAATATACGAAGTTCCATCTAAACATGAGGAGGAACTTCTTTCCTGTGAGGATGGCAGAGCCCTGGCAGAGGCTGCCCAGAGAGGTGGTGGAGTCTCCTTCTCTGGAGACATTCAAACCCACCTGGACACGTTCCTGTGGGACCTGCTCTGGGTGACCCTGCTCTGGCAGGGGGTTGGACTGGGTGATCTCCAGAGGTCCCTTCCAACCCCATGTCATTCTGTGAAAATCAGGTCTTTACCTATTATTCTTTCCAAGCACCCTAACACAATTAAGTTTTCTAAATTCCAGCATGTTTGTCATACCAAAAATGGCATTTACCCTCACTTGAGAAGATATGGCAACACCAGTGCTAGTTCAGCGTGTAAAAAAGGTGGGAAATGCAGCGAGAAGTACTAGAACTCAGAAAAAATTCTTGGCTTTGAATGGTAGAGCCTTCTCCTCAAAGCAGGAACAGCAGAGTAACTATGCCAGATGATTAAGATGGATTGTTTGGACTAGATACTGACTTCAGGCCTCAAATGTCAAACTGTGTAAAGTATTAATAAACTTTCCCATTTCTAAAGGATGGACTATTCAAATGGGCAAATAAGTCTCTCAGAATTACCACCTTGGGCATGTTAACATTAAAATGGTCTAAATTGATAATTTCATTCCTAAATAGGGCTTTATAGCAGAAATCAGACAATCTGAAAAAAACACTGTACTTGCAATCGCAAGACTTTGATCATATTGAGATTATGAGGGCTGAAAATTTTAGCTGAGGTCTCAAGTCTTCTCATCATAAAACCCAAATAAGGTTTTGAAACAAGTTATTGGTAAATGAAAGTTATCAGTAAAGTTTATACTTCCTAATTATATTAGTTATAATTAAGATTTCTTCACAAATGTTTAAGCTTTAGTTAGACTTTAAAAATAAGACTGGAACACTGTACTATCCAAGTAGCTTTATATTGTAGGTATCACCCAAGCATGAGTAGATCTATATTAAAGATTAATTTCAATCAATAACAGCAGCAGCCTCCACAGCAGAGACTGAGCAGTGTCAAGGATTAACCATTGGCAGTATCTCACCATTAGTTCATTCTCCTGATGAGCCTGTTGATCTGATCTTCTCTGTTACCAGCGTCCCCACCTTCCACGAAGTGGATCGTCTTCTTCTTCATCCCACCCCGAGGAGAGGACAACTTGAAGGGCCAGAGGAAGTTGTTGACAACTTTGAAGTTCTTGCCAACGGTGTAAATCTCATGGATCACGTCTTCCATGCAGATGATGCCAAGCTTTCCTAAAAAAGGCAGAAACACTGCTTTCAGAAGGGCTACAGAGCCACTGGTCAACCACAAGCTAAAAATTATCACGTCATTGTTGTCATACACACTAATTTTGATAAACTGCAGGAAGCCAGAAAGCACCCGCTCTGTCACAATAGTCAATGACTGTCTTTTTCAATTAAAACAGATCAGTTGCAGCTAACTCATCAGTATTTAGTTGTTACATTTGGCGAGAAGCGTGTTTGGACTGTTGAATATTTGTAGCCAGCAATAAGAAACACCAAAAAACAACCCCCACATAGTGAATCTTAGGAAATAGACTGTGTTCTTTGAAGAAAAGCTAGGCTACACGTGCTTAAAACCAAGTTATGTGTAGGAAATTCACTGTATTGTGCTGTTCTGACTGGACAAGAAGAAGCCTCCTCCAGCAGTGTATCTCCTGACAGCCGACCACCACACTTTGGTTTTACTAAATACACTAAAAGCTTTTACTAACTACTACTTCCTCTGAAAGGAAGTTTAAAACCATGTATGGTAAGCTTCTTTCCTGTCCCAGCACCTTTTCATTACTGAAAGATCTACTGACCTATTAAAAGGTCAAGGAGTTTACAATTAAAATGACAAATTTAAAATGCTCCCATTTGACTCTTTCCACTGGGTTTTAATGCTTTATAATGCAAGTTACTTCCAGCCTGCTTTGTGTTAAGCTATTAAGGCAGAAGTAGAAATTAATAACCAGTCACTACTACTATTCAGAGACAAATACAGTTGTCCAGCTTAGTGAGAATCATCCAAATGCACCAAGTTGGTTTCTTGTTTTGTTTGCAGTGAAGCAGTATTTACCAAGGCACTTCTGAATCAGGGAATTATCAGTAAGAGCAATGCGCTGCTTGTTGATCTTGCCGTAACCGCGCTTGTAGATCAGCTCGTGCACAGACTTCAGGTTGGGGTAACTAGAACAGGCAAGTAAAAAAAAAGACAAAATAAAATTATTAGTCTCTGCAAGCCACATTCCAAGTTAAAGTCCCCAAAAGAAACTTCCATAACAAACAATTTAAGATAGTATCGCCTTTTAAAGCGCTGCCTTCACCGTGTTTTCAATTCAAAGCAAGGAAAGCACAAAGATGGATAAACATTTTGAACACAAGGGGAACCTGTAAGGCCAGTGTAACAAAATGCACTCAACATTTTCACCCCCATTTGATAAAAGTGGCTGTTCCACTCACCCCCAGGCGATGTAGGGTTCCACAATCCGCAACATGTTGATGGAAGCTTTGTTGAGTTTGACAAAGGTGCCGTTGAAGATCTGACGCAGGCGGAGGAGCTGCAGCACCTTGCGCACCTTGGGGCTGACGCCGTTGGTACTAGAGAACACAGGGAGACAGCCTCAGCTAGCCACAGCCCAGAACACTCAGCATCAGGTTAAAAAAACCCCACAATACTATTGTTCCCATATGAAACACATTATTTTACCAAGTACAGAAAACAAGCTTAATAATTTACTGTATATTTCAATATTAAAACTGATTATTTCCATTAAAAGAACTGAAATAAGTATTATGTGAAAACAATTCAGAACTATCCCCGTGCTCTTCTCAACATAATTCTTCCAATCACACCTTTTGTTAGTTGTTTATAACATTTTACCAAAGGAGAGTTAAGCAAACACGTCAAACAAAGCTTAGTTGAAAGTCAGGTAATACCAGTGTGCAATTTTATTGAGATTAAGGTGAAACAGAAGTGTCTGCACGGATTTGTAGCCTTGCCACCTTCTTAAGAATCAGGGATTCCTAAAGACAGTAGGCACAGCCAGCAAAATTATTTAGTCCTACATTAAATAAGCTACATTATAATACATAATAATGCATACAATACATAAATAAGCTATGTTAAATCATGCACATGATGTTGTTCATGAACAACATCACCACCAACTTCATCCCAAGCCACCTGAGGAACGCTTGATCTTATTTAATAAATAAACCTATATAAGCTACATTAAATTATGCACATGATCTTGTTCATGATCAACATCATCACTGCCAACTTCTTCCCAAGCCACCAGAGGAATGCTTGATCTTATTTACATATTAAATCTAGAAAGGAAACAGGAAAGGCAATTTCAGTGCTTTTGAACGTAAAATTGTTGATGTCTGTACTCTGTCTTACCCTCTTATCCTGATCACAAATGCCAATTTGGGTTCTGCTGGAACGTAGTAGTTGCCAGCTTTCCGGGCCATCCTGGCCATGCGGATCTCCTGCCTGTACATGTGCCTGTACTCCTTGTGGTAGGCTTGGGCTCGGGCGTAGATGAGCTTGCGCTGTGCCTTACGGTGCTGAAACCAATGCAACATGAAGATTTAGTTTAAGCCTTTTAACGCATATGGATCACCTTCAAATAACGCAGCATGTTCTAAAGCTTCCCATAAATAACACAGAGGGTAGGAACATCTGTCAATGCAGAACCATAGAACTTCCTGGGTTGGAAGGGACCTTCCAGATCATCAAGTCCAACCATCAACCCAACTCTGATAAAAACCATCACTAAACCATGTGTTTAAGTGCTACCTCCAGGGATGGTGACTCCACCACTGCCCTGGGAAGCCCACCCCAATGCTTAAAAACCCTTTCCGTGTCAAAATTGTTCCTAATCTCCAATCTGAACCTCCCCTGGTGCAACTTGAGGCCGTTTCCTCTCATGCCATGGCCTGTTCCTTGGGAGAAGAGACCGACCTCCCCTGGCTACCCCCTCCTTTCAGGGAGTTGGAAAGAGCGAGAAGGTCTCCCCTCAGCCTCCTTTTCTCCAGGCTGAACACCCCCAGCTCCCTCAGCCGCTCCTCACAAGACTTGTGCTCCAGACCCCTCACCAGCTCCACTGCCCTTCTCTGGACCCGCTCCAGCCCCTCAATCTCTCTTTTTGTGTATTAGGGGCCCAAAACACGGAGTTCAGAATCACCCTCAGTGATATTCAACAGAACCTTGAAGACTGTTTTACAGCAACACAGCTCAATGTTGAACAACGTCATCATGCAGCAAGCTTACCCATAAATAAGCTATGTTAAATCATGCACATGATGTTGTTCATGAACAACATCACCACCAACTTCATCCCAAGCCACCTGAGGAACGCTTGATCTTATTTACATACTTAAATCTAGAAAGGAAACAGGAAAAGCAATTTCATTGCTTTTGAACGTAAAATTGTTGACATCTGCACTCAGTCTTACCCTCTTATCCTGATCACAAACGCCAGTTTGGGTTCTGCTGGAACGTAGTAGTTGCCAGCTTTCCGGGCCATCCTGGCCATGCGGATCTCCTGCCTGTACATGTGCCTGTACTCCTTGTGGTAGGCTTGGGCTCGGGCGTAGATGAGCTTGCGCTGTGCCTTACGGTGCTGAAACCAATGCAACATGAAGATTTAGTTTAAGCCTTTTAACGCATATGGATCACCTTCAAATAACGCAGCATGTTCTAAAGCTTCCCAT
Source organism: Calidris pugnax (assembly GCF_001431845.1). NCBI lineage: Eukaryota > Metazoa > Chordata > Aves > Charadriiformes > Scolopacidae > Calidris > Calidris pugnax. The sequence goes on from NW_015090945.1 coordinate 802,717, forward strand.
AAATAACACAGAGGGTAGGAACATCTGTCAATGCAGAACCATAGAACTTCCTGGGTTGGAAGGGACCTTCCAGATCATCAAGTCCAACCATCAACCCAACTCTGATAAAAACCATCACTAAACCATGTGTTTAAGTGCTACCTCCAGGGATGGTGACTCCACCACTGCCCTGGGAAGCCCACCCCAATGCTTAAAAACCCTTTCCGTGTCAAAATTGTTCCTAATCTCCAATCTGAACCTCCCCTGGTGCAACTTGAGGCCGTTTCCTCTCATGCCATGGCCTGTTCCTTGGGAGAAGAGACCGACCTCCCCTGGCTACCCCCTCCTTTCAGGGAGTTGGAAAGAGCGAGAAGGTCTCCCCTCAGCCTCCTTTTCTCCAGGCTGAACACCCCCAGCTCCCTCAGCCGCTCCTCACAAGACTTGTGCTCCAGACCCCTCACCAGCTCCACTGCCCTTCTCTGGACCCGCTCCAGCCCCTCAATCTCTCTTTTTGTGTATTAGGGGCCCAAAACACGGAGTTCAGAATCACCCTCAGTGATATTCAACAGAACCTTGAAGACTGTTTTACAGCAACACAGCTCAATGTTGAACAACGTCATCATGCAGCAAGCTTACCCCACAGAAGATGTAACTTCTTGCCTTGTAGAAGACTGACTTTAATCTTACAGAAAACTGTTCACCTGACCCTTTCTCTGCCCAGAATTGGTTTGTTATCGCCCCCCCAGCACACTTTAGTCCAAACCATTAAAAAACAAATCAATGTACTAGACCTAAACACTGTAAACTCCTGTACTGCATTACATCGGCAGCAGAAGCTCCTATTGCCACAGACGAGCGATTCAAGTTAAGGAATCATGGAACACCCACCTTTTTTATAGCCAGTATCTTCTTCTGACGTTTGGCTTTCATAGCTGCGTAAGCCTGCCGCTTCTTCAGCAGGCTTTCCGGTACCGACGGCACCTTCTTTGCTCTAAAGAGGAAAAAAAACCAAACACAACTCTTTTAGCTGATAAGAAGACCCCAGGCATTAAAGTTACACACGAAAAATGCCATTGCAAACCACAGCAGTGTGTATTAGGGACCCAAAACATGGAGTTTAGAATCACTCTCAGTGATATTCTACAGAATATGGAAAACTATTTCACAGCAACGCAGCTCAATGTTGAACAACGTCATCATGCAGCAAGCTTACCCCACAGAAGATGTAACTTCTTGCCTTGTAGAAGACTGACTTTAATCTTACAGAAAACTGTTCACCTGACCCTTTCTCTGCCCAGAATTGGTTTGTTATCGCCCCCCCAGCACACTTTAGTCCAAACCATTAAAAAACAAATCAATGTACTAGACCTAAACACTGTAAACTCCTGTACTGCATTACATCGGCAGCAGAAGCTCCTATTGCCACAGACGAGCGATTCAAGTTAAGGAATCATGGAACACCCACCTTTTTTATAGCCAGTATCTTCTTCTGACGTTTGGCTTTCATAGCTGCGTAAGCCTGCCGCTTCTTCAGCAGGCTTTCCGGTACCGACGGCACCTTCTTTGCTCTAAAGAGGAAAAAAAACCAAACACAACTCTTTTAGCTGATAAGAAGACCCCAGGCATTAAAGTTACACACGAAAAATGCCATTGCAAACCACAGCAGGTCGCACAGGAACGTGTCCAGGTGGGTTTGAATGTCTCCAGAGAAGGAGACTCCACCACCTCTCTGGGCAGCCTCTGCCAGGGCTCTGCCATCCTCACAGCAAAGTTCCTCCTCGCGTTTAGATGGAACTTCAATAATTAAACTTTCCAACGGGCGCTTTAAGAGCGAAACCAGCGCGGCAGAATCCAAGATTTATTTCGCAGGACTTGAAACTTACTCAGATTTTAAGCTCTTGGACGCGACAGAACCCCTAAGACCAGCGTTAATGGAGCCATCGGGGCCAGCTCCAGCCCGAAGGCGCAGGCCACCGCTCCCTACTCCCGCCTCCCTACTCCACACTGCCACGCCGGCCCCCTCACCAACGGAGGCAGCGCTCGGGGGCCATCTCTCCCCCCCCCGCCTCACCGAGAGCCGCCGGGGCACCACCGGCCGCCGGCGGAAGGGACGGGAGCGGCGGCGGCTGCAGCCCGGCCGCGCTGGGCCCCGTCCATCCTCCCGC
>NW_015090945.1:805331-805916 GCF_001431845.1 Calidris pugnax
GCCGGGGCGGGACGGCCACTTACTCCTTCTCCGCCATGGTCAGCGCCGGAAGAGAGAGGGCGCGCGCATGCGCAGGGCGCACGTAACCCCTCGGCGGGAAGGACCCCGGGGTTTAGGCGTCCGCGGCGGTTGCCTGACGGCGGTGAGGTTGCCGGGGTGGCCGGCGAGCGCCTGAGGGGAGAGCGGCAGGGGTTGCGCTCCCCTCGGTGGGACCGGGAGCGGGAGCGGCGGCGGGAGCGGCCGTAGCCCGCGCCGGGATACCGGGAGCGCGGCCGGGCTGTATCCAGGGGCGGGCGGCAGCCGCTCCGCCGCCAGACCCGTCCCGCATGAGGCTGACAACGCGCTGTGCGGTGAACGCTGTGTGTTCGAGCACCGGCTGTATCCCCGTTGAATTTATTTTTATTGTAAAACGATATTATTTTACGTTAAAACCGTGTATTAGAGAAGGGAGCTGTTCAGCTCGGCGCTCAAGCGCGCAACGCAGCACCGGCCTGAAGATGGCGCCCCGGCGGGCGGGCGCGGTGCACCCTGGGACATGTAGTCCCCCAACCCCCCCGGGGGGGCCGCCCGCCTGGGCCCCGCCGC